>NC_135327.1:98623634-98932949 GCF_023851605.1 Tamandua tetradactyla
ATGAGTATAACTACAAATAGGGTAATAAAGGGATCGCATGGTGATGGAAAGTTCTTTATCATGATTGTGGTGATGGTTACATGTATCTACATGTGATAAAATTGCATTGAACTAGCCTCACACATACACAAATTAGTGCATGTGAAACTGGTGAAGCAGAAACAAGGTCTGTAGATTTATCAATGTCAGTTTCCTGGTTTGATAATGTACCATAGTTATATAAGAAACGTTTGACAAGAACGAAGATTGCACAACTACAGATGACTATGGTATGCTAGTGTCACTGGTATGAAGGCCAGAATCTTATAATGACCTCAAATTGGATATAGGATACACAGATTTCTCTGTACTGTTTTTGCAACTTTCTGTGAGTCTATAATGATTTCCAAATAAAAAGATTTTTTTTTAAATTGAAGTAACCTAAATGCCAAATAGCAGAGGATTGGATTTTTTTAATGCAACATAATCATATAATGGAATACTCAGCCATAATAATAATAATCAAAGCTTTCTTACACTGAGCACATCACTACCATGTTAAGTGTTTGCTAAACAGTTTACATGTATTGTTTCCTTTAGTTCTAGCAGCTACCTATGGCGTTGGTATTATTATCATCTCCATCATACAGATAAAAAATCTGAAACTCGGAGCAAAGCTGAAGAGCTTCCTGAGGGCTCCACAGCTACAGAGCAACCAATCTGAGACGTGAATCCTAACCTGGGGATCTCCGAGTCTGACTCCTGATCTGGTGTTTTACTGCCAGTGCAGATGGAGTAGTCAGGGTTATTTTGTATTGACATAGAAAGAGGTTCCAACATATCATTAGGTGGAAACAAGACTATAAAACAATATATATGTATGATCCCATTTTTTTTTAAGAAAAGAAGCTATAAGCTTTTGACATATTTGGGCATATAAAAAGGATATGAGGCGGGCCACGGTGGCTCAGCAGGCAAGAATGCTTGCCTGCCATGCCAGAGGACCCGGGCTCGATTCCTGGTGCCTGCCCATGTAAAAAAAAAAAAAAAAAGGATATGCATGAAAAATACACATGATGGAGTGTTGCTATGAATTTAACCATGTCCCCATGATGATATATGTTCAAGTACTAACCATAGGTCCTGTGGAAGTAATGGATCTTTGAAGATGTGACTCATTAATATGAGGCCAAACGGAATCCGGGTGGGCCTCTATCCAGTACTATACAAGTCCTGATGAGCAGAGAGAGTTTGGACAGGGCAGTAGGAGTGAGGGCGAGATAGACGGAGACAGATTGCCACGAGACGGAGGCAGAGAACAGAAACAGAGATTGAGTTATGGATTGCTAGCTAGCCACCACCGAAGTTCAGAGAAGGTGCAGCCTGCTGACCTTGATTTGGACTTCTAGCAGCCTCCAAATCCACGAGACAATAAATTCCTGTTCTTTAAGCCAGCCTGTCTGTGGTATTTGTTACAGCAGCCCTAGGTAAACTAAGGCCAGGGTAGAGCTATAACTGCTTATTATTTTCTTTCTGCTTATCTTTTTTTCTTAATTTTTATATATTAATCATTGTTTTTAATGGTAAAATGGGTTAAAAATTTTTGAAAGGGGAGGGCAGTGATTGAAGTGGGAAGGGAGAAGAGTCCCTGCACTCCACTGCCTTCTTCTTCTAACCTCACTTTTTTTTTTCCTTCACTTTATTTATTCTCTCAGCTCTCGCTTCCCTGCAAAATCTAAAATGTATAATTGGTTATGAGGAAAACATTTTGTGCTTTTAAAAATTCCCAGTTCAAACTCTTGTCCTAACCACCATTAGAACTTTCTGTCAGTGTTGTAGAATGCTTCTGTAAACTGCGTAGAATTAGATACCCTGCCTCTGAAAGCTCTTTAAACACTCCTTTGGGCATTCTCTGCTATTAATGGATCTGTGTAACTAGGTAGTTTTTAAGTTTTGTTGGAGGAAATGCCTATAAAATACCACTGTTATTTTTAATATTATAAACTGCCTTTTTTTTTCTGAAATGAGAAGATCATGCCTCCTTTCAGAAGGGAAAGTTCTGAATTTTTACTCCGTTGAAGAAGCTGCTTCCTCAGCAAGACAGAGGCGACTATTTTGTGTCGACCCATTGATCCCGTCTTCCTGCTGAGGTCTGAACCTCGTTGGAAATCTATAATGGGCCTCAACCAGCTGCTCTGTCTCTGCCGGCTTTGTGAAAACTAGCTGGCTGCAGGGCTGCCTCCTGCCTAGACTAGGTCAAGGTTTGTGCTCGAGAAAAGCCCAGGTGCATTTATCAGCCTGCAACCCATGGGCTCAGGGACAGTGAATTCCACAGGGAGCCTGACGAGTGTTTCATTCCTATGGTTTTATGGTATACTGACAGAGATGGAAAGAACTCCCTCTTCCAAGTTCAGAGAGTCCCTCAAACACAGACTGTAATCCAGGGGCCCATGGAATAAAGACAGTGCTTGGGTTCACTCTTATTCCTGTGATCTTACGTACTCTTTCACTTCCAGGTGGTCAAGCTCTAAGTATCTTTTCCTTTCTTTTCTTTTTTTTTTCTTTAACTTTTTTTATTGTATAATATAACATATACAAAGCAAAGAAAAAAGCAATAGTTTTCAAAGCTGTCTGCAGCATGTAGTTACAGGACAGATCCCAGAGTTTGCCATGGGCTGCCATACCATCATCTCAGATTTTTCCTTCTAGCTGCTCCAGAATATAGGAGTCTAGAAGGAATAAGTATTTTTTTTCATCACAATTAACTTTTTGTTTGTTTTGTGAAAAATAGCACATATACAAAAAAGCAATAAATTTCAAAGTACAGCACAACAGTTAGTTATAGAATAGGTTTCAGAGCTTGGCATGGGCTACAGTTCCACAATTTTAGGTTTTTACTTCTAGCTGCTCTTAGATGCTAGAGACTAAAAGAAATATCAACATAATGATTCAGCAATCATAGTCATTTGTTAAATCCTACCTTCCCTGTTTAACTCCACCATCATCTTTGATCTTTCTATCCCACTCTTTAGGGGTATTTGGGTTATACCCAGTTTACCTTTTTCATGTTGGAAGGGGCTGTCACTAATATGGAGTAGGAAGATGGAACTAGCTGATGTTCTGGAGAGGCTGACCCCTCTAGGTTTCAGGATTTATCTGGTCCAGGGACCCATCTGGAGGTTGTGGGTTTCTTGAAAGTTACCCTAGTACATGGAACCTTTTGTAGAATCTCAAATATTGCCCTAGTTGTTCTTTAGGATTGGCTGGAATGGTTTTGGTTGGGGTTTGGCAAGTTATGATTGGTAGCAAGTTCTAACTGAAGCTTGTGTTAGAGTGACCTCCAGAGTAGCCTCTCGACTCTGTTTGAACTCTGCCAGCCACTGATACCAAGCCCTAAGCATCTGATCTTACTTTCTTATTTTGGTTCTTATGAGTTTCTCTAGCACTTTGTTGACTGCAACACTGTTCTATTGACTGTGATTCCAGAGCAGCTGAACTAAAATCAAGAATTCTACTGATGTAGCATAGTCTTTGTGACCGGGTGCTTTCTCTTCAACTTAGTTAAATGCATCTAACTTACTGTTTTATAGAAGTTAAATCAAATCATCTCCTTACTGTTTTGTAGAAGTTAAATCAAAATGGTAAGCAACCAATATATGTAACCCATTTCTAGGGCAGGCCACGGTGGCTCAGCAGGCAAGAATGCTTGCCTGCGATGCCAGAGGACCCAGGTTCGATTCCTGGTGCCTGCCCATGTTAAAAAAAAAAAAAAGAAAGAAAAGATGTAACCCATTTCTAGTTTAAAAAGAAGTTTTTATATATATATATATTATAAGCTTTAAATCTTATTTTTTATGATTTACACTGAACTAATTCTTACTGGTTCATGTTTCTACTTTTTATGTGTATTGACACACATGTAAGCAACCAGAGAACAAACGTACTAAAACCTAAAAATTGGAAGTAATTTGCATTAGCTTTTACGTTTCTCAAAATGTATTTAATCTCTTCCTTTACCCATAAAACCCATTAACAGAAAAAAGAATTCCATGATTAAAAATGTTTGGGACACATTGCTGACTATGGTTCTCTTGGGATCTACAGCAAAGAAATCTAGTAAATATTAAAGGCCCTGAGAAGTTCTGCAGCAAAACTTGTTAGCTTTGTTTAGCTCATTTTCAGTGTTATTTGGGAAACTTCCCCCCACTGTGCCCCACCCCTTTTAGTTAACAGCGGTTAATAACCTGAAACTAAAATTCCTGAGAAACATACTCCAGAAAGCAGTGTAAATGTAAGCCTTTTAGGAGCTAACCGTATACACTGCTGCATCAGAAGGTCTGGCCATCAAACTCTAGGCCACCGCTGTGATAGGATGAGGGACTTTGACTCACCGACCAGTTTCTCTGGGCCTCAGTTGCCTCATCTGTTAAATGTCCTCAAGTATTTGTCCTGTCTCTTTTGGGTCTTTTACTCTGTAATTACCTTCTATGGTTAATTACTTTGCACCTAATAGAAAGAATTAATACTGTTGTTTATTGTTACAAGACTGTTTTAGGAGAGAGAGTTCTAGTAGCAGAAACAGAAATGGCCAAATTTGGTAAGCTTATTTAGGGTGGGAAAGCAAGTAATAGAATAGAGCCAGAGTCAGGGTGCTTTCGATAGAAGTGGATGTTCAAATTCTGCCTTGGAAGGGAAAAAAAGTGACACTTTCTCAGTAATTTTGCAACTTCTAGAAGGCATTTTATAAGGCATGAGGGAATCCTCATTTACAAATATAAAAGTTAAAAGTGGAATAAAGTTAAGCCATATTAAATTAATTGATACTTTTGTTTCTGGAATTTTTTTCCTCTGTTGAGTCTTAAAACTGTTGAGTGATCATTTTCCAAACTGTTTTAGCTCATAGAAGCATTGAATAAAAAGCCAAGTATGTCACAGTGATATCGCTTTCATAGACTAAAAGATTTATGCCATAAAGAAAAGCAGATCATTTACTGACAGTAAATTAGAATTCAGTGTAAAAGCATGCTGAACAATTGGATCCATGTAACAAATAAATAAGTAGGACTATTTAATAAAATTAAATCTAAATCAGTATATCTAAATCAAAGCCATATGAATATAATATGGGTTGGAAAATATCTTAAAACCATAGAAATCTTGTGAAAGTTTGAAAATTAGAGGAAGCAGATCACAGAAGATCAAATCATCCCAAATATCTTGGGAAAAGCCCAACATGTGTTTTTCATGAAAAAGAAGGAAAGAAAATGAGTTCTGCTGTGTGTGAGATGCCCTATGACTGTAAGATTTCTCATTGTTTCCTGAGATATGAGCATTATCCACATCTATACATGTGGAAACTGAGGATTTGTCTAAAGCCCAGACAGCAGTAGGCGGATGAGGTAGGATTTAGGTTTGCCTTATTACAAAATCTCTTTCCACTGCCCCCATGTGGGTGGTACCCCTGTATTCTTAACTGTTCCTCAAGACCTTAATCTTTTTGGATGCTGAGAAAATTCTAAAGAAGGAGCTTAATAAGTAGAGCCCAGGTGTCCTTCAGTCTCTGAACTCAGCCTCCAAAGCAGGATTCTATATTCTCACTTCCTAACTCAGTGAAAGAATGGCATGGAAGCCCAATGAAATGGCACAGGTAGTGACCACCAAGAGTCAACGTGATTCCATTACTGTCAGATTACTGGAATCACCTCATTTCCTCTCTTTAAGGAAGACATTTGGGCTGTTGAGTAACAAGCTTACAGACTCACAAATCAGGGAGATGTGTTAGATGAAGCTGCATTTCAGCATGACATCTTACATGTTTTATTTTTGTTCCCTCTAGTCTTCTTGCTCTTTCCAAAGTTTACATTTTAAATTGTCACATATCTACTGAAACATGCAAAAAATATATTATAAAATAGTTAATTATATATCCATCCCAATCACAGACCAAGAAACAGAACCCACTGCCAGCCCCTTCCATGCCCCCTATGGCTCCTTTTCCCATCACACTGTCCTCCCTCCCAAAAAGAACCACTGTTCTGTCTTTCAGAGTAATCACTTTCCTGCTTTTCATTATCTTCTAATCACCTATGGATGCACATACTTTATATATATATATGCTTCTGCAAAAATGTGAAATGTTGTATACTGTTTGGCTTTCTACTCTTCCTCTTTATAGATAAGAAAATGTTCCCATTTCCTTAATTAGTCTCCAGAAACCCTAATTGTGTGAAGCTTCTTGTGTTCATTTCCGGGGGTTTCTGGTAGTCAAACCCAGCCTGTGTCCCTCTCCCTTAGTACAGCAAGGGCATCTGAGAAATAAATGAAGACCGTCTGAGGAGGAAACAAGTAAACAGACATGCCATAATGGGCTTCCAATATTTGAAGCCCATGAGAGAGGAAGTAGACCGGTTTGGCAATGAGGAGACACACAGGTAAATGTTGACTTACAATCAGAATGCGCTCTCTCGTTAGCCCCCTGAAGGGGGATGAACTGGTTTCAGAGAGAACCAGTGAGTGATCTGAGAAGCTTGGGCTAAAAGAGTGTTTGGCAAGGAAGCTGGAAATGCAGAGGAGTGGGTCATTCATGGGGCAGCGTGGCCTTGGTGATCTTTGAGGATTTTTTGTAGCTCTGAGCAACTAAAACTTTCTCTGTGACTTTGTTTATGATCAGGTATCCACAGACATGATCCACGCATATGAATCTTTCAATTTTTTTAAGCTTTTTATTTTCCTCTAGTAAATTTTGGAATTGCTTTAGAAATAAATAAGAAAGCACCCCAGTGACAGAATATTCCTGACCTCAGGGGTCTTGTATCTAAAAATTAATATAAATGTGGCCCCCCATGAGCAGCCTCTAATCGTGTGTGTTGGGTCATTAGGTGGCTGTGAATGACCACTTTTATGTCCTCCAAATGGGCCCTTAAACGTCATTGAAGAAATTTAGTGCATATAAGGGCTATGCACTAAATGGTCAGACAATTTAGAAACCATTGCAAACCTTACAATTAAATGTAGTAACTATGTAAATTTCTTTTAGCTTCTTTTGTGCCCAGCAGTTTTCTCAGCTGTACATTTTGAACCAAATAGTGTATGTTCTGCTGATTTTTAAAAATTTCATAGGAATCTTCTAGTTTAGTAGAAAACCTGATTTTACTGCAGGTGATCCGAAAGCCAAAGGAATTGGTTTGGCAAAGTGGCAGCCAGCTGTGCGCCACATTTATTTAATTTAGAGCAATAAAGATAGTGAAGTGGTGGTTCCCTCAGGACACATGCAGATGGGCCCCGAGAGAGAAAGAAAGGGGGTTCCAAAAGGGGATTAAAAGTACATCAAAATGGGGTGATACAGGGTGGGCCACGGTGGCTCAGCAGGCAAGAATGCTTGCCTGCCATGCCAGAGGACCCGGGTTCGATTCCTGATGCCTGCCTCGTGTAAAAAAAAAAAAAAAAAAAAAGAGGGCGGTACAACAGTAGCTCAGTGGCAGAATTCTCACTTGCTGTGCCAGAGACCCAGGTTCAATTCCTGGAGCCTGCCTATACTAAAAAAAGAAAAAAGAAAAGAAAAAAATAAGTACATCAAACGCAGTGACTTCCTGGTGTGGCCTACTGCTCTCCTGCTGAGCTGCTCTTCTAGGACTCAGACTTGGATGGATATAGATTTTGGTCCGTCCTTTATTCATAGAACCACTAACCTGCCTGACATTTACAGCATTGTTCTGGCAAAAGACTAAAAGAACTACTGCCCAAACTTCAAGAGAATGCAGTCACGCCACTTCCATCCTCACGCATGCATCTCTTTCATCATCCTCACTGCCATTATCACAGTACCTAACATTTATTATGTGTTACATGGATGCATTGTGCCAAGTCCTTTATGTGCATTTTCTTATTTAATCCTCATAGCAAGCTTATGAAATGAATGCTGTTATTATCCTCCTTTACAAATGAGGAAACTAGAAGTTCAGACATTTTGTATACTTTCCACGGTCATGCAGCTAATAAGTGATGGGGCTGGGAAGACTCCAGGGCTGACTTTGGAGCCTGCACTATCAATCACTCTCTTGTACTGTCCAATATTTTCCTCATTTGAATTATTTAAATCAAAGAGTTAAGCATATTCTGTAGACATATTAGAAAATGTCAATATTGTTGACTCTTACCTTCTTTGTCAGAAGAAGCACCATATCTGTGTGTTTGTGTTTCTAAACCAATTGCTTATTTGTACTAAGTGAAGGTGCAGTAAGTCCATCTCTAAATGCCCCGACCTCTGATGAGGTCAGTAGCAGCCTATAGAGATGTTCAGTTGTCCTCATGCTATGGAATGAATGAACTAAGTCAGTGATGCCTGTTTAGTTTCCATGTTTCTAAATAGGCCACTCTTGGATAATGATACCTCTAAAAATGCAACCCTGTGGAATTCAATAACATGTCAGGCCATTTGAGAAGTATATCTTTGATCGCTTCCTTCTTTGGCCCTCTGAAAATAAAATATAATGAATGAGATTGCAAAGATAATATTCAAATGCGATATATATGATAAGTAATTTAGATGACACTTTTGTCATCCCTGAGAGATAATTTGTACATTTTGTGATCAAACCTGATGAATTTTGGGCTATATGTATTAATGGTTTTTAGAACTTCAGTTTAAGCTTTTGAGTACCTAATAATACTAAGATGTCATTGTACCTAAATGCTCAGTCCAGTTAACAGAGTAGATGAATGGCAAGTTTAGAGGTGGGTAATTCTGGGTCAGGAAGATGGTAGGTGACACCTTAATTTGAAATAATTCCAAACTTACAGAAAAGTTGCAAGAATATTACAAAGAACAACCAATACCCTTTTATCCAGACTTGACATTTTTGTAATATTTTGCCATGTTTTTCTCTCTCTTTCTAAACACACACGTGTTTATTTTTCCGAACCATCTCAGTGGGATTCATACAGCTTAGATATCTATCTTTACCTCTTTATATTCTATTATATGTTTTCTAAGAATAGGGATATTGTTTTACATAACCACAGGATAGTTATCAAACTCAAGAAATTTAGCACTAAAGCAATATTTTTATCCATTCTCCCTTCCATATTCTAATTTTTCAGTTATCCCAATAATGCCTTTTTATAGGTTTTTTTTTTTTTTTTTTTTTTTTTTTTTTTTTTTTTTATGGCATGGGCAGGCTCTGGGAATTGAGCCCAGGTCTCTGGCATGGCAGGTGAGAATTCTGCCACCGAGCCACCCTTGCACCACCCTCCCAATAATATCTTTTAATAGCATTTTATCCCTTCAATACAGGATCTGGTCCTTGGTCAAATACTGCATTTACTTGTCATGTCTCTTTAGTCTCCTTTAGTTGGGAACAGTTCCTAACCCTTTCTTTCTCTTTTATAAAGTTGACATTTTTTGTGGAATACAGGCCAGTTTTTAACAATAGGATGTTTCTCGTTTGGGGGTTGTGTGATGTTTCAGGTTCAGCTTTCATATCCCTGGTCAGCATACCACAAAGGTTGTGTTTCTCTCAGGGTGTTATACCGAGAGACACCCAAAGTCCATCTGCCTCTCATTGGTGATTAATTTTTATCAACTCATTAAGATTTCATCTTGTTTTTTCACTTTAGTTTTACTGATTTCCTCCGATTGGTTTTCAAACATTTTCAGTCTTTGGGGTACAAGCAAAACTAAATGCTGACAATTGAGAATCCAGAAGCATAGTCCTTTCAAGTGTCAAAGTATTCATAAATCAGCAAAATACAATAAAATATAAATCATGGATATTTATAGTGAGCAGGGGCCTCAGAATTGACAAATGTATTTTTTAATGTCAATTTCCAGTATCCATTTGCCATACTTAGAGATATTCAAGGTTGTTGTTAATTTTCGTGTAGAAAAAAATCACTTTTCTGCATTTTGTTTTTAAGTTATGCCTCTTCCTTTATTCCTTTTTATAATGGTTATATCGTTCTAGTTTACTTCACTTTACGGTCAGCTTTTAATACCATCTCAGCGGAAAGAGAGAAGATGAAGCAGCTGATGGAGCAGGATGTGGTCTCTTCCTCGCCGTCGGCCCAGGCCCTTGGTCTGAAGCGTGCCCTCTCCTCCGTAAGTTAGACCTGCAAATGTGTGCAAAGGCCAGGACTTTGTCATGTTGCCCGTTTACTTGGTTGTGCTGAAAATTCATGATTGAGAAAACCAAACGGATTATCCAACTTTTATTCTAATTTCGTCAGATCTATTTATTCTAAATACCGAAATTCAGTCTGACCCAAATCCTAGCAGCTGGTATTTTATTAAGGGTTAGATACTTTAAGTTTGGTTTCCTCCTATTTAATTTTTTAAAATATTTTTGTTTGTTTCCATGAAACGTTAGTTGTGTGTTTGTGTGTGTGTTATACAGACATGTTTGTTAGTGCCTACAAAATCTGATGATTTGGAGGGTATTTTTGGCTTTGAGACCCCACAAGCGTGGATGACCTTCCAAATATCAGGGGTTGGAGTGAAATTTAAAATTCACGCTCTTCTCTTTTCTACTGCAAAGGACTGATCCCATTTAGCTCTCTTTCAAAGGTGTGAAAGTTAGTTTGTTTACTTAGATAGCGCAAAACAATTTTCTTCCCGAGGCACAAAGAGATGAGTCATATAGAAGTGTCTGCTGGGTGACCTTTGTTGCTTTGTAACAACAGAAACATCATGTCAGACCTCACAAGTTTTTCAGCAAGCTGCCCTGTGACTCACTCTCTGTCTCTCTTTAATCACTTTCAGCACATTCCTCAGCATAGTTGGGCTCCATTGATACCTGTGTCCTAGAACCCTTCTTTGGATAGCTGCAGCTGTTTGGTTATTCTCTCCCCATTCTCTATCAGGAAGCTGGAGAAATTGTAAAATAGCGTGTTGCTCTTATTCTTTTGCTTATGCTTTGGAATTCCTGCTTTTAAAAGAGAGAGTACCCATCCAAAGCAATTCTGAGTTTTCTATTTACAATCAAATAGGGCAAATTAATTTCAGAATCTTGCTGTCAGAAGCCAAATTGGGGATTGACCTATCTAGGAAGTATCGATTCATGTTTCCTATTCATCATGTCACCAGGAAAAGCAATGCTCTTGGTGTAATTGTCATGATGAGGCCTTTACCGGTACTATGTATTGTTGTTTTATGATACTTAAGGAATATTCACTTGGTGGGCATGCCAATCATGCTGTCTTTGAAAGATAGAAATAGCTTTGACTTATGTGTAAAATAAAATTTAAATGTCTATCCCAAGCAGCTGTGGTTTCTTTAAGATCAGAGAATGAAAACAACCCCCTTTTGGATTATAGTGGAAAGCCAGCTAACTGGACTGTGTGTGCTGTTTAGGCTTGAGAGAAGCCAGGTGGTTCATTCAAGTTGATTTCTTAATGGTCCAGAGCATTTCACCTCATTCCCATCAGGTTGGCTTTTAGTGCATTTCGAAGGTGCCTAAGATGGGCCCCCAACACACCCTTTCTCCATTGTCTCACTCTCCCCTCTCCTCCTCCTGTAGAGATCTGGCCTCATTTTACTAATCTGCTCATGTGGGAACAGCCTTAGAGACCCATTTGGCCATAATATGCAAGGCCAAAGTTGTTTTTACCTTCACAGAGTTCACTCCTCACCAATATTCAGAATTTGGAAAATTAGGATAAAACAGAATAACCTTGTCTCTCCTTTTCTGGCTTAGATTCCTGATTAGATTCTAGACTTGTTTTTTTTTGTTTGTTTTTTTAATATTTATAGTCATCGCAGGACTATTGGGAGGGGTGTTTTTTAGTGTGTGCAATTTTGTTTCTTTTCTTTTGCACTTCTGCCCTTTACCTACAAAGAAAAAGAAACTGCTAAAATACATTTTTGAGGCCATTATAAGATTCTGGCCTCCATACCAGTGACACGTTGGCCAGGAGACACTAGCACACCATAGTCATCTGTAGTTGTGCAATCTTCATTCTTGTCAAACATTTCTTAGAGGATGCTCAAGGATTTAACCCGTACCATCCCTTGGCACTAAAGTGAAGCCAAAAACCTTGTTTGAGATTGAGATGGTGGATGAGACAGTGCCATGTCCTTCTGCTTCTGGCAGACAGGCGCTTGTTGTTTTCTGTAGAAACAGAGCTCGAAGGATATTAAGGAATGATGAGAAAAAAAGAAAGGAAGAAAGAAAGAAAGACACAGACGGGCTCAGGGGGTCTGAAGCTTGAGTTTAGTTCAGACAGACTTCAGACAATTTTATTCTCAACCAGATCCTAGTTATATACCACAGGATGTCAATAGATATGCAGGCATTTCCTGAGGGAGCAAGATTCTTATCTCACAGTGTTCTTCATACTTAACGTAACTGTTTGGGGTAAACATTCTCTTCCTCCCAGACTGCTCTACATAACAATCGCCACAGTTTACCGCTGCCATCCCGAGGCCAGCAGCTTGCAACAAATTCTGTAGGTCTTGCTTTAAACTCTTGGCTTCTACAGGCGCTGTGGACCCTGATGGGTGGGAAGCATTCTGAACTTCCTGGAAGAGAGTCAGGAAGACAGATAGACAGGATGGATCTGTATGCAAGCCCTCATGGAGCTGTTTGTGGGAGTATCTGGGGGTGGGGACGATCCAGTGAATTTGCCCCCTTCCAAAGACAGGTCACTTTGAGAACAGTTGGTCATCGGGTGTATAGGAATATCAGCACTAAGGGAATACCTTCCCTGATCTTTGGGCCAGTTCTCTCATAGTTCAATGGTTGGGTCAGGGAATTGGACCTGCCCAGGGAGAAATAAAAGAGGTCATGGGTGGCCTCACATATGTCACATCTCATCTCTGGGCCACAGTCCTTAGTCCTCATCCAGGTAAGTGAGGTTTGTTTTGGTTTGGTTTGGTTTTAAATAAAATGTCTTAAGTCCTGAAGAATGAATAAAAAGTCAATGCCTGTATTGGAAAACGGTAAAATTAATCCTACACAAATTACTACTTCCCAGCACACTTCCTATGGTCCAATTCAACTGGTAAGATAATTAAATAGCATTAAAATATGTCCAGTCACAAGGGGTAAAAGGAGCATCCTCTTCAAGGATGGAAGAAGCTTGGGCTCATTAGGGAGGGAGTTGGCAAAAGAGACTAAAGGCGGTTGGGAAGGAGATGTCATGAAACCACTAGGTGTTATGAGAACTGAGGTGCTGGTGATTTCCTTCTCCACCACCCTTCCTGACCCCTGCTTCTGTCTCTACAAATGAGATTAGAGAAGGGGCATCGTTTCTCCTTCTCTAATGAGTCTAATATTTTTTATCTCCCAGGCATCTCAGAACTGGTGTCCTTTTGGACAACTTCAGGGTCAAAGCTCAGGAAGAGGTTGACCAATGCTCTCCTGTCTCTCCTGCCAGGGCCCGCTGCTGCGTTTTGGGGAAGCGTCCGTTTATTAATGTAGCCCCACTATTTTTTTAACATGTTCCAGGCCCTAGCACAAAACACAGACCTTAAAGAACGCTTACGCAGAATCCATGCTGAGTCTCTGCTCCTCGACCCCCTGGCTGTCGCCAAGTCGGGCGACAGTCTGGCAGAGGTGGGTACGGTTTCTCGTTGGGAGTTCTATCTGACTGCTGCCCCACCCCACCCCCGCTCTGGGACGCCCCTGTCCAGTCGCAGGGCCTCCCCCCATCACCATCGCCGGGTGGTGTCCCCTGCCCCGCCCACCTCTTTTCTGGTTCTTGGGAGGGCTGGGCGGGCGGGATCCAGGAGGCTTTCTTGGGAGCATGCTGCTAGCCACATTTTTTAAATGCCTTTTTGGGTTGTTTTTTTTTTTTACCAGAACTTCTCTTCCTTTTGTATTTCTTTACCCTATTCCCTCATATCACCACCTTCCGTTAGGTATTACTTGCATGGGAGCAGAAGAGAGACAGCTTCTCTTGTAATTTCTGAAGGGACCTAAGTTGCTCTGGTCAGTAGAATCCCAGCTCCTTGCCATCTTCCAGGAATGATTCCTTGCCCTTTCTTTGTGGCTGTTCCCTTCCTCCCTTCTTGTGATTTTTTTTTTCTTTTAATGACCAGAGAGAGAATTATATGACAATTGAAATGAATTGGTCAGTTAATAGCATTTTATGAAGTTCTTTTCTCAAGACTTGGGATGTTTATCCAAAATATTCTTTGAATGTATTTAAAATACATTTTATTTTATTTTAAATAAAATGTATTTAATGAATGTATTTAAAATGAGACAGTTGAGAAAGATGCCTAGTGGGTTACTTTACAAATAAGTGGAGAACGGCAAAGAAGGTTAAAATTGTTTTTTAGCTGTCTCCTTTATATGTCTCAGATGTGCTAGATAGCTCATTAACAGATTTATTAGACTGAGTACATAGAGAATAAAAAATAAGAAAGGTAATATTCAACCGTATGTGTAAATTTCTGAAGGGGGCTTCTAATGTTTAACCTTAGTCCTTTCTTCCCTTTTCCTATCTTCAAAGAAGTCAAAACCCTCACACAGTGCCTCCAGCCCTTGGGAAGCTGAGTGTCGGGCGATGAGAGGACTGAAGGCTGACGTCTGCCTGCACGCAGAGCAGAAAGCCGCAGGAGCTGCCCGCCCTGTGCAGCAGCTCACGTGCCCCTTTCTCTGAGGCTACTGGCAGTGGCTGACAATTAAATTCCTTTACAGACACACTAGCCCAAGAGGTTGTTGCTCAGTTCCTTTGGCTCAGATTTAGACAGACTCACCCTCAGGACTGGGCCCCCAGACCTTATTTATGATGGCCTTGATTTAGACTTCAGCGTGGCAGTGTTCTCCCCGGGCCGCCTTCCTTGAGTGGTCATCCTTGTTACAGCACGTCCCTGTCACTGTGTCCAGCCACCATGGAGGATCCTTCTCTGCCAAGCCCCATAGCATTCAACAGGGTTCTGTGTGTTTCTCCAGACAGTACTTACCTCTTAAGTAATATTGTATAAATTGCAGGCAAGTGGATAGATAAATGACCCTTCGTTTGTACTTTCATGAGTTTATTATGCTTAGTGTGTATGCTTGTGGCTATTTGCAGTTTGGGATGGAAACCAGAATCAGAAGTCTTTTAAAACGCGTATTTTAAACTTGATCTCCAAAGCAATACACCAGAAGGTTTAAACCCTGCACATTATCCTTGACGGGTGTCGGCGGTGACACCCTCCAGCACACATGTTCCAAAACAGCCTTCGCGAGTTTTGAATCAATGATGCGGTTGTCGTGTTTGTCCTCTCTCTCTGCGACTTTATGTTTTCCATATTTTATCCTGCTTCACTGAGGGACTTTGGCTAATTTTCCCAGCACCTAAAAAGCCATTGTGCCCTTTAGGAAATAAGTAACAGTGAGTGTAAGTGGCCGCTCCAAAGCATGACAGCTTGTCTCCACTTTTTTTTTTTCAGATAAGTCACAGTCCCCTTGAACGCCATCGGCAGTGGGGTCACCACAGTGTGCTGTGCTTCTCGGACCTTTAGCTTTCTTTCTTTACCCCATTACTTCCTTTTACCTACACAAATTGCCCATCTTTGGTTGAGACCTGGCTTCATGAATTCTAAAACCCCCTCTCGTATAGATGCTGTGCCCACATCCCATCAAATTCATATACCTGACCTGGATGCGAAGATTGGTTATTACCAAGTTGTCAGTTCTTAGATATTTTAAATTCTAAATGAAAAAGGCTAGGCGACCTTTGGGGCTAATTCCAATTTTAAAGTCCATTTAATAGTCTAAATAGGCAAGAACTTCAAAGGGAAGGAAACTGGCCTTACTTGTCCACCAATCTGTTAGACTGCATTGTCTCACAAAATCTTAACCATTTCTGGGTGATGAGACTTTGTTTGCTTTATTTGTACTTTATTTTCTAATTTGAACATGTATAAGTTTTATCCTCAGGGCAAATTTTAATTGTGAAAATATTATGGTGCAAGGTTGTTTGGAGGAGGTTTATAAATAAAATTACATATATATATAGTATGGCTGCAGTATGGTTATAGTATGTTGTGTGAGATACATATATCATATAAATATATATAACATGTACACATGTTAGTATGGTTGTAATGGCTTTCAAACTAAACACAGCTATGTATAGAAAAAGGATTGGAGAGAAATGTGTCAAAATGCTTCTGTGCTGTGTTAGCATAATAGGATTGTGGGGATGACCTTCACTCCCTTTTCCCTATTTGTTTAATTTTTTATGATGTATGATGTAAACAACCACTCCTGCCTTACATCCATGAGGGGGAAATTTTGAATTGAACTGCCTGGATTACTATTGTAATAGATGAGGTCCTGAGTTGTGCAAGACACTGTGCTGGGGACTGTGGGACCACTGCAGTTCTGCTGGTTTCCGTACGTCTTATATGAAGTTGCTGGGGTAGTGGGACACCAGAAAGAGTGGGCTTCTTCTTTTCAGTGCTGGTCATCCAGGAAATCCTTCTGATTAGGAGAAGTAAGATCTAGAGAGCAAGAGTGACTGGTTATAATTGATGAGTAGAACAAGTAAACCGTTGCTGTCTTGTGCGGCAGTAACACACGAAAGGCACAAGACAAGCATCGTTTAAGTGAGCATAGCAGGAGCTCGAGTTATTCCCTGCCTGCCTTCCAACCCAATAGCACTGTGCTGGGCTCTTTTGAGGGGAGAGAGACCTTTCCCTTGAGGGCGACAGTTTGATGGATCCTAAGTGATCTCTTTGGTTAGCCTAGGGAAGAAGTGTAATTTCCAGAAAGTAGGATAGATATGACAATGGGTAGTGTCTTTAATACCTGGTCATGTATCATCTCTAGGAAGAACCCAAGAGAAAGGGATATACATTTAAATGTGCCCCTGGAATAAACATTTCATAAAGAAACTGCTTGCCTTTTATTAATTATGAAAATCTTTTGTGGCCCTTCTGGCAGAGCATCCCCTCCTTGGGTGTAATTTATGTTTAGGAGATTGAGACATATGTCCTGAACTCCTAAAACTTCTGAGTGAGACATGATCTGCGTTAATTTTTTTTTTTTTTAAGTTTTTACAAATTCCCCCTTTATTTATTTTTTTTAATTTCAAACATACATTCAAAAGCTAGACTGCTATGATAAACTTCTGTATACCTATCACCTAGATTTAATAGTAACATTTTGCCATATTTCATTTATTTTTTCTTTGCTGAAAGTTTAAAGAAATTCCCAAACATCATGACGTTTCATCCCTACATACTTTCTAACATATTTCCCAAGTCAGAAACAAAGAAAACAAACAGCCCATTTTCCTAATGGCACCTAATTGACAATAATTCCTACTATCATCTAATATTCAGTCCATTTTCAGTTTCCCTGATTGCCTTTTTACTCTTCATTAGATTCAGGTCAACTTTTTGGCAAGAATAGTTCATAGGTGATTTATCATGCCTCAGAGTGCATCACATGAGGAGACAAACCATATCTAGTCGTCCCACTGTAGTGTTAAGATCTGTGTTCAGTGGTGACAACCTGGTCTCTTTGACATAAAGTTTTACTTTCCCCTTACAAACAATAAGTAATCAGTATGTGGCACCCTGCAAATATCTAGTTCCCATCGACCTTCCATGTAGGGTGTTGACATTTGTTGAGGACCATAGCCAGAATCAATTTTTTCATGAGGGATTATAAACGGATGTTTGGTCTGTTTTTTAACTTTTTTATTGTATAATATAACATATATACAAAGCAAAGAAATAAAAAGCAATAGTTACAGAACAGATCCTAGAGTTTGTCGTGGGCTACCATATGATCCTCTCAGATTTTTCTTCTAGGTGCTCCAGAATATAGGAGGCTGGAAGGCTCAAATTTTTTTATCATCACAATTGACTTTTTTCTTTGTTTTTGGTGAAAAAAAGAACATATATACAAAAAAGCAATAAATTTCAAAGCACAGCACCACAATTAGCTGTAGAACATATTTCAGAGTTTGACACGGATTGCAATTTCACAACTTCAGGTTTTTGCTTTTAGCTGCTCTCAGATACTGGAGACTAAAAGAAGATCTGCCTTAAGTTTTGCTCTCCAAATTGTTCTGGGACTCAATTATCAGTTAATAATGATATCGAAGTAGCTCCTTTATCAACCTGGTGGAAAATGTGTGCTGTCAGGAAGCTCAAGGAAACCATTTTCCCGTCTAACTCAAAGGAATTGAGTCACCTTGTCCTGAATATATTTTTCCTCAAGATCTGGGCCTATTGTCACCTCCTCTGACGAGCACTCCCCAAATCACAGCCCCCGAATCAGAATCAATCTCACCTTTTTCTCCACTTCTCTAGCACTCTGTCTATTCCACAGTGTTGACCTGATAGGTGCATTCTCTATACTCACTCATTTAGGCCAGAAACTTTGTCTTATTCATGGTTAAATCCCTCCATGGACAGCACAGAACTATATAGAAAGCAGTTGTTGAACTTACTGAGTTGAATTGAATTTTCCGCTTCAAATAGAACGGAAAGCACATTCCCGAAGTATTTAGATCCTTCCCAGAGTGAAAGTCCTGACCCACTGGAATAAACTAACCTCCTCAGTGAAAGGGGGAATGGAGGGCCATGCAAGATGGAAAAATAATGATATTCTATTGTCTTGTTTGTATACTTTTAAAGGGGATTGGAGAATTTCCTTCCCTCTGGGTGGAGAAAGAGAATTGTCTCATTCTTGCATGATAAATGAATGATTGGGCCACCAGAGGTGCTTCCAGACCTAAACACAATGCTTGTCTATCAAAGCGTAACTCAAAAGCGAAAGCAACTTGGCCTCTGCAAAAGCACAGGAGAGGAAAGCCATGTTGCACCGAACCAGCCACAAAAAGACATGCATTCAGTACAATTTAGGGGAAATTTTAGGTTGAAAAGAAACACCCTGCAGTGGTAGAGAATAAGAGGATATGATTCAGAGAGTGTTTGAATTCTTTTCTCCTTTAAATGAACAAAGACTGACCTGGAGAATCATTTTTACCTTGAGATTGGTTGTGTGTGCCTGGGTGGTGATAGTGTCTGTAAGTGGGGTATGCATTTGAGGAGAACTTCATTTTTCATTATATTTTGTGGGGAGCTTATATCACCTTGACTTTGGAGCTTACCTCAGCTTTTAGTTGCTTGTTTGCATGGACCCGTGACCTTATACATCATGTCACTAAATAATTTGTTTTGCCTTTCTTGAGACTGTTTCTAAATATAAACATTTTTGTTTTTGTTTTTCAAATAGGAAAATGCCAGGGATGAAAACCGTGTTCTGGTTCATCAAATTTCCAATGAAAGTAGACGCTCCATTACTGACTCCCTTTCAGAGTTTTTTGATGCACAGGAAGTTCTCTTATCGCCCAGCTCTTCAGAAAATGAGGTTTGAGCACAGCTTTCAGTTAGGTGCCTCAAAATCCATTTTGTTGCTTTGTTGATTAATCTGTTCAGTGAATACCCATATTTTGGAAAGTTAACCCCAATGGCCTGTTCCATCATTTGCATTCTGAGGAGCTTTTCATACCTTATACCCAAAAATATAATATGATACAAAATCTTAGAAGAAAAAATAGTTATAGAAGTAGCAGGTGTTGGACACTTCCTCATTTCTGTTAACTTATTATACCTCTTTTTAATCACAAGTTAATCATTTTGACTTTCTTTGATGATACATTTCCATTACAGTGAAAGAAATTCACATCCTATGTAATTTTTAATCATGGAATTAGACCTATGTTAATTTATAATAGTATACAATACTTATCATTACTTATAATAATTAGTTTATAATATATAATAATATTGTTCTTAATTGATGTAGAAGTATCGTACTTTGCTGAATAGGCAGATATCATATTTAGCCCAGCTGTGTAGCCATATTATTACTTTTACCCCTAAAGTATAACGTGGCCATCTTGTTTATGTACTAATTTCCATAGCAAATTCTTCTTTTCCCTCACAAAGAGTTCAAAGACAAACTATTAACTAGTTGTCACAATTATTCTAACAACTAAAATCTTGAGTTTACTTAATGTTTTCCTTGTGAGAATCAAGAATGCATAAGATTTTTAATAACAGGTGTTTGCTGTGAACACCTCTTAGTGTATGGACCCCTTATGAAAACAGCATCCAAAATTATTTCTGTAGATTTATTCTGTGAGACTCAAATGTTTGATCATTTGGAAAAATTATTTTATGAAAATAAGGCTCTTAATTTGCTTTTATCCTGATATACGTTATTTCTTCTTTCCCATAGATTTCTGACGACGATTCATACGTCAGTGACATAAGTGATAATCTTTCCTTAGACAATCTCAGTAATGATTTAGATAATGAGAGACAGACCTTGGGTAAGATTTAAATTATTTGATGTCTGAATGTCTGGGTCTTCCTTGAACACTAATAAACACATATAGGGTTTCTGCTATAAGCAGAGAACTGTAGCAAGTACTACATAAGAAAATTAAGACGTGGTCCTCATTTAGGAATTCCATAGGGCTTATATAATAAAAGGTCTGCTTTAAGTGGTACTTTAGCTTTAGGTTCTTCAAGACAACACATTTGAAATCAACAAGGCGAACATATCCCTTTGTTACTCATGGATCTCAAGGGGGAAAATGATGAGCAGGAAGTGCATTTCATAATGTTAGTTTGGACTGTGGGTATCGAGAGCGCCTGGCTGTCCCCAAACAACTCTGTTTAGGACTTCAGTGAGCAGACTAAAGTCCATTTAGGGATGTGCTGTTCAGAAGAGTCTGGCTGCCGTCCTGGTACTGCTTGTGTACAGTGTGGACCTGGTACCTCTTTTGTGAAGTAGCAGCTGAGGAGACTCTTGGCTCTTGCCACGGCTGGTCGAAAAGCCTGAGGAAGTTGTCAAGATCTAACAACGATCGTATTAATTTGAAGGTGGTGGGAAAGGATGGCTCTGTGGTGCAATTTAATATTAAAAGGCATACACCACTTAGTAGACTCATGGAAGCCTGTTGTGAACAGCAGAGTTTGTTATTGAGGCAGATCAGATTCCAATTTGATGGGCAGCCAGTTAATGAAACAGATACCTGCACAGCTGGAAATGGAGGGTGAAGATACAATTGATGTGTTCCAGCAGCAGACAGGAGGTGACTGTTATAAAGGGAGCCTGCCATTTTCCTCCAGAACTCTGTCCCTACAGACCAAGAGTACATTCTCAGTTAGAAAAAACTCAATTTGGTTCCACCGAGTCCTGACTGCTACAGTATAGTTTTCTCCATTCTTTCATTTTACCCTTCCCTATTCCTTTATTGTACTTAAATAACGATATACGTGCACAAGTATATTGCTTTTTTTCTTTTACTAAATGACTAATGATATGTTTTTATCAACATCAAATGGAGATGAGATGGGGGGAAAATACTGGTTCTGTGAAAATTTTCCCTTTCTCCATTAGTGGCATGCTCATTCAACTCTTATCTTTATAATTCCAGTAAGTTATTTTGTGCTTACTATTTAACAGAAATGAACAACATAAAAAAATCCTACATACCTTGTTTTGTTGGAAAATTTTAATGTTTTTCAAATATCATTATAAAACCAAGGACAATTTTATAATTTTTTGTATGGAGCTGTTACATGTAGGGCAATCTGTCTTTAAGTAGGGATAAATTACTCCAAAAGAAATGAATCCTAGATAATTTTCCCTTCCAAGTCAAGCATCTTGTTTACATAATCTCGTTTAAAAAAAGAATCTGTTCAATTGGACAGTTCTCCCTCATGGGTTCTGTAGCATCAGATACTTGCAGACTTGGTATTTAGTATATTTGGGGGTCTCCAGGTTTGCTGTACTGTGCTTTGGACATGTAAAACTCTCCTATGTTTATATTTCACAGAAGACAGGGAACGTGTTGGGTAACCTTTTGCTATTTTAGTACTTTCTAGCACAATAAATATGTATGAATTATGACAGTATGTTGTTATTTGAGTGCCAAACAGCTTCCTCTCTGGGGACCACAATATAGAAAAAAGACAGATAATTTCACTATCTTCTGAGAGAACAAACTTTCAGCTTCACATCTGATAGACGTGCGATGCCTCACCATGCTCTGTGTTTCACTTGAACTGTTTCTGCAGAGAGTGTTCCCTTGATAGGAAAGCCTAAGACCCAATGGCTAGAAAGGAGAAGGCTAATAATATAGGAGCAAGTTCATGGGCTACTTATTTTTCTAGCAAAACAGTTGAAAGAGAAATGAAGACACATCACTTACTCCCTTGACAAATAGTGCCCATGCCCATGAATGGCACATCCCTCCGTGGGTGAGGAAGACTGACGAATGCTGGAGTCCTCGTTTTCTCTGAGGCTTTTGAGAGGAGGGAACAAGAGTGAATGGAGAGCCCGAAGTTGGGATCAGGACTTGCCCCAGAACCTCAGACAATGGCTCACTGGCCTGGAAAGGCCTGTGAGAGGCTAAAACCAGCTCTGTCCTACCCCACAACCATTTGCCGGCCACTAACGCTTTTGCAGGAACAAACACTGGGCAAACCTAGCTTTCTTCTTCAGCAATATTTAAACACTAGAAATGGGTGTCCTAGTTCTTCACAGACATTCTCTAAACATCAGTGTTCTATTGAAAACATTGGATATAGAAATAACCCTTGGTATCCTGACTATGACACAGTTTTGCCCACAAAAGGAAATCACACTGGTTGATATTACTGATAAAGTATTACACAGAATTTCTCTGAGCCCATAGTAAACTCTCGGTCTTTAGAAGGTTTCCTTTTAATTTCTTCCCAAGACATTACTGGGCACGTATGTGATGTGTTGCCGTGGTTTAAGAACATGGATTTGGGGACCAGACTTCCTCAGTTATCCCCAGCTCTGCCACTTACTGGGGCAAGTTACTTTACTCCTCTGAGCCTCAGTGTTTTCACCTGAAAAATAAGGATGATACTATCATTTGTCTCTTGAGATTGTTATGAAGAATAAAAGATAAATACTCAGAAGGGTGCCTCACAGAATAAGAGCTATGTATATTTTAGCCATGACAAGCAGTAGCATTCTTTCATGCTTTTAGAGTAATCAAAGAAATTATTTTGAGATGAAATGGAAAGCTGTTTTTAAAAACTACTATCATTTGTAGCTGTTTACCTCTGTGAAGCAGAATCTTTCCCCATGCTAACAATTAAAATTCAAAAATTAATTGAGGGCTTGGATGAACATGAGACTGTGAAGAATGGCCTCAGTTTCATCTTTTTCTCTTCATCAAAGCAGCAGTCTCTTTATTCAGAGTGATTGACTTCATAAATTGTTCAATAAATTCATACCAATCAAATAGCACCTTCTCAAATGTTGGTGTAACACAGAAGATTTCACCTGAAATAGGCTCGGTTTGCATGGGAAAGGAATTGTGGAGCATGAAGCAGTAGGAGTAGTCACAAAGGAAAAGGGAAAGATTTAAATACCTAAAATGTAAATGTTTAATTCAACATAAAACATCATGGTCCAAATTTATAGGTAAATGGCCAGTAGGGATTAAAATGTAAAACAAATATTAAAGCAGAAAATGAGGATCTTAATATACAAATAGGAAAACAGACAATTCAAAAAAGAGGAAGTTCTCATGAAAGTATTCCATACCTCACTAGAAAATGTTAAAATATAAGTCAAACAAGGAGATCCACTGTCTAAACAATTTGAAAAAAAATTAAAAACAAATGATAAGCCTGGGAAGAATTCAGGAGTGGACACCCCTCATAGGCTGCTGGGAAATGCATAAATTGATGCAGACTTTTTGAAGAGTGGCCTCATCATATGAGTCAAAAGTCTAAAAATGTTCAGAGTCTTTGACGTACTATCCCATTTCCATAAATCCTAATCAACTGATCAGATACAATTGAATAGCAAAGTCTGTGAATCTGTAGATCTTAATAACTGTTTGATTTTTTTTGTTTGTTTTTTTACCATAGTAAAACAGTAAATCAAACCTAAAACTCTTAACAAGTGATGAATGATTCAGTGAATTATGGGGTATTGATACAATTTAATATTTTTACAGTCATGGAAAGGATGTTTTAGGATAATTCCATACAGCATGGGAAAAATAGCTGTTAGCTGAATAACACAATATAAGCTATAAGTACAGCATGGCCTGTATGAGGGGAGAAAACACTAAGTGAAAATACTCCAAAACAAATAGCTATTTCTTGGTGATGGGACAGAGAATAATTTTTATTTCCTTTATAAGATCCTTGTAATAAACACGATTGTTTTTATCAGAATTTCCAGTTTTTTAGAAGTGAAGAAAATTTTAAGACAATGTGCTATATCCAATTTCCAGTTTTATTGCAAGTTATATAAACTGAGGAACCAGCCTTTGAGTGGGAACTTAAGGGCTTCCCTGTGAATAAAATGGACAAGTTTCAGTATATATATAATGTTTTAAATTATTTTTTATTGACATGTATTATATATTCCATACCACATGTAACCATCCAAAGTGTACAATCAGTAGTTCACAATATCATCGTATAGCTGGGCATTCTTGGCATTCTGGGCATCGTGATCGACTTTTTTTTAGTTTTGGTACATAATTTAGTTGCTTTGAATTCTTTTGCTTATTTTCTGGCTTCTAGTGGTATTCTGGATTACTGAGCTTAATAGTACAATTGAATACTTGATAGGTAAGGTTTTATCTGTGGGTTTTTATTTTTTTAACTAGTAAGATAAAAAGCTTATTGAGACAACCAGGCTTACTTCCCTTCCAGGGCCTGTTCTGGAACGTGGTGGAGGCGCCAAGTCCAAAAGGAGAACTTGCTTGCCGGCTCCCTGCCCCAACACAAGTAACATCAGCTTGTGGAACATCCTGAGAAATAACATAGGGAAGGATCTGTCCAAAGTGTCGATGCCGGTGGAGTTAAACGAGCCGCTGAACACGCTGCAGCGGCTCTGTGAGGAGCTGGAATACAGCGAGCTACTGGACCAGGCGGCGCAGACCCCCAGCGCCCTGGAGAGGATGGTGAGGAGAGACCCCCGTCCCCCGCCCCGCCGGCTCACGCTGATCCCGGACAAAGCCGTGCATTCTTCTGCCCCAATCACTCAATAACCAGTTCCTGAGACACCGGGTTTCAAAGAGAGAGAGTTTATTACTAGGTGTGTAGTAGGAGAGCAGATGGCTTATCTGCCCAAAATCTGTCTCTCCGAACTGCAGTAATTCAGATGTTAGTAAAAGATGGACAGGGTTTAGGATAATGAGCACAGAGGCCCCCCAGATAATGCAATGAGAGGTGATCTGATTATTGAGCATGCACAGATTGGTTACATGCTCAGTCACAGAATGTATGTAAGAAAGTGGTGGAATGACGTATAGATGACTTGTAGGTTAAAGTCTGAGCTACTGCGCATGTCAGGCAGGCTCACTTTGGTTAAATCCAGTCTCAGTTATCAAGATAAGTTTGGACTTGGGGTGGGTTAGCTCGGGGCTGACCCAATACCCTTCATTAATAAACATTAAAGGCTGCCTTTAATGATCACAAGGCTCTAAAGTTGAAAAACTGGATAATTGAGTACAAATGAAGGTTAGTCACAAGGTTTTTACAATCACAGGGGCAGAAGATAAAAGCTATACAATCATTATCAGAGATCAAGGCAGCTGGATTACAATTTAGAGATTTCAGGAATTTCCCTCTGTCTACTCCAATCAATATACCAGAAAGCAAAAAGGAATATCTATATAATGATTCAGTAATCATAATCATCCCTAAATCCTGACTTCTCGGTTACAGTGTGGCTGTCCAGAGCCAACCCTGGTGGATCCCAGAAGGCGCTCTCCTCTCTGACATTTATTTCGACTGCTCTTCGATTAGGTCCATTTCTCAAGGCGTCTGGCTCCCTCTGCTTCCCCTGTCAGCATTTGCCGCTGGCGGCTTCTCTGTGATAGCTGGTGGCCGAGGGAAGTGTGCCCTGTGGTTTGTGCTCCCTCTCCCTGTGATTGCTCTGATGTGACTGCCTGGAAAACCGGTTCCAGGTGTCTGCACCTGTTTATTTTTACTAACCCTGGGTGAACAGAATTTAATTTCATGAGCTGTTTTCCTCATCCAGGGTAAATTCTCTTCGAGAATGTTTTATTTATGGAATTGTCCCATCAGTGCCTAGATTTTTTTGAAAAGTGTTCACAGAGGGGACTTTCACATTAGAAAGGTTCTTCACTTTTTCCTCTTATTTTTATAGAGTAAGTTTTAAAAAAAACCTTAGAAAAATCCCTCTTCAGTTATCTACCCAGAATACTTCCAAGTGAGGCACGTCAGATAGGGAAAGAGGGAGGGGAGTTGACCCTATGGTACCACAACAGGAACACTGAGCTTAGTAAACTGTCTGGCTGTACATGCTGACTGGTCCTCGAGTTCCTTCTTACAACTGAGTCAAGAACCCTAGGGCATCAGCCCTTGGCTGAGGTCTCCATTTCTTCAAGACTCCTGCAGCTCTCTGGCATCCCAAGCACAGGTTGTTGGCTTTAGAGGGGGCTTCCAGGTGATTCTGATCCTTCTCTTGCTGTGTGGGGAATTGAGCGTGGGGAAGGGGCAGCAGCAGTCGTAAGACTGGGGTCAAATCGACCCCTTCTGTGTGACTCTGGCTGACCGTTCTTGAAAACTGGGCATCTCTTCCTCTCCCTGCTTCCTCCTGTGTTATCCGATAAACAACAATTGTCTGTATGGAATGCTGGGGTATCAGCGTCCCTCCGAAATGCAGACTTTCTGCTCTGGGCATTTGCTGATTGGCCGAATTAGAGTTAGCCTTGGCCTCGCTCTGCTCTGCTCCGCACACCTAGAGGGGCGTGCCCTCGGTGAAGCCTGCTGACCACCTCCATTGATAGAGGACACTATTCTTCCTTAAATTCTGAGCCTTCTGCAATTTTAACCCTCACTAAAACTTTATTGCTTTCGTGACTTGAAGATTACAGAGAAATCTTAACTACTGGCTGAAATAGGACCCATAGTTTTTCCAGTCTCTGGAGCCTCTTCCCGTCAAAAAAACAAAAAACAGCTTTCTTGATACTACTGTAATAAAGATAGGAGAGAAGATCACGCTATGTTTTTTATCTTCTTTGTTACTTTTCCCCAGATAATTTCTCCTGGAAAAGGGAAAGGCATATAATTTCGAAAGCAAGTATTAAAATCAACATTTGTCGACAGCTCTTTCCCCTAAAATCAAGATGCAAGTACTCTGTAAGGTGTGTCCTTCTTATGGTAACTGAGAGCCCCCAGGATATTCAGCTGATTGACTGGTATAACTCACTTTGGGAAGAGGTTTGAGGAAAGGCTGTGCATCCCCACAACACTCTCAGTAGGAAGGGAAAGTTCAGGAAAGCACTGAGCAGGAGCTTATCCCCTGGCTTTTGTTTACTGTTCTGCAGGTCAGCTTGGGCTCCTGCACAGATTCTCTCCTGCAGGGAACCCAAAAGGAGGGTGCCCCCTCCCTCCCTTCTCCCCACAGCCACGTGAATGACTAGGTTCTTTAGAAAGTTTGGTGTATTTTAAGTTGAGGAAATGATGCAGGGTGGATTTAGCATCCCACATGGATAATGTGGTCTGACAGGTGGGATGTGGGGAAGCAAAGAGGAGCACACACCCCGGGGGGTCAGGGACGAAGGCAGTCACAGGTGGGACTGGTTTGAGCACAGTGATTGGCTTTCACACCTACAGTGTGTGGTGGTACGGTGGGTCCTGTTGGACCAGGGGTTTTGCAGAAATCTTAGAGAAGCTGCTAAGTGACTCGTGAACAAAGCACTCAGCTTTTCTTCTGTATGGGAAAGTTCATGGAATGTGCTGAGAGGAGCTACATTGAGATGGTTACAAGATATTTGAAAGGAAAACTTGCAATTACTGCTTAGGTTTAGAATTTTTGGGCAGAAAGAAAAGAAGGAAAGAAAGAGGGGGGAAGAGGAAAAGAAAGAGAAGAAAAGGGAGGTGGCATATAAATCTCTTTGGTATCTGAGAGACAGTTCTCAAAGGGGAGATGATAAAAATTGTGATTGCCTCAGAGCAGAGTCATTGAAGTATTTTGCTCATTCCATGTTCACATTCAGTTTCCCTTCTTTTTGATTTTTCATTTCTCCTCCCAGAAAAGCAGAACTTTTGAAAAGAGACTGTGCTCTATCCAGTAGCTTGTTTCCCAGGCTCAGAGAATGATTTTCACAGGTTTTCTTTTATCAGATAAGTTTTTAGGTTTCTACATTGTCATCTCTAAATGTTTAAACTTTTAATGCTTATCCTTGAATTTGGAGGTAAGTCTGGCTTTTTTCTAGGCCTACCCCCCAAACCTTAGAACAATACCAGGATTCATAAATGCCGAGCTTAAAGGTACTGAGTGGACTCAGCCTAACAGTTCAAAAAACAGGATGAACGGGTGGTTCACTGGTCGAATGCTTGCCTTCCATGCGAGAGACACGAATTCGATTCCCAGACCATGCAACCAAAAAAAAACAAACAAAAAAAAACCCAGCATGGTTCATTTTATAAACATCATCACCTCTATACCCTCTACCACCTTTTAGGCATCGAAACAAATGAATAGTTTAAAAATGTTTGGTTAACACTAATAAACCTGTCACTAAGACACATCTTTGACTTTCTGATTAAAAAAAAAAAACCAGACAAATAGAGGTGTTATTTTATTTCTTTGTGAAAAACAAATCTCTTGGTGACAGGGAAATAACAGAAAGTTCTCTCCTCCCTACTTTTAGGTCTACGTGGCAGCCTTTGCAGTGTCAGCGTACGCATCCAGCTACTTCCGTGCTGGGAGCAAGCCATTTAATCCTGTCCTTGGAGAAACATACGAGTGTATACGTGAGGATAAGGGCGTCCGTTTTTTTTCAGAACAGGTGCTTATATACCCTTTTTTGTTTTGGGGGAGGAGTTGCTTATGCCTCCAACTAAATATGCTTCTGAAATATTTATTTCCCACCTTTCACTGGCTTCAAAGGAGCTCAGATCATTACAATGCCATTAAACATAGAGGTATCGGTTTCCCTTCCACTGAATCCTAGCCTCTGCTGGACCTCACCTAGAGGTGCTGGTCATTCTGAGCGCTCGCTTGGCTGTCTGCACTGAGAGTGTCCTTTTTGTTTAAAGTCACAGCAATAGGAGTTTGCAGAGTATGAAGGATATGCCCAGACTGCAATTTAGCGATTTGAGATGTGCCCTCGTTCATTAAGGACATTTATTCTAGTTCATGGACGTCCCCTCCCCTAGTCAGAAAGGGTAGCACCAAATAAATGTAGTAGTACTGATTTTGATTGAAGGGGGCTCTCTCATTCATGTATTTATTCATTTAATCAATAAATATTTACTACGCATATATCATATGCCTGGCCTTGCCCCCAGTACAGACTGGATACTGCATTGGGGGCAGGAAACAGACAAGAATCCCTGTCCTAATCTAATTCTAGATTCTAAAGAATCTAATGGGTCACATACCTTACACTTTTGCTGCCTGGGTTCCATCGGGTTCCATTAGACTCTTCCCACCTGAGAACTAGCAAAGAATAATGTTCAAGAGCAGATCTCTGGACCTCTAGAGCAGTCTGGGTTCAAAGTGCGGCTCTACCTCTTACTAACTTTATGACCAAGGGCGCGTCCTTTACCATCTTTGTGCTGTAGCTTCCTCTTCTGTAAAGTGGAGGCGACAATAACATGGACCTTGATGGTTAGTGGTGATTAAACGAGGTGCCATCTGTACAGACTTAGAACAGTGTCTGTACACAAAGTATAGAATGACTGTCCGCTGTCATTATTGACCCATGACAGCAGGATTTGCATTAGTGGAATATTGGGAGTTTGCTAAATATCTAAGAATAGGAGATTGTTTCGTTAAACTAGGGTGAATACTTACTGAGAATTAAAAGCAATCCTCCCACCCAGGTAAGGCAGCGACTGAGCACATCACCCTCTGTGTGTCCCCTGAATGTCGACCTGAGGAGATTAATCATTGCTTCAGTATGTTTCTCTCCTCTCAATTCCTAGAAAACTGAGGGAAAGGGGGGCTGAATTGCTGAAATATAGTTTCCTGTCGTTTTTCTGCTTGTATATAAATTGATTTGTATTATGGGAGCTGGAAGAGAAAGGTGGTGTGACTGAGACTTAGGAAGGCAGGGCTCGTCTTAACTGTAAATCACAAGGAGTAGTGTCTGGAGCTCAAAGGAAAGTGAAGATTCACTAATCCCAAAGCACATTCTCAGTAATTTTGCAGTTAGAAGCTAAGGCTAGAAAGAAAACCCTAGCTGATTTCAGGGAGGCAGGGGGTTAAATCAGCAGTTAAAGGATAAAGCAAACTGTCTGATTCAAATTCAACTGGGTGATTTAAATACCGAATCTAAAATGGAATGAGAATAAATGAAAACATAATTTGGTTACCATGGTACTATATGCTTTCAAGTGACAACATAAAGGCCCAAAATAGCCCCAAACTGCAGCAGACAATCCAGACAGGATAAATAGGCATAAAAAAGAGAATAGTAATGTGAGCTTGTGTGAAGCTGCGCTTCCATCCACAGAGCCCACCCCGCCGTGGGTCAGAGCCAACCTCAGGGTCTGCTTGTTTATCTCCCGTTAGGCACAGGAAGCCAAGCAGAGCCCCTGGACATGTGCACACACAGACGAAAGAACTTATGTAACTACGTCATTGGTTGCACAAAATGGATCACAAGGAAATAAGCAAAGAAGATGTCATCGTTAGTAGCTTAGGGTGTGCGGGGTGTAGGGGAGACCTGCTCTCAAATCCTAACAACACCACTTACCTGTGTGGGGCTGTCTATAAACTGCTTGAAACTTTCTGATCCTCAATTTTTGGTTGGAAATTTATTGATGGATATCGTATCTCCAAGTTAAAGAACCCGGAAAGAAATAAGAGTAACGCAGCTTTCTGCTAAACTTATTAATCAACCGAATCAGACGATCTGAAAAGCAGTTGCTCTCCCTTTCTACCAAGCCCCTAGACTTTGTTGCCTCATTGTTTTGGTGGGTACACAGATGTTTGAGCAAAGGAAGTTGAAGTAATTACTATTTCTTAGAGTTTAGCTACATCATAGCTTACTTCTCTGTATTATTTCTCATCTGAAAGACCCCAAAACACATAATCAAGATGACTCAGGTGGTGAGAAACTAGAGAAAACATTTGTTGTTCAGATTTTCCTTAAAACAGCTAAGTATTAGGTCTGTAGAGTGCTTTATGCTTTTCAAGCATGTACATTATCTTATTTGATCCTCAAAATAGCCCTGTGTGGTGGAGGTGCAGGAATTTCTTACAGGTGGAAAGTTTGAGGCTTAGACGGATTTGAGTTGTCCAGTGCCTCTTGGCTAATGCTAGAATGCAGTCCTTCTGCCTTCCGGTCTTTCCTCCTCACTCTTTTGGGATCTCTTGTGTAGATTTAGTTATTGTGTTCAGATCATCTTCAAACTATGGGATTTTGCCTGTTGCTGCTCAAACATTTACCTCCAACCTCACATAGGACTTTGTTGTCAGCTCCCATTGTGGGCCAGGGAATGGCCTTTGTGAATGAAGACCCTTCACAAGTAAATCATCAGTATTTCTGGCATATATACTAACCTTTTGGGGGAAGGTTTGTGCCAAGAAATAAGATTATTTAACCAAGCCAATACTAAACTACTTAAAGAAATGTAAAACTTATTTCTGTCCTGAGTAACTCCAGAATTCAAGACCAGGCAGATTCTGGCCCCTAGGAGAAAAGTATATATTTGCTTCCATATGCATGAATATGACCCTGGAAATCAGCCTAATTTAATGCAGGTTTGTATGCTTGAGGATTTTGTTGTTCCTCACATGCAATCTTTCAGTTATTAGTGCAAAATCTCTGGCTTGAAATATATATCACAAAAAACTCAACGAACACATACATTTTTTTTCCTTCTGACTCAACCCATACTATGTTAAATCTGGAGACACTCATCTAAATAAAATGCATCTGCAAGAGACTGCTTAATTTTCCAGGCAACTTTCGAAAGTGTATGGGACTTGCAAATTTTGGGGAATGAGGTATAGACAGTTCAGGGTCAGTCTTAGTTATATGATTCCAGGTGGCAGATTTCTCATTTCCTGGCCTTTAGAGAAATCCAGATACATACAGTTCAGTGATAGGACATATGAAATGATAGTTGCACAATTTACCTGTGTCATAGTGGCAGGGAAAGCTGAATTCTTGGAAGGCTCTGATTTGAATGTCTTTAGGTAAGGTAATGCTTCAGACCTGATTCTTAGGTAGCTTTCCTGGGTATATCATGTCAGCTGCTTAGATTGGGGGTCAGGAGACATGTGCTGTTCTGGTGGTATTTCTGTAGATAATTAAGCTATGTGACAAAGAAAGTGACTAGAGGGTCACTAAAGTCACTTAGGGAACTAGTACTAAATAATTCAATAACTCAATGTCTTAAAATGAGGGGGATTTTGAAACAGCATCTTCCAATCCCCAAAGGGGATATTAAAATATTGAATGTCCATTAATGTCCACAGGCACTCTCTTTCAAAGTATTATAGCAATTTTTTTCTTCAGCTCAATTTGCTTTATTCTTGTAGCAAGTTCCTTTTTAAACTCTATTATTAAAATGATAACAAATATTTTCTTACTGAACACTTCATTTTCTCTTTACTAACTAACCTTTGACTTGAATTATCTCAACATTTAATGAGATTTTTTGACCAAGAATTCTGAAAAGTACACTTGTAGCTACTGAGTGCTTTAAATGTGGTTAAGAAGACTAAGAAGCTGAATTTTAATTTAAAATTAATTCAAATTTAAATAGTCCCACATGGCTAATGGCTACTCTATTGGACACTATAGCCTAGAAAATCAGAAGCCCTTCCAGCAGTAATTTTTAAACAACGTGAATGACTATATATCTCATAGTTAGATTGAAAGAACCCTCCCAAACTGTTCAGGAAAGGAGGTGTGGTAAGAAGGTGATAATTTGGGGGGATTGGCTGTTCAATTTTTTTCCTGGTCAATCAATTGTTTGGGATGTCTAGAATAGAAATGGACACTGCTGAGTTAAGCAAAGAGGGGGATTTATTTGAAAGCCATAAGTAATCAATAAGAAATTTGAGTAATCCGCCTCAGAAAGTTTATCCTCCAAATGATGATCCAGAGAAGCAGTGATATTCCAAATGTCAGTGTCTTCCGGGGTGCACCACTGGGATAAGTCATCTCCAGCCATGTCCTATCCTAAGCCTGCCTGCCCTAAATTCAGACTCTAGGATAGGAGGTCAGATTGCACTGTCTTGGATCATGTAGCCTGATTTATCCAGGGAAAGTCAGGAAACCTGGGTTAAGAGTTCTATTAACTTTCCTGAAAGGAAAACACAGGTAAAAGAAGAAGAGAGGTAAATCAATGTTAGATATTGGTTGTCTGAGAACTGGGAAGTGTAATAAATAACACATTTGTCCAACTACATCTCAATTCTTTGTGACATTCATACATATTATCTTTTAATCTAAAAACATAAAGAGATAAATACTGAACACCTATGATAGATGTTTTAATATACCCAATCTTAAATAAGTCACAGAAAATTGGGGGTGGGCATTACATTTTTCTATTTTACATGTGAAAGCTTTCTCTTGGTGTGTTTTAGTAAGGAGTTTGATTTTATTTAAGAAAAACAAGCATCTGATACATGTGTGTAGTTATTCTATATAAGGCCATTTTTTGCAAAAAAAAAAAACAACACTGCAGAATCAAATATTCTTAGGCATGGACCAGATGGTCTGTGCAACTCCTTTATTTTATAGTCGAGGAATCCAAAACTTAAAAAACTCAAAGTCTGTTACAGTGGCCATGATCCACGTGTGGCTACTTGAGCATTTGAAATGATGCTAATCTGAATTGAGATTTGTTATAAGTGTAAAAATATGCACTAGATTTTGAAAACTTAGTATGAAAAAAATAATGCAACGTATCTCATTAGTAATTTTTTGTTGATTACATGTTGAAATAATATTTTGTGTATTTGAGGTTAAATAAAATCTATTTTAAACTTAAAAAAAAAAAAAAAAAAGAAAAGAAATAGGATTCTACCATGACATTCTAAACAAGAACAGAAAGGGGCAGGGGCAGGTGGATTCTAAAAGAAGGACCTCCTTTCTTCCCTGACTGGTTAGGGGTTGAGAACCCCCTGGGCAGGCCACCCACAGCCCCTTCCTCCTGCTGCCTGGCAGGAGCTAAGGCACTGGCTCTGAGCCTCAGCAAGGGACCAGGGGGTTGGGAAAGTCAATTCAGTCAGCTCTGCCTTGTGTTTTGTACCTTTGGGAAACGCTGGGTGTTTAAAGGATATTAATTGCATATCCTTAATTACAGCTTGTGTTTAAAAGTAGCTTTCTCACATTACACAGACCTTCAGTTGTTCGGATCATTGTTCAAGTCATTTAAACCTTTTACACAAACAGTTGCAAGTTTGTGTCAGAAAAAGCTGAATAGAGTTATTAAAAGTTATTAGAATGTAAGAGATTCAGATGAAGTCTTCTTTCCTTGCTCTTCATCAGGCTGAGCCTTTTTTCCTTTTCGTTCCTCATTTGGAGAACTCCAAGCACATATTCCTGGACACTTCTCTCCCTGCACACTCACACCACCTCTCTGAATATTTCGTTCATCTGCTGGTGGGCAGAGTTGTTACTACTGATTAAAGTGGCTTCTTACTTAAAGACACAACGGGAGGGAAATTCAAGCTGTTCCAACAAACCTGGCCATAAAGCAAATATAAGATGAATGAACGATTGCTTTGCAGTTTTCTACATTTCTAGATCAAGTCATCACTTAAGGTATTTGGTTTTTTTTGTTTTTTTTTTTTAAGAAGCCACTTACCAGATAAGTGAGTAACACTGAGCATAGGAGAAGAGAAAATAATTGGCATCTGCATTCTCCCCAGAAAGCAGAACAATAACCTTGACATCAGGAACCTAAAGACTGCCAGCCCGCCAGAAGACACTGACTCCTGGAGGAAGCAAGCCTTTTATTAGCCTCTGAACCCACGAGCCAGTAAATTCCTGTTGTTAAGACAAAATAAATAGTAATAAAAAAAACCTTGGCATCATCCTTAGTAGCTCTTTCCTTTTTTTTTTTTTTTTTTTTTTTTTTTTAATAAAAGGGGATTTGTTTAGTAAAAAATGTATAGTTCTGCAGAGGAGAGGCAGCTAACTTTCAACTGAGGTTCTTTCTCTTTCTTATAATCCACCTCCTATCCATCAGCAAATGCTGGGGTCTTCCTTCAGAATATGTCCAAAGCCAGCCATTTCCAGTACCTTCCCTGCTGGTGCTCGCCCCCTAGCCTGGTAGATTGTAATAGATGACTAGTGGACTCATTAACTGTTCGGATGTCCCCATAGCCACAGGAGGCACAGAGCTCCCACGAGGTCTTCCCCCAGCTCTCACATCCTCTCCCACTGTGCCCTGCAACTGCAGCTGGCGTTCGTGCTTCTCCTAAGACACACCAATCATTTACCAACTGTTGGCATTTACTGTGTCTTCTGCCTGGGACGCGCTTCTTCCAGATACTTATTTCACTTAGCTTCAGGGTTTCTGTTACTAGAGAGCTCTGCTCTTGTCAGCCTCTCTGGAGTAGCACTCCCACCCCCTGCCTCCCGTCTCCCCTGCTTTGTTTTATTTTTCTTAGTCCTTGTTTTTGCTGGTAGATTATATATGTACTTATTTGTTTATTGTCTGTCTCACCCACTTTTGTGTTAAAATGTAACATTCATGAGGGCAGGGATTTTGTTTCTTTTGTGACCAGGACAGTGTCTGGCACATCAGAGGTGACTAGTTATCATTTGATGAATGACATGGGAAGGATGGGCTCTTGGCCCCCTCCCTGGATGACTTTTGGCCTGGCGCTTGCCCTCTTCCTCACAAGCTGCCCTCGGTTGTTGTAGTCAAGTTAGGAACTAGGACTACACAGTTGGGTCTCTGGACAGCTGCAATTAAAGGGATATTTTTCTAGATCTGAGAAAGAAAAACTCATAAAATACATGATTATTGAAATACATTCTTTCCCCTTCTGCTTCTCCCTCACTCATCTATCTCATATAAATACATTCAAAGCATAAATCAAAATAACTAGGTCACGGTGAGGAAAGCCTTCACACATCCAAATAAGTGGTAACATTCTTAACTACCAGGGAAATTCATCGAATTGGAGCTTGTAAAAAGAAGGATACATGTCTTGTTATATAAATACTTGAATAGTAAAACCCATGTATGCTAATTTCTTTGAAGCCCAGGAATCCTTGCCAATCAGGAATTACTCTTATTTTTTTAGGACGGAGAAGAGGTGATAGATGTGTTAAAAAAAAAAAAAAATCTGAACTGGATTTATCCAGTGGGCTAGTACAGGGTCTACAGTGGGGCTGGGTCAGTTCAGACTCAAACTCGTTTACTGCCTTTTCTATGCCTTCAGATGTAATGAAAAAGGAGACTCAACCAAATCCCACACTAGCAAAGACAGATTAGATTGTGTCCATTATTTTCTACTGTGGTAGATATTAGAAAGTTTGCCCTCCTCTAAAATTAAATAATTAACTTTGACGTGCAGCTTTCTCAGGGCACCCAAGTTAGAGCCTCATCTAATTTTCAAATCCACTGGCACCCACTAGCCACTTTGGTGGAATATAGCAAGACATTGAGAACAAATGGTAGAATCTTAAATTTTCAGGCCAGAGATATCATTAGGCCTCGTTTTACAGAGAAATCAGTGAGAGGCGAGAAAGATTAGGTTCAAAAGATCCCCCGAGGGAAGCCTGAACGTAGCTTGTGGGGCAGGACAGAGCCCAACTCTGAGAGCATCGGCTTTGGAATCAGAAGACCTGCGTGTAAAGAACTACTTTGGCACTAACTAAATGTGGAGCATTGGGCAGGTTCTTTACTGTACTGAGCTGCTGTTTCCTAATTTATAAAATAAAAGTAATAATACTGAAATACAGGGGTCCTGTGAGAACTAAGTAGAAATACCACTCATGAAAAAAAATGAAATTTCATCTCTGCTTGATCCATACGGCAGATAATCCTGAGCACATTACATGTGCTGGTTTTTTTTCTAAGTGTGCAAAGACAGTAGTCTCAACCCTGTTTTACAGATGAGATAACTGAGGCTCAGAGGGTGAAGACATTTGCTCAAGATCACACAGCCAGTAGATGACAGCGCAGTGAAGGCCCCGATCTGTGGAACTCCTAAAGCTCTCACTCGTTCACTGATGCCTGGTAGATGGGCCATATATGTTTCATGAATAAGTATCTGTTGTGAGGAAATGTAACAAAAAAAATAAGGCATCAGCTTAAGTTTCCCTGGAGATTAAAATTAAATTTTAATCAGCCTCAAAGGCCTTTTTAAACCAGAAATAGATAAACAAAATTGTTGATATTTGAATGCTGATTCAGATATCTTATTCATTCAGAAAACATCTGTTGTGCTCACCTAAAGGCCCTCTGCTAAGCACTGATTCATTAATCATCCACAGTAGTTGCATTTTTGTGGGATGTATGTATACTTACAGCATAATAGGATTTCATATATAATTCATATGGATGGTACATATATCCCTGTTTTATGGGATTTAAAATTATTACAGAAGAGGCTGTAGTTTTATGAGCTGTATTCTGCCTTGATGTTTACTATGGCCACACCTATAAAGATGCCAAGTTCTCGGTCAAAGCTGTAATCCACCTGCTTCCCCCATTATTAGATTGTTTGTGGGAATATGACCTGCTTTATAATAACCCACATTAAAATGTCTACATTATGGGGGTAGGGAGCATTCCGTAGTTTCTGTCCCACTCACTGAGGTGTGTGTGTGTGTGTGGGGGGGTGGTGTTAAAGGGGAGAAGGTAGAAGGCAGAGGTTGGGGGTGGGCATTGTCTTGCCCTAATTTTGTTTTATATGATTCCAATATTCGAAAGTGAACTTCATTGTTTTCATTGAGAACTGACAGGGGAAAAGAACTGGTGGAGTGAATGGATAAATAAAATGTGGTACATACATATCATAGAATATTATCTAGCCATTAAAAGGAGCGAAGACATCATGTTGAGTGAAATAAGCCTGACACAAAGGACCAATATCGTATGATCTCAGTGATATGTTATAATTAGAACCAGCAAATTCATAGAGTCAGAAACTAGAGTATAGGTTACCATGGGCTGGATTGCGGGTAAGGAATAGGGAGTTAATGCCTAAGTTGACCGAGTTTCTATTTGGGTTGATGGGAAAGCTTTGGTAAGGGTGGTAGTGATGGTAGTGCAACATTGTGAACACAATTAACAGTGCTGAATTATATATTTTAATGTAGTTACAAGGGTAAATTTTAGGTGCATATGTTATTAGAATAAAAATTAAAAGAAAAAACATGGACTATACAATGCAGTGAACCCTATTGTAAATAATGTACCATAGTTAATAGTACAACTATAAAAATATTCGTTCATCAAGGGTAACAAATGTACCACACTAATGCAAGATGTTAATAATAGGGTGATTTGTGGAAATTATCTTATGCATGGTTTTTCTGTAATCCTACAACTTCTCTAATTAGGGGGAAAAAAAAGCATTCCAGAATGTAATGTTTTAAAAAAAGAATCCGTGGAAGGGGATATAGCATTCTATGATACAAAGTATCTTCAAATGATTATATTTAAAAAAGAAGAAAGCAAGGGGAGAGTTCCATTTCAGGAATTAGGTTTTTTAAGTCAATGCTTGTAGTAGAAAATGCCCTTGAAATTCCCATAAGCACAGCGAGGGATCATTCTTAGGAGGCATGTAGGAAGGAAGACAAGCCGGAAACAACACATCTGTATATCCCACCTCATGCTCTGTCTGGGGTTTATGTTCATTAACTAATCTGAGAGATACCCACACTATTTAAATCTTCGTCCCTATTTTTCTTGGGGCAAGCTGGTATAGTTAAGTTACTTAAACTTTCTAATTTCAGTCTCCTCATTTGTAAAATGAGGACTTTGGACTAGATGTTCTAATAAGATGTGTCTGGCAAAGGAGTCAGCCAAGACAAATTTCTGGGCACACCACTGGCTGTGTGACTGGTATCACTAACACTTAATTATCCTCACAGCACATGTACTGCTCACGTGCCTCAAATGTCCCCCCAGAAAATCGAGGAGCCATATTCTTTTTAGCTTCATTAGTGAATAAAACGGAAGTAATGTCCTGCCTGCCAAAAGGCAGAGAAATGTGCTACGGTCTCTGCTACAGGAGATCCTTTTTTCTAGAATATAGTTGCTTGTTTACTTAAGGAACTGTATAGTTCCAGATGTGAATAATCTTTCTTAGCTGTTGACAAATGTTTCTTCAGTAATAGTTTTGTTTAGCTCTTTATTGTAGTAGAAACATTATTCTTTAAAAACGTGGATTTATTGTGTGGGTGATTTGAAAAGATGCTGGACTTTGCGTTGCAGAGTTTTCAGAAAAGTTAAATCTGCTGAGCCAGAGAGCGCTGTTATGTTGCTTAGAAGTAGCGTTTAAAAATATTTACTATTTGCCATCTTCACTGAAACATTTGGAGATACTATCATAATAAGGTAATGAAGATGTTGAGATTGGTAGCCAATGTCAGATTGTATGGTTTATGAACTGGGAAGTCCTTGTGTGCCTGTGTTTTTATTATTTTCACATATAAAATGCATCTTTAATCTCATCACTTGCCATCTGACCACATGCCCACAAAGGATTTCACCTGCCTGTGTTCTCCTTACACCGGCAGGCCTGCGTCAGTTGAGCACGTTGGGAGTTTAGCCTCTTGAGGACAGACATGTTTAAGGAAACTAGTATAATGGCTTCCACCAGTATAAGACTGTGGGCCGTGTTACATCTCAGTGCAGGAGACAAGGACTGAATATCAAGAGACTCAAAAGTTAATTTTTTGTTTTTTGCCCTTTGTTTCCATCAGGTCAGCCACCACCCTCCTATTTCTGCATGTCATGCTGAGTCTGGGAATTTTGTTTTCTGGCAAGGTAATGTGCTAATAGATTTGACTTCCATCATTTTTGTAATGTTACACATTTTATCCAGAAGTTCCTGTAAATGCTTGATCAAAAGTTTTCCCTGGACTTGGGTCTTGTAGAATAATCTCTACCATTTGATGCTCTCACCTCTAATTTCTGAGCCATAATTGATACATTTTGCTTTCATAATTAGGTATTCAGGAGTATCATTTGGGTATTGACTTTTTAACAAATTTTTAGTCTTTATTTAGGCCACCGCCATTTTTTTTTCCTGCAACTTTTTCTTTATTTTATTCTACAGCTGCTTGAAATACCTTACATATTTCAAAAGACACTAAATATGTTTGGTTGTTTGAATTGCTAGTCATGTGATATGTTTAAATTTTTCTGGAACCACTAGACTGTTTTCCAAAGAGACTGAAGCATTTTATATTCTCACCAGCAATGTATAAACATCTTGCTAATACTTTTTATTATCTAACTTTTTTATTATAGCCCTCCTAGAGGGTGTGAGATGGCATCTCATCGTGGTTTTAATTTGCATTTCCCTAACGGCTAATGATGTTGATTTCTTTTCATGTACTTGTTGGCCATTTGTATATCTTTTTTGGAGAATGTCTATTCAGATCCTTTGCCCATTTTCAAATTGGGTTATTTGTCTTTTTATTGTTGAGTTATTTATATTCTACACATAAATACCTGAGGAAATATATGATTTGCAAAAATTCTCTTCCATTCTGAGTTGTCTTCACTTTTTTTGATGATGTCTTTTGAAACGCTGAAGTTTTGAATTGTAATGAATCCCATTAAAATTAATTTCTGTTGTTGAATTTATACATTGGTGTCATATCGAAGAATCCGTTTCTTTATCCAAGATCATGAAGATTTATACCTATGTTTTCTAGGATTTTTGTAATTTAAACTCTTATATTTAGGTCTCTGATCCATTTTTTAAATTAATTTTTGCTTAGATGTGATGAATTGTTCCAACTAAATTATTTTGCATGTGGCCATCCCCTTATCCCAGCACCATTTATTGAAAAGGCTATTCTTTTCCCATTGACTTGTCTTGGCACCAATTATCTTTTAAAGATGTTTTTAAAATAAGAAAAAAAATATTTTATATTTACCCACATATTTACTATTTCTGGTACTCCTTTTATTCCTTTGTATAGATCCATATTTCCATATTATTTTCCTTCTGCCTAAAGACCTTCCTCTAATATATCTTAAAGTGTTGGTCTGCTTTACAGCCTTTGTATGCCTGAAAAATACTTTACTTTGCCTTCATTTAAAAAGATGTGTTTCCCGAGTATGAATTCTAGATTGACTTTTTTTTTCAGTTTTAAATTATACTGCTCTATTGACTTCTGGCATTTTTCTGATGAAAAGTCAGCTATCATCCCTATCTTTGTTTTTCTCCCTGTAACACCCTCTCCCACTGCTTTTAAGATTTCTTCTCTATCGCTGATTTTAAACAATTTGATTGTGATATGCCCTAGACACATTTTCTTCATGTTTCTTATGGTTGGGGTTCATTGAGTTTTTAGAATTGAGAAATTAAGTTTTCATCAAACTTGGAAAATGTACAGCCATTATTTCTTCAAGTATTTTTCTGTTCACCCTTCTCTCTGGAATTCCAGTTACACCTTTTTAGATAGCTTGAAATTATCCCACAGTTCATTGATGATCTGTTCATTTTTTTCTTCCTGTCTTTTTTTCTTTCTTTTAGGGTAGTTTCTAGTAAGTTCAGTAATTATTTCTTCTGCAATTTTTCTTATTAAATCCAGTTTATTTTTCATCTCTAGAAGTTCAGTTTGGGTTTGGGTCTTTATATTTTTCATGTCTCTCTTTATCATCTTTCACTTTTCTCTACCTTCTAAACTGTGGAGTTTATTGCAGTCCCTAATGTCCTTCTCTACAGATTCTATCATCTGTGTCATTTCTGGGTCTGTTTTTTATTAATTGATTTTTCCCCTCATTATGGGTTGTATTTTCCTGCTTCTCTGCGTTTTTGGTAATTTGTATTGGATGCCAGATATTATGGAAATTAAATGATCATATGTGGGAGTTTTTCATATTCCTCTAAATGTTTCTGAGATTTTTATCTAGGACACAGTTAAGTTACTTGGAAACCATTTTATCCTTTTGAAGGTTGCTTTAAAATTTTGTTGGGCATGTCAGACAGCGCCTTAACCTAGTACTAATACTGTCCCACTACTGAGTCAAGAGCCTTCTGCAGCTCTAATGGATGCCTTAGATCTGGACCCTGGCAGTTGGGAGCATGGCGATTCCAGCCCTGTGTGAGCTCTGGGGATTGTTCCACAGGATCTTTCTGGAGGTCACCGGCCAGGTGTCGTTTCCCCACACTGCTCAGGGTTCAGTGAAGCCTGGCGGAGAAGTCCCTGCAGGTCTCCAGAGCTCTTTCTTTAAACTGCTGTCTTTCCAGTACTCTGCCCTGTGAATTCTAGCTGCCTTGGGTTTTCTAATCTGTTTTTCCTCAAGAATCTCACTGGCCTCCGCCTGGGTTCTACCTTTCTGTGGGCTGCAAACTTTCTCCAGTAAGCTGGGGCAATTTTATAGCTGCCTTGTTCATTTCCCTTCTTTCAGATCAGTATCTTATGCTGCCGGTTGTCCAATGTGTGAAAAACAGTTTTTTTCATGTATTTTATCTATTTTTGGTTTTTTTTTTCAGCTGTTTCAGGGAAGAAGGTTATCTCTTCCTGTGTTACTTGATCATGACCCAAGGAGGAAGCGACTCCCACATCTTTTTCATAGTCTGTCCTCTGACTTCTTTCTGTCCCGTATTCCCAAACTTACCTCTACTTACTTACCTATACTTTCTCCTAATCACGTGTGTTTTTTTCTTTTCTGTTTTCTAACTCCTTGAGTTATTTACTCGTTAGAGAAATCATCATCCCTAAATTCCTCCTTTCTGTCAGAATCTCCTTCTAATTTGCCACTCAGGTCTATTTCTCCTTCCTTCACAGTGCGAATGTCGCTCCTTTCCGCCTCACCCCTGCTGCGGTCGTGGTTCATTTCATCCTATTTTCTCGCTGGGGCAGCTGGTCACCTCTTCACTTATCACCTTGCTTCTCATCTCTCCTACTCTTGTTTCATTCTCCATGTTGCTTCCAGTTGTCTTTACAAAGTCTGTGTCTCATCACATCAGAGTCCTGTTGCTGCTAAATAATTATTACATGAGAAGTTTTCCTGTATAATAATTTGTTCTATTATGAAGAGGTTGATCTGTACCTTGACTGATCATTTATCCAGCCTAAGAACTCTTTTACTGTCATTCTAAATATGTAATATTTGGTATGTCATTTCAGATGTAAGATGGAAAAACAAATTCTGGGGTAAATCCATGGAAATTGTTCCAATTGGCACAACCCATGTGACTCTGCCAGCGTAAGTTCTTCTGTGAGAACTTGGTAGCATTTAGGGCCAAGGTTTAGCTTCAGGAACGTGGGGCCCATCTTTCCTGATGATACTGAGTGTGTTTTTTCTTTCAAGCTTGACAGTAGGTTCAATTGCTCTTCATTTTGATGATTTCACATCTTCTCCCTTAAACAGAAACACTTCCTAGAAACCAAAGTTCCCTGAATAGAAGCATTTTTAAACTCAAATTTCTACTTCCTAACAAAAAAAATTTTTTTTTTAATTTAACATTGTCATCACCCTCACTGTCAAAATTCCTCTTAAGAAAGGTATAAGCGTCACAGGGGAGTGACACATCAGGCCCCCATGGAGGAGGGCCTCTCTAAGCCTCAGTCTACTCCTCTGATAATAGAATTCATAGTATCTGCCACATTCGGAAGTTGAGGGACACGTGCTAATACGGGTAAAGGATACGGCCCAGGGCCAGCACGTAGGGGGCCCTCAGCTAGTTTGAGAAGGAGCGTATGGAGTGAGAAGAGAAGAGGCTGAGGACGGGGCATTGTGTCGAAGCCCTAGCTCCCCACCCTCCAGCCGGCTGCACTTAACCTCTGCGCCTCGGTTCCCCTGCCTGTGAGGCAGGAACCGCGTGGACGCTCCCACAGCCTGCCGTTCATTAGGGTTCACGGAATAATTCTTTGAACGGTGCCTGGGCATTCTGCAATGAAATACTATTATGTTACGAAAGTATTTGTCAAGTAATCTAACTCTCTCAATTATTGCCATATTCGCCCTCCCCCTCTGCTATTGTTTACTTAGTATATTGTTTCTTTCCTCAACTCACAAATTTATTTTGAAAAGAAAACTTTTTGTCACTACTTGAAATAGAATGCCAGTATCATTTACCATAAATAGGAAGTAACCATACAAATAAAGACTGTGAAAGAGACAATGTTATTAAACTCTCTCTTCCCTTTTCTGAAGTCTGCTCTTTTTTAGTTAGTTATGAAGGGAAATGAGTTGTTACAGGCAGGGTTACGCCCAGTGGAGACTTTCTCTTTGAGTTCATCAGAACTGAAAGGCAGTCGTGACAGCAATTGCATTGCTTCAGATTCTTTAGTTCCCCCAAAGGTGGGGATGTAGGTTTTTTTGCAGGTAGTACCTCAGGACCAAGTCATGGGATGGGATGTGGTGGGGGAGACAGGGGCGGGGGGGGGGGGAGGGGATTGGGAAAAGGAGAGGGAGAGAAATAGCCTTGATCTTACAGGGATTGCTGATCTTTCTTTATAAAGCAGAATGGTTGTTGGCATGGACTCTGGAACCAGACTACTTGTATTCAAGTGCTGGCTCTGCCATTTACTGTGAATCCTCAGGCAGTTACTTAATGTCTCTGATCATCAGTTCCCTCATCTGGAAAATGGGGATAATGTACCACCTATTTCACAGGCTGTTGTGTAGATTAAACAGATGATAAACGTAAAGCACTTAAAATAGTACTTGCTGAGTATGAATGTTAGATTTTATTATCCTCATAATTATTATTTAACTCCTTAAGTAATATCCGAATACTTTCTCACTGTAAAAGATTTAAGTAATAAGTATATAGCAAATTGTGAAAAACCCTGTAGCTTCCTCATTCCCACCTCCCTTTCCTGGCTCAGGACTATAGACAAGGCACCGCTGGCCCTCAGTTTCCTCCTCTGTGAGAGAGGGTACGGGCTGGCACAGGAGATCATCGGTCTCCTTGCTGCCTCCTGGCCCGTGACTCTGCCTGCTGAGTCCTGTGGCTGCACACGTGCTTCCCGGAGAGCGCTGGCACGTGGCATGTGCCCGGCACAGAGCAGCGCCCAGGCTGTGGTCTGGGAAGTGAGAGAATGAGTCATTCTTTGCATGACTGGTTTTTCAAAATGTTGGTGCTCTTTTGGGAATCATCACTTTCACTGTTCCCTCCTTTTCAGTTTTGGAGATCATTTTGAGTGGAACAAAGTGACCTCTTGCATCCATAACATCCTAAGCGGGCAGAGGTGGATTGAGCACTATGGAGAGATAGTCATTAAGAACCGGCATGACGATTCCTGCCACTGCAAAGTGAATTTTATAAAGGTACCTGGGGGGGAGGGGGGGGAGGGTGAGCCATGGTCTGGAAGGGCGGCTGGGGGGATTTTTTCACCTTCACTTTTGTGCCTGGAGCCAGCCCCACCTCCTTCACCTGTACCACCGCGTGGCTCCCAGCTAGTCCCCTGTTTCCACCATGTTCTCACGGCAGTAGCTGATTTATAAACATGTTATGTTATAAACATAAATCACACCATAGCAATTCTTCAACCAACAACATCCTTACAGGGGCCCACAAGGTCCCGCAGAGTCTGCACTCCGCGCATGTGCACACAGTCCTCAGCCCTCGCCCCATCTCGCCCGGTTCCATCCTCGCTGTGTTCCGCCTTGTTTCTTCATTTCCATCTGCTTGGGTGGCTCTCCCTGGACCCCCAGCCACCAGCACCTCCTCTTGGAGGCCCTTGTAGCCTCACGGGAGGCATCCCTGCCACTGGCGCACTTGCTTTCTGTTCCCACAGCCTCCTCACTGCCCCGGGCTCTAGAAGAGCTGCATGTGGTCTGTTCTGTCCACCACTGCCGCCCTCGTGCACTGCGCACAGCACAGCCTCTGCATTGCCCATGGAATAATAGAAAAGATGGGCCCGAGCCAAACAGTATAAAATCATCTTTCTTTCCAACTGCCTTGATTTGTACCCTTTCTCCATCTTCTCTCCTTCTTTAGGGCCTCTCTTGTCCTTAAAAATCCCATGCACGTAACATGACTTTAAATTAAATTTGCATTTAGTTAAATCAAAATCATAGGGATTGGGCTCTCGTTGTGGAATTTCACAAAGCACCTCTGTGCTACCTGTAACTGGTGACGTTTATAGAAAGGTGGCTCGAGACCTCTGTTATGCCTAAAAGTCAGCTCGGTGTTATGAGCAAACATAAAGCTAGTCGTGCCCTTATATTTGGGCAGTAAAATGAAAAATGGCTCTGTCTTAAAGGCATCATCTAAGCTCACTCCAAAGAGAAGCAAGGGCAAACAGCAGTAGGGATCTGTACCTCTGACCTGGCTGTGATGTCACCTACATTTTTCCCCAAGGATATATGCTCAGCTCCCATTTTTCCTACCCGCATCATTTTCATTCTCTTAGGGCGAGGGAGGATTTTTGTAGCCGTAAGAGATGAACAGTTAGAACTGTCCTCATGCCTTTGGTTTTGAAAGAGAAGCTGAAACCAGATGCACCGGTCACCCGTGGGATATGGCCACCTCCCCTGTGGCTTCCCACCGTACTGTCAACATTGAATTGAGGAAATGTCTTTAAAGAGGAAATCTGATTCCTGTTTCAGAAGAAACTTGGATTGTATTTTGTCTTTTACCTCCCCTTTTGACATGGCTGCGGAACTCAAATTTCATTTTAATTTTATGATTTAGCTCCGAGATGCTGTTACATCCCACCCTTCCTCGCACTTTTTTACCATAGCCTTGCAGTGCGGAACCCAGAATATGGCCTGAAAATGCCACTCAGCTTTAGTGGTTTCCAAATATGGATTCTGTTTCAGCTGAAAATAGTACTAGGATTTTTGATTTATAGAGAAATGCCTTCTGTTCTTTCATAGAGATTTTTAGGGCAGCCAGGTATTAGGAAGATTACTCTAGGGAGTTAGATCTCCCCCTGCTGGCATCATTGTGGTACTGCATAAAACCCACAAGGCTGAGTGAGGCTCAGCTGTCCCTGACTCAGCAGCACACAGTGTGTGGACATGGGCTGCAGGAGGTCCCCACGGGATGCTGAACAGACCTAGGTGTGTGAGTGTGGAAGGGGGGGCGGGCAATTAAAGAAACTGAAAGCTCAAGCACACCCCCTGATTGGTTTAAAAAGACCTAAATCCTGTAAAGAAAAATTAGATGTATTCAGTTTCTTTTAAATTACAATAGTGAGAGCCCTACCAGGGAACAGCTGTTCCTGAGGAATTGGGATTTAGCACCAGTTGTACTACTTGGCCGATGTCTAAGAGGAGAATGACCTTTCCTTCCTGTGTTATATGTAGCAGATTTTCTTAAATGTATCATACAAATGTTGGTTCAGTTACAAATTGCAAATATAGTGTTAACTTCATTTTTTATGAAATATCTAAAAGTGTGATTTTTGAAAATTAAGCCAGACCCCAAACTGGCAAACTAGATGCAGTGTTTATGGTTCTCTCTCTCTCTCTCTCTCTCTCTCTCTCTCTCTCTCTCTTTCTCCTTTCTTAATAGCTGTAATAAGTTGGGTCCCCAGATATTAAACAAGCAAGTCTTCCCTCTTCTAGGCAAAATACTGGAGCACTAATGCCCATGAGATTGAAGGCACGGTGTTTGACAAGGATGGAAAAGCAGTGCATCGGCTGTTTGGGAAATGGCATGAAAGTATCTACTGCGGTGGCACCTCTTCATCCACATGCCTCTGGAGAGCAAGTGAGTGTCCAGGTTAATCACCCCCAAGCCAGGGGGGTGGGGGCATGGTCAGAGGAACTGCAGGTGGACAGCACGTGTCCTTCTTCAGTCTCTGCCTGCATTTCTGTTCTAGGAGAGTTGTCCTCTTATTTCCTTTATCTAATATCTCGAAGTCGTCATCATGCTTGTCAACAGCTCCACAGTTGGGCTGCCAGGTCTGAGGTTCTTAATCTGAGAATGAAGCGACTGCCAGCCCGTGGTCTTCCTTCCAGTCTGCGTACGGTCTTTGAACATCACTCCTGTATCTAAATTTGGCACCAAGCAGGAGTATTAGTGAAGCAGAAAAAGTCATTCTTACGGGGCTCAAGGGTAGTTCAGTGGTAGAATCCTCGCCTGCCATGCAGGAGACCTGGGTTCGATTCTCAGCCTGTGTACTTCCCAAAAACAAAGAAAGAAAGAAAGAAAGAAAAAACAAACAAAAATTTCAACAAATGGTGCTGTAATTACCGGATGCTCACATGGTAAAAGAATGAAATGTGACCCCGGGCATATAGCATACAAAAAAAAAGTCATTCTAGGTTAGAGATAGAAAGTGTTGCTGGGAAAGCAGAGTGGCCTGGGGCTGTACAAGGCCAGGCATCTCCCTCTTATCTCCCCTGTGTGGTCCAGGGGGATGTTGAGCCCTGGAAGCAGCTGTGGGGAGAAGGCCTAGGGCACCCACACCTTCCTCAGCATGTCCCCCCAACACTTTAAGATCTTTGTCCATCTTCTGATCTAACACGTTAGTTGTTTCTAAGTCATAGTAATATTATAAAACAATTGTTCTCTGATACATCTGTTAGGATGCTTTAGGCTCATAAAAATAAAAACAGAAAACCATTCTAATAATAGCTTAAACCATTCGTATACATGCTGCTACTCAGCAGTAAGTGAGGAGGTGGGTGGCTCCAGAACTTTTTAGGTGACTTACCTCTGGCAAGGACTCAGATCGTTAAGGAAATATTCTGCCCTTCCCAGTGTGTTGGTGATGTTTGCCCTCAAGTTTGTAAAATGGGTGTCACAATTCAATCCCGTCTCCTCAATGACAGCCTAGTAGGCAGTAAAAAGAGGTAAAATAGGTCTTCTCCCATGCTTCTCTTTTTCTCAAACATGAAATATTTCCCAGGAGGACCCTGCAAATATGTCCTCACCTCATGTCAGTCTGAATTGGGTCCAAACCCATCCTGGAATCAGTCACTAGGGAAGGATGAGCCTGGAGAGATTCACAGTGACCTAGATTCATCCCTGGGAGAGGGCAGAGTGCCAGCGAAACAGAATTGTCCATCAGCAATTCAGAAAGGAAAATCTCTGGTGCCAGAAAAGCTCCTTTCAGTGAGCAGCTGCCGCATCTTCTACCATCACAGAGGTTGCCGTGAAGCTAGACTTAGTTGGCACCTGTGGCCTTCCTAGGTTCAGAGACACGAGTGAAAGTTTTCAAGTAAGTCAATCCCTCTCCTTTGCTCAGAGTATGAATCACGGGGGACCACTAGCACCTTTTCCGGAATGCTGAAGTGGTGCTTTGACTCTATATCTCTGCATGGAGCATGAGCAAGATTGCCCACCCTTAAACACCACTACTTCATCCAGTGCTTCCAGGAGAGAGGCAGATTTCTGAGGGCACATTGGAGCTTTGTTATTTCCTCATGTTTCAACTAGTTACAAGAAGGACTTCTCTAGCTCAAAAAATGGGTCCGCAGAAAAGTTCAGGGAAGGCATTGGTATTTGCATGTATGAAGAACGAGAACTAAAACTATGAATGAATTTTACTATCCTACACTTGATTGACTCAATACATAATTGTATGATTCTTAGTTGGAATTCAAGTTAGGACAGTACACTTAATGGTCTTAAATTTAAATGTATAGAATTTGGGGGGCAGAGGGGGAGTAGGGAGTTAGTGGAAAGAAGGGCAGGAATGGAAGAAGAGAATTAACATTTAGTGGCCACTCTGCTGTGGTGGCACTGCTCTAGGTGGCAGGCAAAGTTTTGGGAGAGTTTGACATCCCTTCAAATGAAAAATGAATTCTAAGTCTCTGCCAACAAGGAGAAAATGGGCCCAAAGCTTTTTCTCATATCCACTTCAACAAGAAATTATATATATATATTTTTTTTTTATTTATTTATTTTTTTTTTTAAAGGAAAGACAGAGAGAAGGAAGGAAGGATAGAAGGAAGGAAGGAAGGAAGAAAGGGAAACATCTTTAAACACTTTCTTGTTTTATTGTATTTTGTTTCTCCGTTTTTGTTACATGGGCTGGGGCCGGGAATCGAACCGAGGTCCTCCGGCATAGCAGGCAAGCACTTTGCCCGCTGAGCCACCGCGGCCCGCCCCAAGAAATTATATTTTTATAGCTTAAATAGCATAGAAAAAAGGGGGTGTGAGGGTGGTTCAGTGGTAGGATCCTCACCTGCCATAGGGAGACCCAGGTTCAATTCCCGGCCCATGCACCTCCCAAACAAACAAAGAAACCAACAAAAACAAACAAAAACCTCAATAAATGGTGCTGCAATAATGGGATACTCACATGGAAAAAGAATGAAATGTGACTCCGCCATACCACATACAAAAAAAAAGCATAGAAAAAAACTTCATGGCATTGTATAAATATTACATCCCAAACAAAGGAGGCCTTATCCTTGTAAATAGAAGAAAATTTTCTAGAGAAATACTCAGTACCTATTTTCTTAGCCAGAATATCTTAATAGAAATGGAACAGTTTAAATCTGAGAAGGAAAAAAAAAAGTTGTAGCTGGTCAGAGACAAAAAATAAAAATAGTGAAGGAATTAAAATATGAGTAAAATGCAAGTATGGGATGAACAATGTGCTTTTCTTTTAGATCCCATGCCTAAAGGCTCTGAGCAGTATTATGGCTTCACACAGTTTGCGCTAGAATTAAATGAACTGGATCCATCATCAAAGTCCTTCTTGCCGCCTACTGACACTCGATTCAGACCAGACCAAAGGTAAGAACTGTTTAAAGGTCTTTGTTTAAAGGTCTTTCTCTCCAGAAACGTAAAACTCTTTACAAAAAGTCTGATTCACATCCCCCGGGTGCCCAGAGGAGCCTGAGAAGAGAACTGCTTACGGTGTAGACACAGGAGGCTGTCAGCTTAGATCTAGGCTGAGTGGCCTTGAGTCCTCAGCAGAGCCCCATTTCTTTTGAAACACCACATAAAAAGTGTGTTTCTAAGAGCCTTACTGCATACAATGATAAAGAACTTACTGTGTATATACTGTGTATATAAGTCAAAAATATATAATCAAAGTCAAAACACAAATAAGAAATGATACAACTGAGAAAATGTACATTTGCAACTCATTTCACAAAGTGGTTCTAGAAAAGAAGAAGAAATAGATGGACTGATTAGAAAAAGTGGAAGCAGGAAAATGAACAGTTCACAAAATAGGACATACAAATGGCCCTTAAATAGTATGAAAAGATGCTCATCCTCACTCAGAAAAGAGAGATGCAAATTATTAAACTCACAGTGATGTCTAATTTTTTTAACTGGTCAGACTGGCAAAAGTTCGTATGTTTGATACATTCTGATGAAGCAAAGGGGGAAGCAGGCATTCTCATAACGTTGCTGGTGGGAATATAAATTGCTCTAACCTCCAAAAGGGCAATTTGGTAATATTCAGATTCCAAATTAATATCCTCTTGTTCTAGTCTGCTAGCTGCCGGAATGCAATATACCAGAAACAGAATGGCTTTTGAAAAGGGGAATTTAATAAGCTGCTAATTTATAGTTCTAAAGCTGAGAAAATGTCCCAATTACAACAAGTCTATGGAAATGTCCAATCTAAGGCATCCAGGGAAAGATACCTTGGTTCAAGAAGGCCAATGAAGTTCAGGGTTTCTCTCTCAAGTGAGAAGGCACATGGCGAACACAGTCACAGTTTCTCTCTCATCTGGAAGAGCACATGGCGGACACAGCATCATCTGCTAGCTTCTTCTCCTGGCTTCTGGTTTCATGAAGCTCTCCAGTAGGCGTTTTCCTTCTTTATCTCCAAAGGTCGCTGGCTCGTGGACTCTGCTTTGTGGGGCTGCAGCATTCTTTGCTCTCTCCGAATCTCCTGTCCTTTTATTTCTTAAAGAATCTTATCCACTATTTATTGCCAGCTAGCTTAGTACATAGCACATGACAAGCACTTAATATATTTTGTTTAATCTACATGGATGTTTGAAAAACAGCTGATCAAATCATGACAGGAATTAATATTAGAATAATACCATGATACAAAATCACACATACAATATCATTTCAGCTGTTTGAAATATGCATAGAAGAGGCTACAAAAGGAGGCTTTGCTGATGGTCTAACAGATAAGTTTCTGGTGCACGCAATGTAGAGGAAGGTGCGATAGCCTCCAAAGATGGCCCCGGGGCTGGCCGAGCATGGGAGGGGTCTGCAAGCGGGAGGAGGATGCTTTGACCAGCCGTTTAACTTAGGGAAGAAGTTGTAGCTTCCCCATGTTAGTTTCTTTTCTGTAAAATGAAGAGAGGACCAATTGATCTCAAGGACACCTTTATGTGTGTTAATGGGAAGAGAGAGGAGGCAGGAAACTTATTTACTGCAATAGCTCTGATACCATAATGAAATAAGAAAAATCAGAATATTGTAAGATGTCTAGCTATTGACTGGCCTCCAGACACAGAGTCAAGGAAACAGGTGAAAACAGGAAACAGCCACTAGAGGAATGAGTCTCAGTCATGTAAAAGGAGCTGAGAAAAGAATCCAGTGGGAAATGGTGAAAAAAGGTCAAGGAAAAGCCACACTGAGGGCTCGGCGCTCTCATGTGGAATACTTTCCCTTGCCTCCTGCCTTCCTTTTTCTTCTCACTGTTACAACGTAGTAAAGGTCTTTATGATAGCTATAGACATAGGGACAAAAGATGCTAAAAATGTAGTTGAGGCTCTGCTAATATGTTAATGGTCATGAGGAGCTCTTGAGCCTCCCCAGCTAGAACTGACCTCCTCATTCACCGAACTCCTATGAGTACCTTCCTTGCTTATGCCAATGCTGTATTTCTGATCACCTTTTGTTTGTTTTTGTATTTTGCATATCTTTCTCTTGGAGGGCAATGTCTTATTCATCTTTGTATCTCCATCAGTCCTTAGCCCAGGGACATGCATATATTGGATTTTCAGCAGATACTTGGAAAGGAGGGGTGACCTAAACACAAGGCAAAATGACATGGCTTCTTTAAGGCCCAGGGAACTAAATGGAGTAGCACATTATGAGTTAAAAACCCAGGATCCGGGCATTAGATTGAGACCCCAAGCTCTCAAGTAACCCTTATGTTAGTAACCTGTGAAGAGCCAAAGTGAAATGAGTGTGGCTGTTGCGGAAGCTCTAGTGAATGTCTCCTGATCAACAAGGACACTTAACTCTGACTGCTGGATCTCCAGTGCCACCCAGCTCAGTGTCAGCCCTGAGCCATTCGGCTCAGTTACCAGGGAACTCTGCCTGACCTTGGAGAGTTTCAGCTTAAGCGTGGATGTCTCAGTGTTCAGCAAAATTCAAGGATACCCTTAGGTGGGCTTCTGGAATTCTCCTTCCCCAGGGAATGGTAGCGCCACCAGATGGAAGGAACTTCAGTTTGAGTAATTGTGTACAGCAGGTCCATCCCCTCTCACTGGCCTTTTCTCACTGTAGTGAGGAAAAATCAACCTTTTGCATTTGTGTTAGCATGTGACTGTATTAAGTTACTGAGATTTGGGTTATACTTTTTGAAACAGTGCACCTATGTTCACTAATATTGTATCAAATGATATTTTTTAGTAAGCCTTATGTGTTAGTCAGGGTTCTCTAGAGAAACAGAACAGGACAGATCTGTAAATAGGAGATTAATAAAGGTGCCTCATGCAACCATGGAAATGGAAAAGGCCAAAATTCGCAGGGCAGGCTATGAAGCTGGTGGCTCCAACAAAGAGTCTGGACAGACTCCACAGGAGAGGCTCGCTGGCTGAAGAAGCAGTGAAAGTCTCATTTCTTCCTTAAAAGCCTTCCACTGATTGGATTCTCTCGTTGTCAGAGACATGACTTAGTTGATCACAGATGTGCCACAGATGCAATCAACTGACTGATGATTTAATACAGCAACCTTCAAGTATATCAGCCAGTCATGAAATATCCTTGCAACAACTGTCAGGCTAGTGTTTGCCTGACCAGACAAAAGGGCATCATCACTTGGCCAAGTTGACACCAGGCCCTAACCATTACACCTCTTTAACCCAGTAATTCCACTTCTAGAAATTTCTCCTGCGGGTATACTTATCCACATGCAAAATGACAGATATATAACTTCACTTGTTGCAATATTAATATAATATTTAAAAATTGGGAACAACCCAAATGCCTTTCCATTGGAAATTGTTTAAATAAATTAAGGTGTATCCATGTAATAAGATATTATAGAGCTCTCAAAAATATGAAGATATCTATGTACTGATATGGAAAGATCTCCAAGTCAAATGGTTCAGTAAAAAGTAAAACAAAACCTGCGTACAGGCAGTATGTCTAGAATGTGATCATTTATGTTTTAAAGGAAGGGATAAGAGTATATATTAATGTTTACATATATATATATGCCTAAAGAATCTCTAGAAGATGCACAAGAAACTAACAACAGGGGTTACCAGTGATGGAGGTGAAGGTGAGTGAGATGGGGGGGTGAGGAACTAGGTGGAATTAGAGACAGAGGTCAGAGGGAGACCTTGCCCCATGTTCCTTTTTAGAGATACATATTTTTTGAACCATGTGAATATATCACCAAGGCAAAAAAAAATCTTCTCCATGGCCAGTAACTGCTACTTCTCCAAACACATCCTGTCTACATATGCCCACATTTAGCTCAGAAGTAAATCTCACAGAAGTAAATGTCATGGTTTTCTGGAAAATCGTGTTTTCAAGAAAAACAAAAATAATATCTTCTCTAACAACCTCAAAATACTGTTTAAGGGTTATGGGAAGAGTCTTAACCCCTGTGGGAAACCATTTTAAATATCAGTCCGGGATTCTTGAAACTATTAGTTAGTAGTAACTATTAATATGTTTTCTTACAGTTATTCCTTTCTTTTTTTCCCTCAATGCCTCAGGTTTCTGGAAGAAGGGAACTTAGAAGAAGCTGAAGCACAAAAGCAGAGAATTGAACAGCTACAGCGGGAGAGGCGACGGGTCTTAGAAGAAAATAACGTGGAGCACCAGCCCCGGTTTTTCAGGTTTGCGCGTGGGTCACCGCTGGTGGGTGCTGAGGCCACGTGAGGCCTTTGGGGCTGGAGAGCGCCAAGCAGTGTGTCTCTTCCCAAATGAGGGCGAGCTCCATGACTTTCCCACTTCAAAGTGACGAAACGCCTCACCAGTGCCAGGGATTGAGTTTCTAAGGATCTCGGCCTTGGGCTCTCCCTTTCGCTGTTCCTGTAGGGCCGGAGTGTCTTCATGTTTGCCTCCCCCACACCCTCCTCCCCACCGCCCCTCCCAGGGCAAGTGCAGAGGAGAGCTCAGGAAAGACCAGGGTGCCAGATACCAGGCCAGCTTGTTCAATTCATGAGGTAATAAATGCTCACCCTGCAGGTTACCAGAATGGGCATTGTAAAGTCTAATTCTTGAACCGAAGAACTTCTGAGACACTTAGGCCTGGGTTTGGAACATTTACTATTATTTCTGAAATAACTTGCTAAGAGAGCCTTGTTAAAAACAGACCTGGGGCGTGTTCTGGTGGCTCAGTGGCAGAGTTGATACCTGCCATGCCGGAGACCTGGGTTCGATTCTCAGTGCCTCCCTATGCAAAAAAAAAAAAACAAAAAAAACAGACCTAAAGATTTAGAAGAGGCACCAGAGGACAATGCTTCCACCCTTATGTTAAATGATGGAGAAATTAATCCCAGTCTTTATGGGGGAAGTGCCAAAGGTAGAATGTTCCTGATGGGGCTATTTCCAGGCCAGAATTCTATAGGTTTTAAGTTTGTTCATTTAAAAAAAAATCAAAGTTAAAACATATGTATATGTAGAAAAGCAGCAAGCCCCTGACCTACCTGCCCCTTTCACCATAATCTTTGTGAGGTCATTTTTAAGGCTTTGCCTTAATGACTCTCCTTAACTAGTCCTTGAGACAGTTTGGTTACCCATAATTTTTAATGGTTCTCAAAAGATATCCAAACATTTTTTACAAAACAGTGTTTTTTAGGGTTTTTAAAATTTTTAAATGGGCAACAGAAGTAATTTTAGGGAGGATTTAACTCCTAAATTATCACCATCAGTAATAAAATGTATATCTCCAAACAGCAAAATAGTAACTGTTCAATATTTTATTAGATTTTTAAATTTTATTTTATTAAAATTAAATATTTTGGGCAGGCCACAGTGGCTTAGCAGGCAGAGTTCTCGCCTGCCATGCCAGAGACCCAGATTTGATTCCCAGTGCCTGCCCATGCAAAAAAAAAATTAAATATTTCATCTCCAAGGTATAACACTCTTTCCTCTAAAGTTGATGTGGATTTTGCCAGATCCCTTCTGATCATGTCCACGAGCTCAGGATATGAGCGTACTAAAGATCAGCTGCCAGAGCTGATTTCAAAATATTCATAACTTTGTTTAAATATTTAAGAAATAAGACAGATACTCCAAATCCTTTTTGAAAGAAGGTAAGATTAATAGACCGATCAATTGATAGATACGTATATGTTCTCTTAAGTAGGTTGATTCGTTTTTCTTTCATAAATCAGTCTGCTTCTTTTATAAAAAGGAAAGATCCACATTTATAAAGATGTTTGGATATCTTTTGAGGATCATTAAAAATTGTGGGTAACCGAACTGTCTCAAGGACTAGTTAAGGAGAGTCATTAAGGTGAAAGCCTTAGAAATGACCTCACGAAGTCTGTGGAGCATGAAAAGAATTAACACTTGAATGCAAAATATAAAAGCTGATGTAGGCTGTGATTGCAACTTTAGAAAAATTAGTCTTTGTATGGAAAAAGACTGAAAACAAGTGTAGCTAGAATGGCTGGGACTCTTTTTCCTCTGGGTTGTCTGTAAAATTATTATATTACTATTTGATCAGGAAAATTAAAAAGTTGGAGAAAAGGCGATAGTTATTCATCAGTAGCAGTCCTGCTTGGGACTGTTCTAATTAGAAGTCTAAAGCAAAGAGATTGCAGAGAGGAAGGTGGGGCATGAATGTTACCATTAACACATACTGAGAAATAAAGAAAGTATCACTGGAAGTTGCAAGTGGACATACAAGCATTTTTATCATACTAGCATGATAAAATCCCATATTCCTGAAAGTGTGGGAAAACAGGCACTCTCCACTTGTGTTGTTACAAGTTGTGAAGTCAGTCAAAATTACAAATGCAGACTCTTTAGCCCAGAGTTTCTACTGATAGGAACTTTTAATGTAACTGTACTCACACACTTATAAAATAATATATAATAGCTGGAGATTGAAGACAACCTAAATGCTTATCACCATATTACCTGTTACATCACTTTTGGTCTATCCGTGTGCTGGAAGAGCTTGCAATTATTTAAAAAGAAAATGACGAGTCCTTTATTGCTGAAGTTGCCAAACTTTTCCTCTAAAGGACCAAATAGTAAATATGTAAAGCCTTGCAGGCCTTCAAGTCTCTAGCAATTACTCAACCCCAGTACTGTTCATGAAAGCAGCCATGACTGGGCATGGCTGTGTCCTAATAAAACATTACAAAGTAGGCAGAAGGCTGGATTTGGTCAAGGCACCATAGTTTGCTGAGCTTCCTGCCTTATTGTACTAATGGGAAATGACCTCCAATATAAATTATGTGAAAAAATCAAGAAATGGAACACTATAGCACTACCATTGTGTAAAAAAATAGAGAGTGCTAGAGTTTGTGTGTACTTTTTTTTCTGAAAGAAGGAAGGTGATAACATTTTGCCTCTGAGCAGAACTGGGAGGCTGGGAGAGAGGGGTAGGAAGCAAACTTTTAACCATATACCCTGTTGTACCTTTTGAATGTTAATCTGTTTTCTTTCCAAAGAATAGTGAAATGTCTATTCTTTCCAGATTGTCATGGCTTCCTATCCCCAGTCCCATTTTTCCTAATGTTAACTTACTACATCATATAAACAGCCTGGTTGGTTTGTTGCTTTTACATGGTCATATCCAAGGCAGTGGCTGTCATCCTTGCCATGTTTTATAGATGACAACTCACCCCCCCGCCCCCGCCTGACTTCTCTGCAGTACCACTTTGCACAGTCTCTACATTTGAGAAGCTAAAGCCAGAAGGAACCAAAAAAATGGTTTCCAAACTTCCAGTTCCTTTAGTGGTCCAACATTGGACCATCAGGGACATTGAATGCACATGACAGTGATGGCCTCTGTGTGTGTGTGTGTGTGCGTGTGTGCGCGCATGCATGTGGGGGTGGGGAGGGAGAAAGATAATGTGAGGATATTTTCAAGAGTCTTCAAGTAATTGCTTCATCTTTGACAGGAAATCCAGTGATGATTCTTGGGTGAGCAACGGCACCTATTTGGAACTTAGAAAAGATCTTGGTTTTTCCAAACTGGACCATCCTGTCTTATGGTGAAAAAGGAAAGAAGAAAGATACGTCATGTACTTCTCCATGTGCTTGCTGAAGAAACCTATGTCTGTTTATTGAAAAGATATTATCTAGAATGATCAATCAGTTGTGCTTATCTTAGCATTCTAAGTATTTAAGTATATATTTTCTTCAATGGGTTTCAATGGATTACAGTTGCAGATGCTATCATGATCGTTTATATGAATGTAGAACATCTTGATATTTCTTTTTATATATGAACTGTTTAATAAAAATGAAAGATTGAGTGTTAAATGAGTGGGTTAAAAAGAAGCTTTAACACTAATTTTCCAAGGTTAGGAAAATTCAGATTAAATGTATGCCTTATAGAATTAATGTTAGAGGGAAAAAAAGCAATCTCTCCCAAATGCATTAAGAAATAAGCAGAAAACCCAGGGTTGCTCAACCATGCATATGCTACCCAAGTTTAATTTGGTAGCTCAGGTATCTTTCTGCCTCAGACAGCTCTTGAATTGCTCATACAAAACAATTCTGCTGGTGCTGGAGTCTGGAGAACCCTTTTATTTGCATTTTAGTGGTTGGGGGATGGTATAAGATTAATGGAACAGATGTTATTATATGCCCTGGGTATGGCACCCTCTTGAGGAGGAAGTTCTGCTGTATGTGCAACATTGTACCCTAAGCTGAAGCATTAATCAGAGAAATCCCCATAAATTAAATGTCATGACGGCATCCCGGATGGGCAGTAGGAAATTTCTCCTTAGTGAGAGTTGCGTCCGTCTCAGACTAAGAAACTATTTCCTGCTTCTCTCCCACCCCGAGCTTCCCTCCTGTTTGACCGCATCTGTGTTGAATGTGGAATGACCTAATTAGTGTAGAAGATACAGTTTCCACAAAGCAGTTTGACTTCCTGAAAGTTTAGCAACCTAACAGTTTTAAATAATTGAACATGTGTTTCTTAAATACTGTTTTGGTATTTTCTACCTCTTAATAAGCACCATATTTTAGATCTTGTGTAAAAAGTCTGACCATCTGCCTTATAGACAAATGTAGAGAACTGATGTTCTCCCTGTGTATTGTTTGTGTTCTGATAAAGCTTTAAGTGTCTTATCCTTTTCCAATGCTTTCTTGTTACTCTTGTCACTCTTGGAGTTTTACAGCAGTCTCAAATAATACTAATTATTGAATTCCAGCATCTGCCAAAATTACATTAAAACCAAAGCCTAATTTTTAAGACTTCTACTCTGATGTCAGTAACTATCTGTGGAATATCAAGTCTAATGATGTGGGAAAGATTTCTACAGAAAAATTTTTTTTAGATATTTAAATGATCTCAGTATGTGGAATGCTATTAATAAAGAGTAGAATAAAAAAAAAACAAAGAAAGCATAATTCTTCAATGTGACACTAGATAACCAATTGGAAAGTATTGCATTTTCAAAATGGATAGTTATTGTAAGTGGATCAATAGCTTTTTGGAATCTGCAAATTTAAAAATACCACATTTTAAAGCAGCAAATGACTCATCACATGTTCGATTCACTTTTTTCATTTTATTTAGACATCAGGATGAACACAATGGGGTAGCATTCCCTTGTCTAAACAGTTGAATGGCACAATCAAATTATTTGGTATTTCCTTATTCTTTCCTTAAGCATCCATCCAAATATTGCTCACAGATGTGAGAAAGCAAACCTCAACTAAAAGGAAAAACAAATTCTAGTTTTTGCAATGGGAGGGTAAATGTAGAAATTTAACAACCTTAGCTATTAGATAGGCCTGCTCCAGAGGCTAACTCAAAAAAATAACAGAAAACAAAACAAAAACCCACAGCCTGAATGGATATAACTTTGTCATGCAGTGTTTGGAAATTCTTTAATTGCCCCAAGGCTTATCATTTCAATTGTTCTAATACTTTATTTTGGTTATCACATGGATAACTGGACCAAGTATCACCTAGGCAGTCATCTTATTTGAGAAGTGAGGAAGGGAAAGTACTGTGATACAGAGCTGTGTGCCATAAGGTACCAGTGTCTATAGAGGGTTTTTCTGAAATATAAACAGCTTGGCAATGCACCCTGCTGTTATAGCCTTAAAACTACCTTGAGGGGAAAATGACTTCTTTTTTTCTTTTTTCCTATTCTTACTAGTACTCATCTACCTAATTTGTATTGCAAGGACAGTTTATATTTTTAAGATGAAGAAAACAGAAACATGGCATTGGTTAACAAGAATTGAGGTAGATTTAAATCTTCTGGACTTTGAGTCTCCCAATTAAGTAATGCCAGTCGCTGCACCATTTGAAATACATGTTTTAACCTCCATTTTATTCCTAACTATTCCTACCCAAATTTATGGCAAATTACACAGAAAAATCTTGGAAATGGGACTTCATGCAGTGAACCACATTGCACTTCTGGTGTTCTAGTTGCTGGCACTGACTACCCCAAACTTCCGGAAATCCATTTAGGAATGAGCCAGCAGTCTCCAGTGTGGCAGGGGAGCATATCATTTCCCTCCCAGACCTCAAAGCAACCTAAGGATGGTCATTTTCCTGAATCAAATGTGATTTTTTTTTTAAATTTTATTGTGGTAGATATTACTGCACAACATTTCCCAGCAGTTCAGCAGTATCAGTTACATTCACAGTGTGTGCTCCCGTCAATTACTAATACTTGCTCATCAGAAACTCTACCAGTTAACCATAAATCCCCATTCTCCCTTCCCTGTGGCCCCTGGTAACCTGTAATCTGCTTTGTCTCTATGAATCTGCATATTCTCATTTTTTCATCTAAGTGAAAATACGGTATTTGTCCTTTTGCGTCAGCTACTTCACTCATCATGACATTTTCAAAGTTCATCCATGTAGCCTTTTTGTATGGCTATAGTACATTTTTTTCCCTTCTTGGATTGCTTCTACCTTTTGACTGTCATGACTAATGCCGCTGTGAACGTTGGTGTGTACAGATATTTGTCCATATCCCTGCCTTCAGTTATTTTGGGTATATTCCTAGCTGCACCGTTTTACATTCCCACCAACATGTATGAAGGCCCTATTTCTCTTCATCCTCGTCAATACTTACTTTCCATTTTTAAATAGCCATTCTAGTGGATGTGAAATGGTATCTCATTGTGGCTTTGATTTGCTTATCCCTAATAGCGATGACGTTGAACATCTTTTCACATGCTATTGGCCATTTTTATATCTTCTCTGGAGAAAAGTCTATTCAAGTCTTTTGCCCACCTTCAGATTGGGTTGTCTTTTTTTGCTGTTATAATGTGGTCTCATCAGGCAGTTCATCCCGAGATACTAGGCTTGTTCTGGTACTAAACAGATAGGGTACACTTCAGGACAACAGCCCAGTTACCTGTGAGCCCTCAGTGTCTGCACAGCCCCACTGCCTCGTGTGCTTCCTGTGGGACTCTCTTAGGGAACAAACACAAAATGATTTTTTTTTAAATGTTTACTTCATTTGAGCTGTTGGTTTTCATATTCTGTTTTTAATTATTTCCAACAAATAATTTGCTTGGGTTTCGAGCACTGTCCTTCATCTGTATTTTCCAGAGTTGTGATAAGTGGTCTTGTTCTACTGTCAAAGATAGCAAGCCTAAGAGGAAATCAGTTAAGTCTTTGTTTAGCTGTAGAACCCTCAATGTAGGTTTATTACATATATACTCCAGGTTAGAGTATGCCTTCCAGCTATCACAGAATGTCCTCAGTCCTTTTAGTTATCATAGGAGCAACAAACATTGTTCATATGATTTTAGAAATAATAGTTCCAATGTGCTGGCATAATTTATTTGAATGTCTGATTTTGATATTAACATCTGCATAAATCTATTTTTGCTACAGACGATGATGGCTGTTTTCATGTGCTCAGGTTTCCTCTGCATTGTATTAGTCTGTGACTTGGCATTCCTTTTTATTTTTCTGTTTTAGAAATATGTATCATATACGCATCTGCACAGGATGACAACCTAAAATGTGGACCATTTTTGGAAGCTTTGATCTTGGAGAATTCAATGATCAGAAATTGTTCAATATTTTATTTATGATGTTTGATCTCCCTCTGTTACCCTCAGAGGATACTATTTTTAATGAATATCTGACCATTTGTAAAATTATTTTCTGTTTAAATCCTTTCTACCCTGATTCCAGTGCCTCCCAAAAAGGTCTTACTTGTTTGTTTCATCTTCATGTAGCTAGCCTACTATGAATAAATACATGGAAAAAGGCCACCTTTGTCTGTTTTTCCAGGTTAAAGAGCGTGGTGGCTGAAAGGGACAGTACGGGACTCTTGCCTAGGCTGTTTCAAGGAAGAAACAGATCAGGTTACCCAGAATGAGGGGTAGAATAACCTGGGACAAAAAGAAACTTGGAGACCACAGAGTTGCCATACTTTGTTCCCAGCATTTCCCAAGCATCCTACAAATGTGGGTCCCCCAGCCCTTGGAATGGGGGCCTTAGGGAGCTGGAGCCCCAGACTGGTCACCTCCTGCCCCAAGGAGCCTCCATCTACCCCAGTGTTCTATGGAAAGAACATTATTTTTTGTAATTACACTAACAACGAAACACACTGCCTACACACACCAACTTAATGTCCTTATAAATGACCCACTCCTCTCCCATATCTGAGTTGTATCCTTTGCAATGCCAAAAACAAAAGACTTCACTAAAGTTCCATTTGATTCAAATGAAATATTACATGGTGTCATGCGATGTACTAGGTTGCAGAGTTACATGCATAAAGCCATGTCTCTATGTTCTTAAAAACACCTAAAGAGACAAAAGTGAAGCAGGAACCTTGATAGGATCCTGCCTTAAAAGGGAAAAAAGACTATAAAAGATTTTATGAGGACAATTGACAGAATTTGCAAATGTACAGACTATTGATAATTTTATAAAGATATTGTTAATTACCTTACATAGACTCTAGATCCAGCCTATTTGGAGGAATCGAATCTACCATCAAGGAAGACCATTTTCCAGCATTATTCCAAATAATGTGTTAGTACACTAAAGGAAATCTTAAAAAGGCAATTTCAGAATATTTTAACATGTCAACCATCATTGGAATGAGCTTAAGGTAGCCTCAGATTACAACTTTAAAGAGGCAATAACATTTGGAAGTGTAAGTCTCAGGCCATTTGTTTACAAACTTAGTCATGTTATTTAGATTCTAGTCATAGCAATCAAATATCAGTGTTAACATATATCCTTCAGCAAATTGGGACATCACTCTCCTTGTTGACCTAATAAAGGATTCTTATAATGGACTTGTTAACTGGGATCCCTGCAGGAGACAATCCAACCCAGGTGGTTCAAGACACTTGAAGGGGCTACTTGTAGGGCTGGGAGCAGGTTTAAGGCATCCAGAGGTTAGCAACGTGTGTGGGGGGGTGCGGTCATGACCACCCCAGGCATAGAAAGGCAAAGCAAGGGAACAGTAGCTGGAGGAGGGGACGCCCATCAGGAGCTGGAGCTGCTGAGGGACCTATGGGCCCTGCCAGAAAATCCAGCCCTGGTGTAGGCAGAACTATCCCAACCTGTCTCCTCCAGCCTCTGCTGTCCTGACAGTGGCCCCTAGTGGCTGAGCCCGAGTGAGCATGGGAGGCTGGTGCTACCGCTCAGGAGGCAGCACCTCGGAGCGCTGACAGTAAAGCACTTGGACCTTACATTCACAGATTAATGTCTGAGCTTTCAGAATACTTTCAGAAGGTAAGCAGGTTTAAAAGCTTTTTTTTTTTTTGAGACTAGAACTTGTTAAATTGTTTCAGCTCCACCCTATCTCAGTGGTGGTGTCCTGTGAGCTAAGGCAGGCTCTCCTCTGTATGGTTTAAACAGACCATCGGACTGGGAAACATTTATCAACCTAAGCAGTGACTCTCTTAGGCTAATCCTGGGCTAATTTCACACACACACGCACACACAATTGGCTCAGACCCACCCAGCCCCACAAAGCCTCTTAACCAGCATTTGATCCTACTGATCTGGGACACTGTCACCAAGAAATCAGGATTTAAGGGATGGTTTTGATTACTGAATCATTATATAGAGATTCCTTTATGCTTTCTGGTATATAGAAGCAGACAGAGGGAAACTCCTGAAATCTCTAAATTCTAATCCAGTGGCCTCGATTTCTGATAATGATTGTATAGCCCTTATCGTCTGCCCCTGTGATTGTAAAAACCTGTGACTAACCTTCATTTGTACCCAGTTATCCAGTTTTTAGAGACTTGTAATTGCTAAAGCAGCCCCTAATGTTTATTAATGAAGGCTCTTAGGTCAGCCCCAAACTACCCCACCCCAAATCTAAAGTTATCTTGATGACCAAGACTGGATCTAACCAAAGTTGGCCTGCCTGACATGCACAGTAGCTCAGACTTTAACCTACAAGTCATCTATACCTCGTTCCTCAATTTTCTTTCATACATTCTGTGACTGAGCATGTAAGCAATCTGCGCATGCTCAGTAATCAGATCACCTCTCATTACGTCATCTGGGGGGTCTCTGTGCTCATCATCCTAAACCCTTCCCATCTTTTCTCTAATAAAACTATCTGAATTACTGCAGTTCAGGGAGACAGAATTTGGGCTGCTAGGCCATCTGCTCTCCTACTATGCACCTAGTAATAAACTCTTTCTCTCTTTGAAACCCAGTGTTTCAGGAATTGGTTATTGAGCACGTGGGGCAGAAGAACTCACGGCCATTGTCCAGCAACACCACCACTTTCTGATTGTTTTAGGTCTCCAACAACAACCTGTTGGTAACAACAACGTGTTCCTTTTTTTGTATTGCTTTTCTGCTGTCTTCAACATTTTAAAGCTCTTCGAAGATGGGGGCTATGTCACTGCCTTCCTCTGTGGCTCTTCCTGGGTAATTTATAAGGGACTTGCATCAGTAACTGTTGTGATGGATTTTTTTAATGAGCCAGGAATGGTCCTCAACTCTGGGAATACACAGCCCCCGTCTTGGATGGCTTTCAGTCGGGTGGGAGGCCGGTCAGCCAATCAACCATGTCCGAGTGGTCAGAGGGCTCTGTAATGAGACTGCCCATGTGAGAGAGTCCAGCAGACTTTAGGGATCAACAGGCAGAGACGATGGGGACTTGACTAGGCTGGTGATGGTGGATTGAGAGGAGGGTGGACCTCAGAGACAGCGAAGGCTGGTTCATGGCAGATGCTTCACATTCATCTGCTTTCCTTCTCCTGAGTTACTAAGAAATCTGAAATAATGCCTCATCTTCCTAGACTCACAGTAGAGTTATGTGTCCATATAATATTTTGTGACAAGATGTAAAATCTGACATTGGAATTCCTCCCATGAAAGGAACTGTCTTCTTCATTGAGCAAAAAAGGTGATAAAATACTTTGGATGAAATATGATACCCTGGGAGTGTGGATTGGCAGGAGACAAAGAAACCACAGAGGTGGCAAATTCCCAGGGCCACCGATTATTCAATTTTTTATTGCTTGTTTTGCTTCTTCTCCAAGCATTCAGTAACACCTTCCACACATATATGCCTCGTGTGGGTGGTATTTATGTTAAAGACAAGAAGTGGGATTCCATACCTGGATCAGCTCCAAAGAGCCAAGGAACCAGGGGAGCATGGGGGAGCCCAAAGACCGAGGACCATGAAGCCAGATGTGAGCATGAGAATGAAGTCCTGGGAAATATATGAAATCTTTGGAGAAGACCTGGTTTGAAGGCTTCAAGTGAAAGATGGTGGAGGACAAGGGGGAATAAGTGACCACAATACTATGTGAGTTAACTGGCAAATGAGTGGAGCCAACAAGAAATGACTTGGAAAGCTATGACTTCTTAGCGGTTATGGTATCGCTGCAGAGGAGATGGAGGATGAATGGGACCTGAAAGTTTCTCACAACCCAGATGGGTACCTATACAAGAATCTATCAGAAAGACAGAATTTCCCCTCCTAAAGAAAGGAAGAGTTTTTTACCTACACCCCACATACTTTCAAAAGAGATTTGTCATCTAACAAGAGACACACATCTGTATAAGATGGGGAAGTTAAAGATAAAAAAGAGATCAGAAATTGGGAAGAAAAGGCAGGGGACGGGTGTGCTAGGAGCTAGGAAAGTTGTGGGTGTGGCATTTGGGCTTTCTGGTAACCATGGGAAATAGGAGTCACAGAGATTTCCGTAGGTGATGAAAGGAGTTATACCCACTCAAGAGAGCAAACTGTCTCCTAGCACAAGATTTTAGGAAGCATTTCTTTCAGGGAATGCTTTCATATATATATATATATATTTATATATGAAAGTTCTACAAAACCCAATGGACCATGTCATCACCATTTTAGCTATACTGATGAATTACAACATGACTATGACTGTTAATTAGCCTTAAAAATTCTTTATCTGTATAAAGTATCTGAAGCTGAAAATCTCAGTAAAACATTAAAATAAGAACTGATTACAAATCAGTAAATGGAAGAATAATATGAATTGTAGTTGAATATGAATACAATTAAAATGAATTAGTCATAAACTATATTAAAATGAAGGCTAGATATGTGGATTTATGATTTGCACTAAAATGTGAAAATAATAATAGCACTTTATCTTAAGCAATCAATTTTTTTTTCCAATGTACTTCAGGTACTTGATATATAACTTGGAATATCTAGATCATAAAACAGAATTTATAGCCTAAATGATTTAAACAGCAATGTAAGACTAAACAGTGAGTTTGTATAAGGAAAATAAGATGAAAAAAAAAATTTTTATTGTCCCTAATGAGTTTCCAGGAGACTAAAGACAGTCTCTTCAGAAATGGAATGGGGAAAAGAATGAGCTCATTCTCATGCCGCGTGCTGGCTTGTACATCTTATTGGGCCTAGGATTCAAGAGCATGACATCCTATTACACTGCAATTCCCATACTCTATAACCAGGACCTACCATGCCTATCCCACTCCTTCCCAGAAGGTCCTGAAATACTGTTGCATTTTTCATTGGTTGGATTCACCCAAGTTCTTGGCACTAAGATTCTTGATCTTTTTTTTTTTTTTTAAAGAGAGGGAGGAAGGGAAGGAAAGACAGAGAAGGAAGGAAGGAAGGGAGGAAGAAAGGGAAACATCTTTAAACATTTTCTTGTTTTATTATATTTTGTTTATTTGTTTGTTTTTTACATGGGCTGGGGCCGGGAATCGAACCGGGGTCCTCCGGCACGGCAGGCAAGCACTCTTGCCCGCTGAGCCACCGCGGCCCGCCCAAGATTCTTGATCTTTTAAGATAAATTTCATCTCCTGGCCTCTTTCATGAGTAAAAGGTACATTAACATATAGAAGGACAGGTCACCCAGCCAGAAAACAAACAAACAAGCAAAAAAAACCCACATACTGTTTTGGTTTGTTATCGCTGCCAGAATGCAAAATACCAGAAATGGGTTGGCTTTTATAAAGGAAACTTCCTACAAGTTCACAGTTCTAAGCCCATAAGAATGTCCAAACTAAGGCATCCAGGTAAAGCTACCTTGACTCAAGAAAGACCGATGGGTCTGGAGCACCTCTGTCAACTGGGGAGGTATGAGGCTAATGCTAATTAGATGCTAATCTGTTGGTCCTTTGGGTTCTCATTTCAAACACCTTAACTGGGGGCATTTTCTTTCTGCATCTCCAAACATCTGGGTTTCCTGTTGGCACTCTCTGCTCTGTGGGCTCTGTTGCTTCTTCCAACATGGCTCCCTCTTAAAGGACTCCACTAAGCAGCCCCACCTTGAATGGATGCAGACACATTTCCATGGAAACCATGTAATCCAAAGGTCCCACCCACAAGTGTGTGGGTCACATCTCCATGGAAACAGCTTAATTAAAAACATCCCACCCAGCAAGACTGAATGAAGATTAAAGAACATGGCTTTTCTGGAGCATGCAACAATTTCAAACAGGCACACAAATCCAAGTTCTAGTGACCCGGATTTTTTTCCTTGGTGCTCTTTTGTTTCTGTGTGTAATATTTAAAATCATCTGGATAGGGAAGCAACCTGCCACTGAGTTCAGCAGTGCCTTTTCTTTTAAAAGTGGGGAAGGCTATGCATCAAGCTGTGCTAGTCATCCAGGGATCCTAACTTTGACCCTCTTAGACTCTGTGGGAGACCGGGTTCCTGTTGGGACAGTCAGTTGGTATTTGCCCAAATCCCCAGTGACCACTGACGTTGAGTGGCACAGTCTCACTTCCTCATCTTCCCAACTAGGTGGCATTAGAAAACCTTAATTTTTTTCGCTTTTGTATGGTCTATAAATACAACTTGGGGCAATCTGCAGTTTGTGGAGGACAAAAGCCTATTTGGAAACCCATCCCTAAAATCCCAACAGCCTTTACAAAACATTAACCAAGGTAGTCATGAAAACGCTTAGTATTTATTGAGAAATACTTTCATGAAATCAACAGCTACCGTTTATTAGCCGTGAATGTATGCCAGTCATTGTACCAATGGTTTAATGTAGATTTATTCATAATCCACAGCCACACTTGATTAACTCATCTATTCATTTCTGCATTCATCAAATAGATTCATGATGTGCCGACTCTGTGCTGGAAACTGCAAGATACTGGGAATGCAGGAGTAAGCCAAGACAGGCATGGTTTTCCCTGTCAGAGAGCTTGCATTCCACCAGGCATTAAAAAGTACTTTGACAATGAGTTACACAACAACTAATTAATTACAATTAAGAAAGTTACTTAATTAAGAAAGATGAGAATAAATTAGAGAGACCTTACTAAGTCTGTGGATCTGGGAACACTGCCAAGAGAAAGTGAAGCTTAAGCGGTGACCTGAAGATAAGCAAGAGTTGCTGAATGAGAAGTTGGGGACAGGAAGGCAATGTGAAGGCCAAGTGGTGGGGGAACCTCAGCACTTTTGATGAACTACAGGAAGGCCCATGAGGAGCCTTTCCAACAGAGTGAAGGTAGATGTAGGCAGGATGGAAGGATTTGGGGTTCTGTAGGAGCAATGGGAGGATCTTGGGGGGTTGTTACCATGTCAGATATGTCAGATATTTGCAAGAAGTCCTTATATGGTAGCATCCTTTACTTTGGAGAATGTAATATACATTACATTCTGTCATCGTATGAAAGCTGGAACAAACGTACATTAATCAAGCTTCAAAGAAAAGTATTGAACAAAATGCCACCTAATTATGTATCAATGAACAATTACTATCACAAGCATGGGATACACCAAGTCCATGTGACCAGCTTGTTCTATCTCCATAGGCAGAAACTCATGGCTTAGGGGCCCTTGTACGTGGGCCCAGGACAAAGGGACAGCATCAGGAGAAGTCACAGCCAGCTCCAGCTATTTCTCAACTGAGCGGTCTTGCAGGTGGGACAAGAATAGTGAGAACACCACCCCCATGCACATCTCCCTGACGGATGCTCCCCGGCTCTCTCAATGGAACTGGAACAGGATTGACTGACCCTCCCTTTCCCAGGCTACTTAGGAGTCTATTGCCTACCCTTCCTCTTAGCCTTTCTTTTTGTTTTAGAAACATTCATGGAGCCCAACAGACCCAGGAGCAGGTCTGCAGCCAGCTGGGGTCTTTGCCTATCAAGTAAGCATGGAGCCTCCAAGTCAGTGCCCACAGGACAGGTTTCTAACTCTCCTTCCCAAGCACTCCAAGGCACCTCCTTGTGACCTACAAATGCTGACTTTGGGTTTCATCTGTGTATATGGAAGTGACAGCCCAGCAGGTTGTGTAACTTGCCCAAGACCATGCAACAAGTGGCAGGACCAAGATTCAAACTCCTGCAACTGCACCAGAGGCCTAATACAGACTCAAATAAAGAAAATCTTTATTAATTTGTCTACCATGAACATAAGAGCCCATAATAATTGGACTAAAAGCCCCCTGTTCAAGCTGCCGGAATGCAATATACCAGAAACAGAATGGCTTTTTAAAAGGGGAATTTAATAAATTATAGTTCTAAGGCCGAGAAAATGTCCCAATTAAAGCAAGTCTATAAAATGTCCAAATTAAGGCACCAACAAGAGGTTACCTTCACTCAAGAAAAGCAGATGAAGTTCAGAGTTTCCTCTCTCAACTGGAAAGGCACGCAGCGAACATAGTGACATCTACTAGTGTCCTCTTTCTTTATGAAGCTCCCCCCTGGGCATTCTCCTTCATCTCCAGAGGCCGCTGGCTGGTGGACTCTGTAGTTCTCGTGTCTCTGCTGCTTTTGTCATTCTCAACCTTTCTCCAAAATGCTTCCTCTTTTAAAGGATTCCAGTAACGTAATCAAGACTCACCTGGAATAGGTGGAGTCACATCTCCATTTATTCAAAATTTAATACCTACAATTGGGTGAATCATCATGGAGATAACCTAATCAAGTTTTCAACCTATGGTACTGAATAGGAATTAGAAGAAACCATTGCTCCCACAATATGGATTAGGATTAAAACATGGCTTTTCTAGGGTACATAGATCCTTTGAAACCAGCCAGCCCCCTTCCCAGAGAGGCCTTCCTTGGTCATGCTATTGAAAATTCCAAACCTAATACCTCGTGTCCATACAACCCCTTACCTCCTCCTTTACTTTCTTTCCCATAGCATTGAACACTATCTGACACACTCCATATTTTCCCTATGTGTGCTGTTCTGATTATTTCACTATTAGAACATGTGCTCTTGAAAGGCAGGTGTTTAAGTCTGTTTTTGTATGTGTGTGTGTGTGTGTGATAATGAATTTATTCATGAATATATGATAGTACTCAAAATAGCAAAGAACGTGGAGAAAAAAGAACATGAAAAAATTTCAGATTAATATATATCAGCCCAATATATCAAAGAATACATCTATTTCTCATGTAATTAACAAAAATACCTTAAATGCAGGTGTGAGAATAGAAATATTCTCCATTTTGTGGAACTTCAAGGTAGTGGAGATTTCTTTGATCCAGTTTGTCAGAAAAGCTCATGTTACACTGTAAAATATGTATTTTACTTATAACATAAATAAGTAACTTATAAAATAAGCATTTCATGGCTTGGTAAAGTGCTACTTTCAAATTGAAAAAGACAATTAGTAAAGATTAAAAATTTTTTAATGCTTAAACATCATTCTGAATGTGTTAAAAATTTTTCTTCAGTATTCACTATGTTCATCACAGTCATATGTCCCCGATATGAAACCATAAACACTATTTTTAAAAATGTATTTTTAATGATAAAAATACATACACATACATTTCCCACCTGGTGTACAGCCAATGGCTCACAATATCATCACGTTGTGTATTCATCACCATGCTCATTTTTTTAGAGTACTGCATCACCTCAGAAAAAGAAATAAGAGAAAAGAAAAAACTCATACATTCCATACCCCTTACCCCTCCCTCTCATTGACCACTAGTGTTTCAGATTAATATATACCAGCCCAATATATAATAAACTACCCAATTTATTTTACCCTTTGTCCCCTCTATTATTTATTTACTTTTTACCCATTTTTTTGATCATCTGTCCACACCCTGGATAAAAGGAGTAACAGACACAAGGTTTTTTTACACAATCACACAGTCACATTGTAAATGTTATATCTTTATGCAATCATTTCCGAGAATAAAGGCTACTGGAACACAGATTCACAGTTTCAAGTACTTCCATCCAGCAACTTCAATGCACCATAAACTAGAAAGGGATATCGATATAATGCATAAGAACAACCTCTAGGATAACCTCTCGACTCTGTAAACACTATTTTGTAATTAAAAAAAACTTTTAGTTCACAGATTATTTCCAGGAAGTTAAAAATAACTACACCATTGCTAAATGAAGCTTTTCATGATACAGGAGGGTATTAGACTTGGGAAATCATTTTCCATTTTTTAAACATGATCTTTGGTTTTAAGCTGTCCTGATATCCTTTTTATTTGGATGGTTGTGCTTAGTAAGATATTCCTATGAGAGCATACTAGGGTCACTTGAACCATAAAACCAAATTGGGTCAATGGCCTAAATGCCACGAATTGTACATATCAAGAAATCTGGCACAGTGAATTCCCTGAAATCCACAACTGGTGTTTTAACTGTTAAAGAAAGTCAGTGCTGCCGAGGAGTAACTCACCTCCTTTCATCACGACATACATCAATTTATTAATGGCTTTAGCCATTGAGCCATTTGGAAATAAGAGTCTGTTGAGAGGAAGCTCATTGGAAAAAGCTGAATGAAGGTACACAGGTGCAACTCTTAAGTAGAAAAGCCCAACTTATTGCATATGCGAGCATGGGTGTGTCTGCCCCGAGCACATAAACCCATCCTATGTTTAGAGGTTGACTATTATTACTGCATTAACTCCACCACAAAGAAGAGCCCTATGCCTGTGGGTGAGCATGTCCCAGAGGTCAGAACTAGCTAGTGGTTTTCCAGAATTGATGAGATTTTGATTGATGCAAAAACTGGCCTTCCCCTAAAATGAAATTGCTGAGGTTTTTAACTAATAGGGCAAAGGGATGAAATAACATTGAAAATGATAAGAAGTCAAAGTGAATCCCAGAAAAGACATGTTTAATATCATAATTGAAGGCTGCTGCTGATCTCTCCTTGAATGATCAAATGCAAATGCCTTTTAGCAATGGCAGCATTCAAATCCCACAAAAAATAAAAATCAAGTAGTGACCCTTTAAGGAGCACCTCCATTGGCACAAACTGTGAAACCTGCTGGGGTGCGTCAGAGTAGAGCACAGTGTTCAACAATTCATTCACATTCTGCAGACAGTGGAAAACTGGATTTGGAAGGTCATGATAACCAACACATAGCAGGACTGCACAACTCCTCAGGGACTCAGAGGATGTGGGGCAAAAGGATTGTGATGAATCTAAAACAGCTGTGGAACACAAAGATCAAATCAGCCATAAATCTTGTGAAACAAGAAAGTACAGACAAAATCATAGCATCTCTTTGTATCAATCTGCTGTCATGAATGCAGAAGACAGTCCAAAAATAACTGCTGGCAAACTGGGTCTCTATCATGAAGCAATGAACAGGTGACATTCATGAATTCAGAAGATTCCAGAAATTGAGTTTCCAATAGTATATGCAATTTGATATCACGGAGAATTGACAAACCCATAAGCAGGGACTTTATTTGGCCACTGGTCCTACAACCTGCTCATCCTGAAGGCTCTTGGTAAGGCTAAACAACTCAGAAAATATCAGCTCTACAGAAAAAATGTGACAATAACAAAAGTCTTGTTTTGGTCTGAACTTGGAATTCAAATTCAGAGCTCCTTCTCATGAGTTCTCAATTGCTTCATTAAGAGTTTTTAAAATTTAGCCATCACAGAAAGGAGAACACTTTACCTTTGGCAGTTTCTTTCTTCTAAATCATGCCTTAAGTGACACTCAAGATTGGAAGTGGTCCCTTCCACAAAAGAGCTTTGCCCAGCATGATAATTCAGTATGTTCTTTAGCCCAATTACTAAAGCATCCTTTTGCCACCTTACTTTCCATGAAAAGGTCTCCAGCATCTTCCTTTCAGTACAGGTTTAAAAATACCTGTTCTTCTGCCCAAATCATTTTGTATTAACACTAAACCAATATTAGATTTTTAAGTAGCCAATTATTTCTGGAAAGAGGCTTCAATTGAAACTTTTGCATGAAATATTGTATAGCATGTCTCCTTAAATTATTCAGCTTTGCTTGTTCCTCTTCTCCCACGCACTCAAGCAGGCGAATGTTCTCAGAAATAGTCTCGAGCTGGTATGTATGAAAGAATACACAGAATTCTTCATGTCTTTTAAGAAAAGATTTGGGAATCACATAATGCAGGAAGGGAGCTTTGCTGGTTATTTCAGTCCCAAAGTTCAGCATCATTTTAGTTAACAGAGATGTACGACCCGAAGGGACTTTTCCAGCCAAAAGACGAAAGAAAACACCAGGCATGGACTGAAGCATGAACCTTTATTACAGGGGCTCACTTACAGGAGTAATGAAGGAAATTAATCCAGGAGTCAGACTGTTCTGATGGTGGCCAACACAGAGCTCAGTGTGAAAGTGTTCCTCACTGACGGGCGGCAGGGGCAGCAGGTTTTATAGTGGGCTAGACAAAGACGGCACAGAGCCAAGAGAGGGCATGCGCATGTTGCTAACATAGTTGACTATTTCTTAATGTTTGTCTCTCTGGGCATAAGTTTTCATGGAGTTAACCTTGGGGAAAGATAATGAAGGCACAGAGCTGACAGAGTACAGGCAGGAATGTACAAAACTGGAAGAGGGCGGGCCGCGGTGGCTCAGCGGGCAAAGTGCTTGCCTGCTATGCCGGAGGACCTCGGTTCGATTCCCGGCCCCAGCCCATGTAACAAAAAACGGAAAAACAAAATACAATAAAACAAGAAAATGTTTGAAGATGTTTCCCTTTCTTCCTTCCTTCCTTCCTTCTATCCTTCCTTCCTTCTCTCTGTCTTTCCTTTAAAAAAAAAAAAAAAAAAAAAAAAAAAAACTGGAAGAGTTGGGGGATATTGAAAAATGCAAGAATATTGTTCTGTTACAAGGAAAGAGACTGTCTCTTGTCCCTTCTACTGGAGGCATACCACATAGACTCCTGAGTCTCCTGCCTTGCTAATAGTGGGCTTGAAAACATAGACTTTGTCAAAAGCACAATTCAGCAGGTTCATCTGGTTTATGGAACAGTGTCCAAAAGAGTAAACATCTTTAGAACGAAAGAACTACCAATTCCAAGAGTTGTCAGAGCAGTGATGACTTCACAGTAACGCAAAGAAGAGACTAAAGCTTCTGGGTTTCCTTGGCAGTCAAAACTCCCATCTGCAGTGATCAAGTAAATGGTAGCCATCACGCTATGAAATTCTGAAGACCAGTCAGATATGTCAGGGCCACGAGAGCACCGGTGTTATCTGGGCCAAAGTACCATTAATGCAAGGTATTTGTAATAAGCTGGTCATCCATAATCATCATAAGATGATCATTTGCTTCATGGTATGGATCCGGAGTGTTGGTGGCCCAACTCCAATCACAGGGAACTGATGGGAGTTTTTTAAACTTTTTTTTTTTTGTATAATATAACATATATACGAAGCAAAGAAAGAAAAAAGCAATAGTTTTTAGAGCACTCTTCAACAAATAGTTACAGGACAGATCCCAGAGTTTGTCATGGGCTAAGATACCATCCTGTCAAATTTTTCTTTCTAGCTGTTCCAGAACATTGGAGGTTAGAAGGAATAAATATTTTTTTTATCATCACAATTGACTTTTTTGTGAAAAATAATATATATAAAAATAGTAATAAATTTCAGAGCACAGCACAGCAATTAGTTGTAGAACAGATTTCAGAGTTTGGGATGAGTTACAATTTCACAATTTTAGGTTTTCACTTCTAGCTGCTTGAAGATACTGGAGACAAAAAGAAATATCAGTTTAATGATTCAGCAATCATACTCATTTGTTAAACCCTACCTTCTCTGTATAACTCCACCATTACCTTTGATCTTTCTATCCCACTGTTTAGGGGTATTTCGGCTATGCCCATTTTAACTTTTTCATGTTGGAAGGGGCTGTCAATAATATGGGATAGGGAGATGGAACTAGTTGGTGTTCTGGAGAGGATGGCCCCTCTGCATTTCAGGACTTATCTGGTCCAGGGATCCATCTGGAGGTTGTAGTTTTCTGGAAAGTTACCCTAGTGCATGGAACCTTTGTGGAATCTTATATAATGCCCTAGGTGTTCTTTAGGGATGACAGGAATGGTTTTGGCAAGTTACAATAGGTAATAACGTCTAACTGAAGCTTGTGTAAGAGTGACCTAGCCTCTCAACTCTATTTGAACTCTCTCAGCCACTGAAACCTTATTTGTTACAATTTCCCCCTTTTGGTCAGGATGGTATTGTTGATCCCAGGGTTCCAGGGCCAGACTCATCCCTGAGGGTCATCTCCCATGTTGCCAGGGAGACTTTCATCCCTGGATGTCATGTTCCCCCTAAGGGGTAGGCAATTGTTTCTCTTGCAGAAAATTGCTACTTTTAAGTAGCAATTGAGACGAGCTATAAAAGCTCCAGGAGCTTGAGTTTTTCCATTCTGAAAGGCTTCTTGCGGAATAAGTGTAAAGCTTCACAAAATCTCATGAAACGTACACCATGGTTGGGTACAAAACTCAGCGTTCACAGACTGTCCACAAGAGAAACTATTTTTCCCGCTTTATTAGTGAAGGCAGTGTGCTCATGCCACTCATCCAGTTTCTTTTCACTTAGTAGGATTTTCACTTCATTTAGGGAGTTCTTCAAATTAAGAAATGCATTAAACTCTGTGTGGTCACAGGTGAAAATCTCACTGGTAGCTGGTAACTGCCACTCATTAAGTCTCTTACTGTAAGGAAAATGCTTGGCAGAGTTCAAAAATGTCAGCAAGAACATCTGGGCTAAATATCTCAGAGCTTGCTATCTGATGGACTGGAGACTTTCTGCACTTACTCATTTCCAGGAGAAATAAAAATCTCAGGTACCGGAAAGTCGAAGGAGGAACCAGGACTTGATATCCTCCGCTTGCGCCCACCTCGGGACTCTGGGTCAAGAGAGACTGCACTTAATTTGCAATCCGGGCCATTCTCCATTTCCAAGCTGCTTCCCAGGGCTTGGGGGTGGGGAGCTGCTCCTTGGGTCTGCAGCACCCCCAGGAACAGGGTAAGGAGGCCTGGAAGGTGGCCTGTGGGCCCATGAGTCTGCTTGTCTTGTTCACAGCAATCTCTCCAAGTACCTATTAGCAGACTCCAGTATGCATGGCACATACTAGAGGCTGAACGAGTATTTTTCTCTTTATCATCATTGTTCAATTAAACACATGAATGAATTTTCTCTTTATCATCATTGTCCACTTAACAAACATAATATATGATGATATAATACAATTTAATATGTAGCGCGAAACCAGGAACGAGGCTCTGCAAGAGCCTCCACGAACATTAAGAGGAAACAGGACTGGACTGCGTAGCCAGGAACGAGGCTGCAAGCCTGCAGGAACGTTAAGCAGAAAAAGAACGAATCAGGACCAAGGCTCCGAAGTTTCAGAAAGTAGGCTTTGTTAGTCTATGGCCATAGGAATAGGCCCGGTAGCCTCTGAATGTCTGAGCCCCGATCAGGGCCTAATACAAGATATTTACAGGCAAAATGGCTAGTAGCATCTTTCTAATATGGCAATAGGTTACATTTTGAAGGAGGTGATTGGATGCTGGCAGCGTTTTCTTAATTTGGTAACTGGCTACACTTGAGGGAGGTGATTGGCTGCTCACTGGTGGGAGGTGATTGGCTGCTGGTAGCCAGAACTGCTTGCTTGCTGCCAGGAGTTTGCTTGCTACAAATATAAATGCTGTTTATGTCTGAGCTGCTGATGAAAAACGCTTGCTAAATAAATGTTGCATCCTGCTGCACCAGCATCAGGACTCCCCCTGAAAGAAGAAGCAGGAGGAGACCTGCTGGGACTGCTCAAGACCTCCCCACGAGAGGACCTGTTAAGATTCCAAAGAAAGGCGCTAAACGCCAAGGTGGTCAGTCGTTAAGCATTTATTAGGAGAACATACGTGCAGAGAGCTGCAGCTTCCTCGTGATGTGCAGAGAGTTGGCAAGAAGTATGTGAACACCTACGACAACCACTCTTCAGATTACGTGGGGCTGTGGGACAGAGGTGGCTGGAAGTCGATGCTTGTGTGCCAGTTTTGGGAAAACATCTTGGTACATACTCTGTTCTCAGAACAAGATGTGCTTGGGGTGGGCAGCATTCAAGGTTATAGCAGTGAAGCCCAGTGTGCTTTCAAGGAATTATGGGGAGGGTTGTCTGGGAGTTGCATGGGGGGGGAGGGGTGTGAGGGTGAGGGGGAGAGACAAGGGCAAGGCCAGTCCTCTGTCAGGTAGGAAATGCCATGTGCTTCATGCAGCAAATTAACTTGGCGGACCAGACTGCTTTAGGGGAGTGCCTCCCAAACTTTTTCACATCCTGGCACATACAGAAAATAAAAGCATTGGTAGAATAATTAATTATTGTATCCAAAGGACTGAAGGCCTCAATCGCTAGACTAGTTGTCACAAATGTGCTGCACTGGTTGGGAAACTCTGTTTCAGGTGCTGTGTTTAACCTACTGAGGAGCCAATTTGGCTAAGGCCTACTTGAATAGTTCCTGAAGAGACCTAGGTTCAAGAAGGAGAAAATGGGGGAGAGTAAAAATCTAGAAGCTAACTCTTCATTGGCGTTCAAAGCCCTCCCTGTATTTCCAGTCCCAGTGCTTTTGGTTTGCTACAACTGCCAGAATGCAGCATACCAGAAATGGGATGGCTTTTACAATTGGGATTTATTAGCTTACAAGTTACAGTTCTAAAGCCATGAAAATGTCCAAATTAAGGCACCAATAGAAGAATACCTTCTCTGAAGAGAGGCTGCTGGCATCTGGGACACCAGGCACATGGCTACATCTGCTGGTTCTTCACTCCTTGGTCTCATTGTTTTCAGATTCTGGTTCCAGTGGCTTCCTCTCTGTGTCCTGTGGGTCCTCTTAGCTACTCCAGGGCTTTTCTCTATATGTTCTCTTGGCTTTCTATCTTCTATCCTCTCATAAAGGACTCCAGTAAAAGGATAAAGACCTACCTTGAATGGGGTAGGTCACATCTCAACTGAAATTGCCTAACCAAAAGGTCCCACCTATAACAGTTATGCACCCAGAGAATTGGATTAAAAGAACATGGCCTTTTCTGGGGTACGTAGTAGCTTCAAACCACCACACACAGTAACCCAAACCTTCCTTCAAACCTGACAAAATGCTCTGCTCCTCCAAGAGATTATGGGACTTTCAACTTGACTCTGCTTATGTTGTTCCCTCTCCCCATCCATCTTAAATCCTCCTCTGTTATGTCCCAAGCCTCACCTCAAAAAGGGTTTCCCTAGCTTTTGAAGGTGGAATTTCCTCCTCTGGACTCCTGGGTCCTTGTCCATAGAATTACTACATTTGAGTTTCTGACCCAGAATTGTAAAGTTTGGAGTAATCTCAGAGACAGGGTCTAACCCTTAATGTTCAGATGAAACATGTGGGGTCCAGGGAGGTAGAGGAGCTGGACACAGACCAGCTGGGGGCAGCCTTGGGGCTTGGTTGACCTGGTTTCCTACTGTTTCCAGTAGCTAGTTGAATCTCTCTTTTGCTAATGAAGAAACTTGATAATTTATTGATGGGTGAGAACCAACTCACTGAAGAGTCTATATGATCTGTGGCAACAGCCAGCTGGTCCTTAATTAAACATTAATAAAGCAAAGGCAGGTGGTGTTTAATAAAGTATTATCAAATATGCCTGAAAGCCATCAAAAGCATTTTTTCAGCACTCTGTGAGAATGGAGAATTGTCAGACAAGACATAAAAATCTAAATTGTGATCTGAGCAAATGTTTTAGGTTCTTGAAGATATTTTGGATAATAGAGGATTTTAAATGTAATTTCTTCACAAATTTTCTAGCCCCACAATGTTTATGGTTTGTGGCAATTTTAGAAGAAATGACAAAAGTTTTAGTAGAAACAAAATGAATGCCATACAATTTCCTCCTACCTTGAAAGTATAGCCAAAGCCATTGTTCCCAATTCTTCCCACTTTGCTAGAAATAAAGGAAGGTATAGAAAATGGCATTCTATTATCAGGGTACTAGAAATCATTAGCCTGGACTGCAGGAGTTATTTTAGGAGTCACTATTCCAGAGACCTTTTAAGAATAGAAGACTAACAACCTATTTTGAATGCATATTAATATGCCTGAAAATGAAAGGTGAATTTACAGGATTATGTTTAAGTGTTTGACTTCTTCCCAAAATTTACCCAACAGTCAGCAGTCAAAAGTTATGGCTTGGACTCCCATCTCAGTTTAAATCCTAGTATCAGTTCAGTGACGTTGAGCCAAATTTTTAGGCTCCCTCTCTAGGACTCAGTTTTTTCCCCACTCGTAAAATAGAGATAATACTTTATATAGAGTTGTACAAAGATTCAATGAAATAAAGTATATAAAGGCCTGGTGAGCACAAAGGAAGCATTCAGAAAAGGCTAGCTAAGACAGATAACACCTATTCTGACTAAGCTAAAAGTAGCAAAGTTGTGAAATAATTTTCGTTTCCTTTTTGTAATCCTTCTCATGTGTCTTTCAATTTCCTGATCTCCAGAAAAGTTCTATAGCAACATTTATGCCTTAAAGTGTTTGTTTGTTGCAATGACTTCCCTTGGGATATTCACTCTTGAAGCCTGTTTCTAAATCTAGAATGCAAGGTTAATCATTCCTGGAAGGAGAGGTAAGAAATGGAACCTTGAGAGTTTTCAAGCACGTTTGCTACACTTCTGTGCATCCTTCCCTGTAAGGTCCTAATAAAAGGCTGATTTTTTCAAAATTCATTTCCCAATAACATCCTGTCGCAAGACAAAATTACAGCGTTCTTTTTAAGCTTTCACAGCCAGTTACTCCCCTGATAATTAAAGCCTCTTAAGGGCAGGGACTGGCTTTATCCAGATACATGGTAGGCACTCAGTGACGTTGGTAAAATAGAACGGAATTCTGGGGAACCCTAAACTATCTACCATTCATCAAATACCATTTGGCTTTTAGACAATCACAGTAACTTTATGGGGGTAGGTATATCAGATGAGGAAACTGTGGTTTGGAGAAGTGGTAACAGCGAGGAGGAGGTTGAGATGGGACTCAAATTCGTCTTGTGCCAACACCAAAATTGTGACACAGCTGAGTCCTTATCAGCTGCCCACACTGACATGGGGAATAGATGTTGCTTTGCTTGTTGGGTTGGTTTTGGTGTTTTGATGGCTTTATTGCTTTTTGTATGAGAAAGAGTCAAGGAAGACGGATTTGCTTGCAGAAAATAAGCCTATTTGAATTCTGAAGTCATAGCCCACCGTTTCCTATTGGCTTTCTGAATTCCTTAGAGAAATCTCACTGAAGCTAGGCGCAAAGTGAGATAAATAGGTACAGTTCTTCAGGGAGTTAATAAGAAGCTTGTAGATTTTGAAGTATAGTATTAGAAAAAAAATTCCACTTCTATCCAACAGTTTGAAACAAATTAAACTCCAGGGTGTTAAAGTTGTCCAAAGCAGGCAGAGGCTCAGCTTCCAAAACTCGTTTTCCCCCCATCATTCAGATTAACAAGTTTATTGTCTGGTGCTTTTAACAATCAGTCAAGATTGAGTCAGATGCCAAGAAATTTTTTCCTTGCTCAACTGCTTTTCTATTTCAGATAGCTTTTCAAGGTCCTTACCTAACAATAAATGAGTATACAAGTTCCACTCTCCCACTCCAAGCATCACTCAGCTAAGGAGTTTTATCAGTAATAATTGTTAAAGATGTAAACATCACCCTTAGCTGCTCTATCAAAAGTTTCTCATTGTTTTCTTAGCTATGCTTTCAACCAAGGGTAGGAATAAGAAAGGCTTACGTTTTCAGTGACTTAATTTGTTTTGTTTTGAAATTTAACTTTTATTTATACATATGTATTTGGTAAAAGCATAAAACAAAAATATCAGGATAAAGTGTTATTGCCATTTCGTTTGCAGGCAGGAGTCAGGAAATGGAACAATGATAACATTCTAAGACAGTTCCAAAGTAGCTAGTTTGTATAATGATAACGTAAGAATGCCAGAATACATAGTGATTATTTCTCAAAGTAAGATAAGTAAGTTTTAGAAGAGAGAAGTTTCCATTATGCAATGACTAGAAAATCTCAAATAAAACTAAATAGTTATGCTATAGCTCAGTAAGTACCATTACACTGTTAAAGGTTAGTTTATGTTTCAGTTTAGTATAGAACTATATTTTGTATTTTACAAAGGCAGTACTTAATTATATTCTGGCTTTTATTCTAGATGCTTAATTAACATGTATAAGGTGACCGTTCAAGCATATTAAATGAAGGGCGTTGGTGATAATCATAACAATTTTTTGCAATTTACACATATTGTATAATGCTCAAATGGAATGAAGCCAGTGTCACCCAACTGGCCTCTTACACATATACATACCCACACAAACAGAACTAGGAAAAAAACTATCAAAGGCAATCATTCTAAATGTAATATGGCATCACATTAAAAATGCAGTCTACCACAGAAATAAAGTAATAGGATCAGCACCCACTGTATAAAGGTAACTGATTCCAACACAACATCAGTCATCTAAATCATAATGGCTTGTTGAAAACATAAAGTTTTCAGCATGAACTATTCTATGAAAGTCTGTGCATCTTCGAAAAGTTCCACATCTATAAGACCTGGATAAGGTTACATCTATCCTGATGTTTGTACAAACATCCGATCTTACAGTGAGATTTCCAGCCCTGTGTAAGATAGAGAGGGCTCCATGCAGCATATGCACCTTGGCTCTTGGAAAGCTTCATGTGCATAATACAGAAGTTGCTGAAGAAGTAAACTGCAGTGGAGTAGCTCAGCTAGGTTTCATTACGTCTTGACCTTTAAACCTCAGGAATGGTGTGATCCATCAGGCTCTTCATAATGTTTAGTGCCATCCGTTTAATGATAGAGTCAAAGATAAGAGCAGGCATGATTGCTATAGAAACTACAGTCCCAGAGGTCAACAGTATGTCTGCAATTTGAGAGTCCTTCAATCCAATGACATTCTGTCTATTGATTTCATAGCTGTTGTGTTCCATGAGAAGACTGTTTTTGGCTACAGAGCTATTTTTCACTGTGAATGTTATTTTTTCCCATTTTTGAAGATGAAGCCAACATGTCCAGTACTATCTGTATGCATGGTAACAGTCTGTTCAAAGGCCCTGTCATGAACGGTCATGGTAATCTTTTCCCCAAAAACCTGTTTGACCACTTTGTGTGCTTTAAGAGCACCAGCCTGCACAGTTTTCACCATTGATCTGAAATTCTTGACTACCAAATCTCAGACCAACCTATCTCAGACCTAAGATACTAGAAAATTAGCTTGGACTAGCTGGATAAATACATGATTATCTACTGATTTAAGCCTCAGGCCAATTTTTCTATCTTGATCCTTACAGAAAATAAATTCATGAATTCCTTGCTTAATTTCTGCTCTTTGAATTCCAACATCATTACCAGTTACTGGAGCCACTATATTGTTCACACTGGAATATTTTACGACCAACCCCTGCATTGGTTCTCCAGGGACCATGGCCATATTTGCACATATTTCTTCTCCATTTAGACTCAGGCCCATGTATTGAGTTTTGTCTAGAGAACTTCCATCTTGAACAATGGGAGCAGAAGCTGCTGGGTTGGCAGGGTTTGCAGAAAAGGCAGCTTAAGCCTGAATTACTTTGTCTTCTTTTAGGTCTACAAGATATAAAGACATATTTGCAGGATTTTTTTTTCCCAACCAGGTGATGGGCTTCTGTGCCTTCATCCATATCTTTGCCAAAGCTGCTTCCTCTTCCTCTTAATTTTTTCTGGGGGGAGTAGCATGATTCAGGAGTCGAACCTGGGTCTCCCACTTGGAAGGCTAGCATTCTACTACTAAACTACTTGTGCACGCTCTCTTAATTTGTTTTTAATAGTATGCTATATAATCAGAAAGTAAATTACTTAAATGAAAAACAAACTCAGAATCCTGGTGGCCTCACATGCAACCGCATTTGGCTCTGAGTGGGGCCTGCCCGGGGCCAGAGGGGCACTTTAAGCTGCTCTGTGCAGGTCATCATCAGCACGAGAGCTGAAATGAGGCTCCGGGATATCACGAGGTGGTGGGATTTAAGAGAGTACAGCATCTGAAACCCACACTGTTAAAAAACAGAACTTTTGTAATGTTTTTTAGGATCATTCCATTGATCTTCCTAGAAAAAGGATCTCTAATTTCACTAATAAGAACATGAAGGAGGTTAAGAAATCTCCAAAACAATTGGCTGCTGGCATAAACAGAATAGTTGAACAAACTGTGAAAAGCCCAAATAAACTACACAAGGTGATCTATTGCAGAAGAAAATTCATTATCCTTTTCCAAATCCTTGTTACAGAAAAAAACAAAAAACAGTCCCCTAGAGGTGAGGGCTGTGACATGGCAAATAAAATGAAGTGGCTTGTACCCGGCCACCTGCTTGAAAAATTATGCCTTTGTAGTTGAAAATATTTGGTTAACTCCAGTGACTCCATTCTTCATAGACAGAAAGCTCATTATCAAAATATAGTGGGTTTATTTCTGAGGATTCTCAGGACCATGAAACAATCACACAAGTTTTGTTCAGCCCGAATTTGAGAGTGAATGTAACTGTGCCAGTTTGAAAGGATTATGTGCCCTAGAAAAGCCATGTTTTAAAAAATTATTTATTATTTTTAAAAATTGTATAATATAACATATACAAAGCAAAGAAAGAAAAAAGCAATAGTATTCAAAGCACTCTTTAACAAGCAGTTACAGGACAGATCCCAGAGTTTGAAATGGGCTACGATATGATCCTCTAAGACTTTGCCTTCTAGCTGCTCGAGCATATAGGAGGCTAGAAGGAATATTTATCATCACAATTGACTTTTTTTGTGTGAAAAATAACATATATATATAAATGCAATAAATTTCAAAGCACAGCACAACAATTAGTTGTAAAACAGACTTCAGACTTTGTTATGGGTTACAATTCCACAATTTTAGGTGTTTACTTCTAGCTGCTCTAAGATACTGGAGAATAAAAGAAATATCAATTTAATGATTCAGCAGTGATATTTGTTTGTTAAACCCAAACTTCTCTGTATAAATCCACCATCACCTCTAATCTTTCTATCCCACTCTTTAGGGAGATTTGGGTTATGGCCATTTTGACTTTTTCATGTTGGAAGGAGCTGATGATAATATGGGGTAGGCGGATGGAACTGGTTGATGTTCTGGAGAGGCTGGGCCCTCTATGGTTTCGGGACTTATCTGGTCCAGGACCATTTGGAGGGTGTAGATTTCTGGAAAGTCACCCTTGTGCATGGAAACTTTGTAGAATCTTATATATTGCCCTGGGTGTTCTTTAGGATTGGCTAGAAGGCTTTTGACTGAGGTTTGGCAAGTTATGATAGGTAACAATGTCTAACTGAAGCCTGTGTGAGAGTGACCTCCACAGTAGCTTTTCTACTCTATTTGAGCTCTCTCAGCCACTAATACTAGAAAAGCTATGTTTTAATCCATCTTGTGGAGGCAGCTATTTCTTTTAATCCCTATTCAGTATGGTAGGTTGGAAGTTTGATTAGATTGTCTCCACAGAGATGTGACACACCCAATTGTGGGTATGAACGTTTTAAAAAAATTTTTTATTAATTAAAAAAAATTACAGATCCAGAATTTATAAAGAGATTGTTCATCTCAACAACAAAAAGACAGCCAACCCAATTACAAAATGGGAAAAAGACTTGAACAGACACCTCTCAGAAGAGGAAATACGGATGGCCAAGAGGCACATGAAGAGATGCTCAATGTCCCTGGCCATTAGAGAAATGCAACTCAAAACCACAATGAGATATCATCTCACACCCACCAGAATGGCCATTATCAACAAAACAGAAAATGACAAGTGCTGGAGAGGATGCGGAGAAAGAGGCACACTTATCCACTGTTGGTGGGAATGTCAAAGGGTGCAACCACTGTGGAAGGCAGTTTGGCGGTTCCTCAAAAAGCTGAATATAGAATTGCCATACGACCCAGCAATACCATTGCTAGGTATCTACTCAAAGGACTTAAGGGCAAAGACGCAAACGGACATTTGCACACCAACGTTTATAGCAGCGTTATTTACAATTGCAAAGAGATGGAAACAGCCAAAATCTCCATCAACAGAAGAGTGGCTAAACAAACTGTGGTATATACATACGATGGAATATTATGCAGCTTTAAGACAAGATAAACTTATGAACCATGTAATAACATGGATGGACCTAGAGAACATTATGCTGAGTGAGTCTAGCCAAAAACTAAAGGACAAATACTGTATGGTCCCACTGATGTGAACGGACATTCGAGAATAAACTTGAAATATGTCATTGGTAACAGAGTTCAGCAGGAGTTAGAAACAGGGTAAGACAATGGGTAATTGAAGCTGAAGGGATACAGACTGTGCAACAGGACTAGATACAAAAACTCAAAAATGGACAGCACAATAATACCTAATTGTAAAGTAATCATGTTAAAACACTGAATGAAGCTGCATCTGAGCTATAGGTTTTTGTTTTGTTTTGTTTTGTTTTGTTTTGATTTTACTATTATTACTTTTATTTTTTTCTCTATATTAACATTCTATATCTTTTTCGGTTATGTTGCTAGTTCTTCTAAACCAATGCAAATGTACTAAGAAATGATGATCATGCATCTATGTGATGATGTTAAGAATTAATGATTGCATCTGTAGAATGGTATGATCTCTAAATGTTGGGTTAATTTCTTTTTTTCCGTTAATTAAAAAAAAAAAAAAAGAGAAGGGATAATTGGAGATGAAGGGATACAGACGGTACAACGGGACTGGATATAAAAGCTCAGAAATGGACAGCACAATACTACCCAATTGTAATGCAATTATGTTAAAACACTGAATGAAGCTGCATGTGAGGTATAGGTTTTTTGTTTTTGTTTTTTTTGTTTTTTTTTCTTTCTATTATTGTTTTAATTCTTATTCTGTTGTCTTTTTATTTCTTTTTCTAAATCGATGCAAATGTACTAAGAAATGATGAATATGCAACTATGTGATGTTATTAAGAATTACTGATTGTACATGTAGATTGGAATGATTTCTAATTGTTTTGTTAATTCTTTTTTTAATTAATAAAAAAAATACAAAAAAAAAAAAAATTACAGGATGGGTGGGCCACAGTGGCTCAGCAGGCAGGAATGCTTGCCTGCGATGCCAGAGGAGCTGGGTTCGATTCCCGGTGCCTGCCCATGTAAAAAAAAAAAAATTACAGGAAAGAAACACAAATATTCCTAACATATGCTCATTCTGTTCTACATATATAATCAGTAATTTACAATATCATCACATAGTTGTATATTCATCATCTTGATCATTTCTTAGAATATTTGTATCAATTCAGAAAAAGAAATAAAAAGACAACAGAAAAAGAAATAAAACAAAACAGAAAAAATATTATACATACCATACCCCTTACCCCTCCCTTTCATTGATCACTAGCGTTTCAAACTAAATTTATTTTAACATTTGTTCCCCCATTATTTATTTTTATTTTCTATGTTCTACTTGTCTGTTGACAAGGTAGATAAAAGGAGCATCAGACCCAAGGTTTTCACAATCACACAGTCACATTGTGAAAGCTATATCATTACACAATCATCTTCAAGAAACATGGCTACTGGAACACAGCTCTACATTTTCAGGCAGTTCCCTCCAGCCTCCCCATTACATCTTGGATAACAAGGTGATATCTACTTAATGCGTAAGAATAACCTCCAGGATAACCTGTCGACTCTGTTTGGAATCTCTCAGCCATTGACATTTTGTCTCATTTCACTCTTCCCCCCTTTGGTCGAGAAGGTTTTCTCAATCCCTTGATTCTGAGTCTCAGCTCATTTTGGGATTTCTGTCCCACGTTGCTAGGAAGGTCGGCACCCCTGGGAGTCATGTCCCACGTAGACACAGAGAGGGTGGTAAGTTTGCTTATTGTGTTGGCTGGAGAGAAAGGCCACATCTAAGCAACAAAAGAGGTTCTCTTGGGGGTGACTCTTAGGCCTAATTTTAAGTAGGCTTGACCTATCCTTTGTGGGGTTCAGTTTCATATGAACAACCCCCCAGACTGGGGGCTCAGCCTATAGCTTTGGTTGTCCACACTGCTTGTGAGAATATCAAGAATTCAACTTGGGGAGGGTGAATTTCCCCCCGTTCTCACCATTCCCCGAAGGGGACTTTGCAAATACTTTTCCACTCACTGATCAAATCACTCTGGGATTCATCAGGGCATCTCTCTGGACAAACCAAAAAAATCTCATGTCCTACCTTGACACTTTCTTTTAATTTTGGTTGATAATTTCCTGGCCACGAAGTTACCACGATTACTCTCCTGTCTCTATCTGAACCCAGCAATTGAACAAGAGATAGTTGGGATACTGAAAGAAACCATTATGTTAATTCTGGACCATATTTAACCCCTCAGGAAACTTTTTATTTTTAAGTGGTAATTGGCAATATGCATTGTCAATGCAGACTCCAGTTAGAGAAGATTTGGGACCTAGGGAAGTAAGTTAAATCAATTTTAAAAATATGTATCAGTATACACCAAAGTTAATTTTATTTTATGTTAATAGCCTTGAGAAGCAGTCAATATTTTTGTAAATGACAAAAGCATGGGAGATAGAAGTTTTTAGGCACAATTTTAAGGCTAGTTTAGCTCTTGATCCACTGAAAAAAATACTAATAAAGGAAGAGTAACTAAATTTTACTGGGGGCCTGAGTGCTGAGTGCTCTTGACACATCACCTCATTTAATCTCATGACAACCCTATAAGTAATTTTCTTCATGGGAAGTTATACAGGTTACCTAAGGTCACTCAGCTAGTAAGTGTTAGGCTGGATTTGACCCAAATCCGACTGACTCCAAAGCCTGGACCCTCTTCTGCAGAGTGTCTTCATCCAAAAGAGTTCACATCACTGCAAAAGTGGCTTCCAAAGAACTAGAGACTGGTTATGCCAACCATGCAGAGCTGGCTCGTTAATCTGCACATTTATGAAATATATACCACTAATGAATTATATTGATTTTTGCTGACCTCTACAAATTACTTACTCAGTAAGGATTTGGAGCTAGATTAGGAGATATACAACACTTGATAGATGTGTTTCAGAAGTTCTGTAACTTGAAACATAATTTAAATAATAAATTGTTTCAAAAGAAAACACTTGCTAACACTCTCTCATTTAATCACCAGCCAATTAAATCAAACAGCATTCATTGCAGCAGGCACGCCTCCTAGCCGATTGCAGGTATAATCAACAAGAGATGAGGTTCACATGCCATCGGCTCATGTTCACAGAAATAGACCTTCACGTAGCCAAGATGACAGCTAAATCTAACTACCACACTCAATTTTTTCATCTACAACTTGGACTCTCAATAGGTTGTTGTGAGGATTAAATGAATGGTTAATGTACTCAGAACCAGGCCTGGTGACAGAGACAGAAGTGCTATCTAAATATCATCTCCTGATATATTACTGTCTTCCTTAGACACTTGATTAAAAGGCACTGGATACACAAAAACAGAGAAAGAATTTGAAACCATTCAGGAACTATTATATCAAAAAAGCTGATATAACCTCAGTTGCAAATAGTAACCTTGCTAAATAGAGTAGGGAATTTCATGAACATGCTGTTTATGAAGATGTTCTTTAGGCCATAAATCAGGAGGCAATAACCTCTGATAAGAAGGTATCATCACTATATGATTTTATGAAGACGGAGAACCAATAGCACAGATGAAAGGTCTCTTGACAAAGCTGGAACAGTCATTTTTAGTTTCTTCCAACAGGCCACTTTGATAAGGCAGGGGACGGGGGCCACCGCTCTTGACCATTCATGGTACACCTATCTGGTGTCAGGTGCTGCAAAGATGAGTAAATCCCACCATCTCATTGGGAAAACAAACAAGAGGAGTCATTCACTAATTCAGCAATTACTTACTGAATATATACTATACTAGATGTTGGGTACAGTAAACAAAACAGACCAAAGTCCCCAGTGAATTGAGATTCTAGGAGAGACAACGATAAGTGAAATAAGTCTTATACATGTAGTCTGTCAGATGGTGGTAACTGTAAAGAAGAAAAATAAATCAGGGAATGAACTAGGGAGTGTTGGAGTAGGTGGACGGTTTGCACTCTCAATTTGGCTGGTCAGGGAAGGCTTACCCACCTACAACGAGGTGGGTAAGTACAATCTAGAGAAATGCACAAAGCATATGGGGCCCTTGGGAAAGCTCACCAGGCCACTTTTCCTTTTGAAGGCAGCAACAAAACTCAATACTCTTGAATGTAAGTTCCCAGAGGGTCAGCATTTTATTTTCTCTTGTTCATTTCTCCCAGCTAAGCAGAGAGCATTGCACAGAGATAACAGACGAATACTGACTGAAGTACATAATATTCAAGTCAGCCAATCAACAAGCAATTTTTGAGCACCAACCATGATCAAATCCACTCATTCAGTATTTACTAAGCACCTCGCCTCTGAGATGCTGGGCCCTGTCCTCAGGGACCTTAGAGAGAAGTTTACATGGACTTTAGTATCAGGTCGAGAAAATGTGGGCAGTCACACCACAAATCCGGACCCCCTCACACCGAGCCATTAGGGCTTCCTACAGACTGAGCGGGCTGGGGCTTTCCATTGAGGCCGCAGGGACGGGTCCACATCCAGCCCCTGTTGGTGGCCGGTCGGGGCCCTCAAAACCCAAGGGGCTGCGCTGGCAAAAGGTGGGGCATTTGGGGGAAGGTAGAGCCCAGTTTTCCTTTCAGGAGGCCCTGATACTTCCCTGGTGCGCCTCCCGCCTTGGATCCTGAAAAGTATGCGGAGGCTTTGCCCATAACTGAGTCCTGGGGCGTAAGCGACCAGCTCCAGGGGAGTCACTCGGAATTGGGAACAGACCAGCTAAACATGGGCCGAGTCAGACGTTTTAGGACTCGCCAGCCGTCTTCCTTCGGCCTCACCTGACTTAGGCCCGCCCGGCGCGCGCCTCCTCCTCGAGCCCACCCCGCGGTCCCGCGGCTCCAGGGGGCGGGCACCGAGCCAAGGTCCCCCGCCCGCCTCCCGCCTCCTTCCGCGCGCCCCCGCCCCCGGCCCGCCCCGCGCTGGGTTCCAGCACTCGGACCAGCGCCGGCGGGGAGCGCGCGACTGTCGGGCCGGCGCGGGTGAGTGCGCCGAGGGCTCCCGGGGCGGGGAGGGCACGGACGGCGGGTGCGAAGGACTCCCGGCGCCGCTTGGGCTCCTGCTTTCCTTGGGCCCAGAGAAGCCGCGCGCGCGCCTTTTTCTCCCTGGGACACTTCTCCCTCTCCCCCTCCTCCTGGACACGAGGCTGTCCCACCTCTGGAACCGCTGGTCCCTTCGGAACCCCGCCCCCCAGCCCCTCATCCCTTCCCAACACAGTCCGCGTCCCATAACCCGGTCCCGTCCGCTCCCCCCCCCAACTCCTGTTCCTCACCCCCTTTCCAGCCCCCTCCCTCCCCCTCCCCGCTTTCTTCCTTGGATGTTGCAGCGGCGGGTGGCACCTTCTTCCCCCAACCATCGTTCATTCTCTGTCTTCCGGTTTCTTCTCTGGTTGTTGCAAAGGCGTGTGTGTGTGTGTTCTGGTTGTTGCAAAGGCGTGTGTGTGTGTGTGTGTGTGTGTGTGTGTGTAAAAGAGAGCTAGCAGAAGAAGCGGATTGCAGTCTGTCTGCAAAGTCCCCACGCCCTGGGCCCTGAGCTCAGGGGAGAGGTCCAGGCCCCGCTGTCTTCTCCAGCCGTAGCGGGATGACTTGTCAGCCGCCCATGTGATTTCCTTCTGTCCTGAATGTGCGGAACCCTGACCCTTTCGGGGACCGTTTCCCATCCGCATCTAAGAGGGAAATACTGGAGGTCACCTCTTAGAAGGGCGTTTGTTGTAGATTGCTTAAAAAACAAAAGACAAGACACTTATGAATCTACTTTGTGTGGGATGAGAGAGGGATTTATGTTCTGGGGTCGCTGCCCTCAAGGGGCAGACAGACAGGCAGACAAACAGACAACGAGTCCGAGTCAGAATGGAAAGAAAAATAGTGTTGTGGGGTCAGAGAAGAAGCTGCCTAAGTGCAGAGTAACTAAATGGTATTCAAAATCCACCTTATAAAGCTCTTCTGATAAAGGAAAAGATAGAAGTGGAGTCCAGACAGGCAGATCTGAAAAACAATGGCCTAAACTCCCAGCTACACTGTCCTTTGGATCACCTGCTTTGAGAGGAAGCTCTGCATATTCTGGAGTGCTTTTCCTTTTGTTCTTTTTGAACCCGCAAGGCATCCAGAGTTTTTTTTTTTCTGTTCTTAAGTAACCTCTCTCTTTTGTAACCAACTTCATTTGCCAAAAGCCTTTGTTGCCTCCCCTGACTCCTTTCTCAAGCTAATGCCTTGCTTGAGATCATCATTTGGTTTTCATTTTACATACTGATTTTTATTTTAGAAAGAAAGGGTAGAGTGCCTTTTCTTTAATGCGTCTTCTCATTAAAATTGAGCTCAGGTACTAGGCTGTAAGCACAGGAAGATGTAAACAGGTAACACCTCTGTTTTAATTTAATAGACAATTTCACTTTGTTATTTAGAAAACTAAAAATAATTCAAAATGTGCTGGAGTTGTTAACAGTGAGACAAATAGAGCAGTGTCTCATTTCCTCAGGTAGTAAGGAAATAAGGTGTTGTGTAGCAATGATTTTAGAATCGAAACTTGAAGAGAAATGCTGGCCTTTTTTTTAGAAATCATTCCATTCTACATGTACAATCAGTAATTCTTAATATCATCACAAAGTTGCATATTCATCATTTCTTAGTACATTTGCATTGATTTAGAAAAAGAAATAAAAAGACAACAGAATAAGAATTAAAACGATAATAGAGAGAAAAAAAAAACCTATACCTCACATGCAGCTTCATTCAATGTTTTAACATAATTGCATTACAATTAGGTAGTATTGTGCTGTCCATTTCTGAGTTTTTATATCCAGTCCTGTTGCACAGTTTGTATCCCTTCAGCTCCAATTACCCCTTCTCTTTTTTTTTTTTAATTAACGGAAAAAAAAGAAATTAACCCAACATTTAGAAATCATACCATTCTACATATGCAATCAGTAATTCTTAACATCATCACATAGATGCATGATCATCATTTCTTAGTACATTTGCATCGGTTTAGAAGAACTAGCAACACAACCGAAAAAGATATAGAATGTTAATATAGAGAAAAAAATAAAAGTAATAATAGTAAAAACAAAACAAAACAGCACAAACCAAAACAAAAACCTATAGCTCAGATGCAGCTTCATTCAGTGTTTTAACATGATTACTTTACAATTAGGTATTATTGTGCTGTCCATTTTTGAGTTTTTGTATCTAGTCCTGTTGCACAGTCTGTATCCCTTCAGCTCCAATTACCCATTGTCTTACCCTGTTTCTAACTCCTGCTGGACTCTGTTACGAATGACATATTCCACATTTATTCTCGAATGTCCGTTCACATCAGTGGGACCATACAGTATTTGTCCTTTAGTTTTTGGCTAGACTCACTCAGCATAATGTTCTCTAGGTCCATCCATGTTATTACATGCTTCATAAGTTTATCCTGTCTTAAAGCTGCATAATATTCCATCGTATGTATATACCACAGTTTGTTTAGCCACTCTTCTGTTGATGGAGATTTTGGCTGTTTCCATCTCTTTGCAATTGTAAATAACGCTGCTATAAACGTTGGTGTGCAAATGTCCGTTTGTGTCTTTGCCCTTAAGTCCTTTGAGTAGATTCCCAGCAATGGTATTGCTGGGTCGTATGGCAATTCTATATTCAGCTTTTTGAGGAACCGCCAAACTGCCTTCCACAGTGGTTGCACCCTTTGACATTCCCACCAACAGTGGATAAGTGTGCCTCTTTCTCCGCATCCTCTCCAGCACTTGTCATTTTCTGTTTTGTTGATAATGGCCATTCTGGTGGGTGTGAGATGATATCTCATTGTGGTTTTGATTTGCATTTCTCTAATGGCCAGGGACATTGAGCATCTCTTCATGTGCCTTTTGGCCATCCGTATTTCCTCTTCTGAGAGGTGTCTGTTAAGTCTTTTTCCCATTTTGTAATTGGGTTGGCTGTCTTTTTGTTGTTGAGTTGAACAATCTCTTTATAAATTCTGGATACTAGACCTTTATCTGATATGTCGTTTCCAAATATTGTCTCCCATTGTGTAGGCTGTCTTTCTACTTTCTTGATGAAGTTCTTTGATCCACAAAAGTGTTTAATTTTGAGGAGCTCCCATTTATTTATTTTCTTCTTCAGTGTTCTTGCTTTAGGTTTAAGGTCCATAAAACCGCCTCCAATTGTAAGTTTCATAAGATATCTCCCTACATTTTCCTCTAACTGTTTTATGGTCTTAGACCTAATGTTTAGATCTTTGATCCATTTTGAGTTAACTTTTGTATAGGGTGTGAGAGATGGGTCTTCTTTCGTTCTTTTGCATATGGATATCCAGTTCTGTAGGCACCATTTATTGAAGAGACTACTCTGTCCCAGGTGAGTTGGCTTGACTGCCTTATCAAAGATCAAATGTCCATAGATGAGAGGGTCTATATCTGAGCACTCTATTCGATTCCATTGGTCGATATATCTATCTTTATGCCAATACCATGCTGTTTTGACCACTGTGGCTTCATAATATGCCTTAAAGTCAGGCAGCGCGAGACCTCCAGCTTCGTTTTTTTTCCTCAAGATGTTTTTAGCAATTCGGGGCACCCTGCCCTTCCAGATAAATTTGCTTATTGGTTTTTCTAGTTCTGAAAAATAAGTTGTTGGGATTTTGATTGGTATTGCATTGAATCTGTAAATCAATTTAGGTAGGATTGACATCTTAACTATATTTAGTCTTCCAATCCATGAACACGGTATGCCCTTCCATCTATTTAGGTCTTCTGTGATTTCTTTTAACAGTTTTTTGTAGTTTTCTTTATATAGGTTTTTTGTCTCTTTAGTTAAATTTATTCCTAGGTATTTTATTCTTTTAGTTGCAATTGTAAATGGGATTCGTTTCTTGATTTCCCCCTCCGCTTGTTCATTACTAGTGTATAGAAATGCTACAGATTTTTGAATGTTGATCTTGTAATGCTGGCCTTTTTTAAAAAATGGATTTTGAAATGCACAGGGTTTGGAGTCAGCTGAACCTCAGTTGGAATTGTGACTCTCCACTGACACTGTGTGACTGTCAATGTCCTCCAGCGAAGGCCGGCCAGGAACATACTTGAACAAGTTGGGTGTAATGCTCCTTGCAGGGAGGGAGACCTCACCAGGGAGAACCATGGAGCATGTCAGTATGAGAGTGTTAGGAAAGATTATTACAGGATTTGGGACCATGGTAAGAGATTTTGGGGAGGGTTAAGGAAATAGGCCTTTGCTCTGAATTGGATGTTGTCAGAAGAGGGGCAAATTCTATGCCTGGGTACCTTAATAAATCTTATCTAGAATGAGGTAAAACCAGAGCACTGCTAGAGCTGTATTTGGTAAAGAAGCAGCAATCACTCATATTAGTCATGCTAAGAGGATGTTTGGTCATTTTTGTGGTTTGGACAATGCTCATGTTTTTTCAGTGTTCAGACATAATTACGAAGTGGTCTTATTTTTGTCTTGGTCCATCATGATCCTAGAGTGCCCTTGCCTGATGTTGGTGTTCTGGGAAATTGTTCATGTTCAGGAGAACAGCAAGCCCCAGCTGTGAGTGCCAGGCCAGGTGGCCGCAACGCCAGGGCCCAGCTAATAGAGCTCCGCCACCCCAGACTCCAGTGCTGCTTCTCTCTTTCTTATGACTTTGGGTAAGTTGCTTAACATTTTTGAACTTCAGTTTCCACATCTGTAAAAGTAATACCAATCAAAAGGGGGTCCTCTGCCCAGTGTGTTTAACAATCTATAATCTGTGACACTGGGGTTTCAAAAGGAAGAAAGTTTATTACTATGCAAAGCAAGCAGAATAGCCTATGGGCCTAAAATCTGTTTCCCCAAATCTAAGGAGTTTAGGGTTTTTTATGGATTCAAACTAGGGAAGGTGGGGTTGTTACCATTACAATGACAAGTATAAACAAGTATAGATCCCTGTAAAGAGGTGGAGCTAAGCTAGAACCAAAGGAAATGACCCCTACAATAGCAAGTAGTAACACTGCTGACAGTGGTTACAAAAGGTGGAAGACACCTACTTCACAGGGTTGTTACCAAGATTAAATAGGTTTAGAGCATTTAGCCAATACCTGGCACCTAGCAGGTGCTCAACAAACAATCCTCTTCTCTTTATCTAGTACATTTCAATGTTGAGGTTTCTTCTCCAGAACTGTTTAAGCAGAGGCCCAATGATCAACCAGAATTCACAAGAATTCTGAATGTAGTGTGAGGAAGAACTGGGGCCCTTCCAATTCAAAGGCTTGAAAATTCCATGCCTCTTGACCTGTCTGAAAAAGGGACACTACTGATTATGGTATCTTGTGATGCACTCATCACCTTGGAAACTATTGTCAGGATTCCTTGTTCCAACAAGTCCCCAGTTGGCTATATGCTTTGCTAATTTTGTGTCATCTTGCTTTCTTGGCCTTTTCTCTTGAGGATTCTTGTCCAGGAGACAGATCAAAGCTAGATTGTTCTCACCCCATCCCTTTGGCTCTCTGGGTTCTAACCAGCTTTGAGCTGGGAAGTCAGTTAGACAGGTGTTTTGGGGGCTGTCTGCTAATATAATTCTAAAGCCTCTGTGTGAGGGCCCAGAATCTCCACAGGTTCTTAGGCCAGGGGAAATTGAGCTCTTGTGCATGAGGCCACTTTCATCTGCTTCTTGCTTGGAGCATTATGAAGGTTTGAATTCACAATCTGTCTTCTGGTTAGCTGGTACGTAACTGTGCTTGCCTGTGTCAGGTGACTTGGGCTCTAGGCCCTTCTGTTGGAGCTGGGCAGATTAATCTTTCCTGGCTAGATCACTGACTTTAAATGATGGAGAATAATGATCACAGTTTATTGTCTCCGAATGCCACATTGTAAACTCTATCACATTAAATTTCTACTCTATATTTTGGCTTATCTCTCTATTGTATCAAAAATTCCCAGAAGGAAAGAAAAAAAGAGAACAATGATAGAAAATGAGCTAAGGACATAAATGGTTTTAAAAAAAAAGTACAAAAAAACCCCTTTAGCCCCAAAACTGAATAGAGATGACATTTCCCACCTATCTGAATGGCAAAAAATTCAAAAGTCTGATAAACACACTCTGTTGGTAAGACTGATAATTTCCTGCATTACTGGTGAGATTGCAAAATGGAAAGGGAGAGCTGGCACTACCTATTAAAATTACAGATGCGTTTACCCACCGATCTAGCAATCCCTCTTCCAGGGATCTACCAATTGGATACATTCAACCATGTATGAATAAAATGTATAGAAGGGTGTTTAGTATGGCACTTTTTATAACTTAACTTTTTTTTATTGTATAATATAACATATATACAAAGCAAAGAAAGAAAAAAACAGCGGTTTTCAAAGTACTCTTCAACAGGACAGATCCCAGAGTTTGTCATGGGTTATCAAACCATCATCTTAGACTTTTTTTTTACTTCTAACTGCTCCAGAACATTGGTGGCTAGAAGGAATAAATCATTTTTTTATCATCACAATCGACTTTTTTCTTCTTTTTTTGTGAAAACATATATTCAAAAAAGCAACACATTTCAAAGCACAGCACCGCAATTAGTTGTAGAACAGATTTCAGAATTTGGTATGGGTTAGAATTCCAGTTTTAGGTTTTACTTCTAGCTGCTCTAAGATACTGGAGACAAAAAGAAATATACCAATAATGATTTAGCAGTCATACTCATTTGTTAAATCCTTCCTTCTCTGTATAACTCCACCATCACCTTTGATCTTTTTCCTACTCTTTAGGAGTATTTGGGTTATGGCCTTTCTAACTTTTTCCTGTTGGAAGGTCTGTCAATTATAAGGGGTAGAGAGATGCAACTAGTTGATATGTTTGAAAAGCTGGCCTCTAGGTTTCAGGATTTATCTGGTCCAGAGACCCATCTGGAGGTTGTAGGTTTCTGGAAAGTTATCCTAGTGCATGGAACCGTTGTAAAATCTTATATATTGCCCTAGGTGTTCTTTAGGATTGTCTGGAATGGCTTTGGTTGGGATTTGGCAAGTAGGTAGCGAGCGATGTCTAACTGAAGTTTGTGTTAAGAGCAACCTCCAGAGTAGCCTTTTGACTATATTTGAACTCTCTTAGCCACTGATACCTTATTTGTTACACTTCTTTACCCCATTTTGGTCAATATGGCATTGTTGATCCCACAGTGCCAGAGTCAGACTCATCCCTGGGAGTCATCTCCCACGCTGCCAGGGAAACTTTCACCCCTGGTAGTCATGTCCCATGTAGGGGGGAGGGCAGTGATTTCACTTGCAGAGTTGGGCTGAGTATGGCACTTTTTATAACAAAAAAAAAAAGTTTGTAGATAACCCAAGAGACAAGCAGTAGGGGATACGTTAAACAAACTATGGTACATTCACATGATGGAGTACTATGTAACTGTAAAATAGAGAGATCTCCAGGATATGTTGTTACATGATAAAAGCAAGGTGCATAACAGTGTGTTACCTGAATGTCCATAAAAATGTACATAAAAAACCACGAAGCTGATGTTAGTGGTTACCCAAAGGAAAGAGAGGTAAAAGGTCCTAGAGCCCTGGGAAGGAATGAGATTTCGCTGTATATCTTTTTATGTAGTTTAGATTTTTGAGCCATTTCGATTTATTGCATATTCAAGCACAATAATTAAAACGAAACCTCTAATAGTAACTTCACAAGAATATTTTCTGAATTCTATGATTGAATAAGCCTGATCCTAATAAAAACCTACAGAAGTGGTAGCCACTTTCAGTAATTGTCCCCAAAGCAACGTACCCTGTCAGAGAAGGCAAATTGAGCTCTGTTTGAAATTAGATGAAGAAACATTAAAAATTAATTTAATATTTCACTATTTGGGCCCTCTGGGGGAGGACTGGTTTTACCACTAAGGCTTGCCTCCCACTACAGATGGGTTTTATTATGTTTTGTTTTTTAATGGCGAGCTTAATTTGGTTTCCATAGAAACCAATGTGATCTGAAGTCAAGTTAGTGAACTCCCTTTCAGCTCACCCCAGAAAAGAATAGAAACCATGAAAATAAAAATTTTGACACCAGTGGTAAACTGGGACAGATCCTGTTCTGGCTCTGTTCTTGAATCAGTAGGATAATTCCCACAGGTCATTGGAGAGAGCCTGTTTCGTAGAAGTTTTTCCCCTATGTTTGGCAAAATAAAGAGTTACTGCCTTATTGTCTTCTTCTTTAAATGTTAATTCTTTTTTTTTTTTTTATTAATTAAAAAAAGAATTAACAAAACAATTAGAAATCATTCCAATCTACATGTACAATCAGTAATTCTTAATAACATCACATAGTTGCATATTCATCATTTCTTAGTACATTTGCATCGATTTAGAAAAAGAAATAAAAAGACAACAGAATAAGAATTAAAACAATAATAGAAAGAAAAAAAAGCAAAAAAAACAAAAACAAAAAACCTATACCTCACATGCAGCTTCATTCAGTGTTTTAACATAATTGCATTACAATTGGGTAGTATTGTGCTGTCCATTTCTGAGTTTTTATATCCAGTCCCGTTGTACCGTCTGTATCCCTTCAGCTCCAATTATCCCTTCTCTTTTTTTTTTTTTTTTTTTTTAATTAACGGAAAAAAAGAAATTAACCCAACATTTAGAGATCATACCATTCTACAGATGCAATCATTAATTCTTAACATCATCACATAGATGCATGATCATCATTTCTTAGTACATTTGCATTGGTTTAGAAGAACTAGCAACATAACCGAAAAAGATATAGAATGTTAATATAGAGAAAAAATAAAAGTAATAATAGTAAAATCAAAACAAAACAAAACAAAACAAAACAAAAACCTATAGCTCAGATGCAGCTTCATTCAGTGTTTTAACATGATTACTTTACAATTAGGTATTATTGTGCTGTCCATTTTTGAGTTTTTGTATCTAGTCCTGTTGCACAGTCTGTATCCCTTCAGCTTCAATTACCCATTGTCTTACCCTGTTTCTAACTCCTGCTGAACTCTGTTACCAATGACATATTTCAAATTTATTCTCGAATGTCCGTTCACATCAGTGGGACCATACAGTATTTGTCCTTTAGTTTTTGGCTGGATTCACTCAGCATAATATTCTCTAGGTCCATCCATGTTATTACATGGTTCATAAGTTTATCTTGTCTTAAAGCTGCATAATATTCCATCGTATGTATATACCACAGTTTGTTTAGCCACTCTTCTGTTGATGGAGATTTTGGCTGTTTCCATCTCTTTGCAATTGTAAATAATGCTGCTATAAACATTGGTGTGCAAATGTCCGTTTGTGTCTTTGCCCTTAAGTCCTTTGAGTAGATACCTAGCAATGGTATTGCTGGGTCGTATGGCAATTCTATATTCAGCTTTTTGAGGAACCGCCAAACTGCCTTCCACCGTGGTTGCACCCTTTGACATTCCCACCAACAGTGGATAAGTGTGCCTCTTTCTCCGCATCCTCTCCAGCACTTGTCATTTTCTGTTTTGTTGATAATGGCCACTCTGGTGGGTGTGAGATGATATCTCATTGTGGTTTTGATTTGCATTTCTCTAATGGCCAGGGACATTGAGCATCTCTTCATGTGCCTCTTGGCCATCCGTATTTCCTCTTCTGAGAGGTGTCTGTTCAAGTCTTTTTCCCATTTTGTAATTGGGTTGGCTGTCTTTTTGTTGTTGAGATGAACAATCTCTTTATAAATTCTGGATACTAGACCTTTATCTGATATGTCATTTCCAAATATTGTCTCCCATTGTGTAGGCTGTCTTTCTACTTTCTTGATGCAGTTCTTTGATGCACAAAAGTGTTTAATTTTGAGGAGTTCCCATTTATTTATTTCCTTCTTCAGTGCTCTTGCTTTAGGTTTAAGGTCCATAAAACCGCCTCCAGTTGTAAGATCCATAAGATATCTCCCAACATTTTCCTCTAACTGTTTTATGGTCTTAGACCTAATGTTTAGATCTTTGATCCATTTTGAGTTAACTTTTGTATAGGGTGTGAGAGATGGGTCTTCTTTCATTCTTTTGCATATGGATATCCAGTTCTCTAGGCACCATTTATTGAAGAGACTGCTCTGTCCCAGGTGAGTTGGCTTGACTGCCTTATCAAAGATCAAATGTCCATAGATGAGAGGGTCTATATCTGAGCACTCTATTCGATTCCATTGGTCGATATATCTATCTTTATGCCAATACCATGCTGTTTTGACCACTGTGGCTTCATAATATGCCTTAAAGTCAGGCAGCGCGAGACCTCCAGCTTCGTTTTTTTTCCTCAAGATGTTTTTAGCAATTCGGGGCACCCTGCCCTTCCAGATAAATTTGCTTATTGGTTTTTCTATTTCTGAAAAATAAGTTGTTGGGATTTTGATTGGTATTGCATTGAATCTGTAAATCAATTTAGGTAGGATTGACATCTTAATTATATTTAGTCTTCCAATCCATGAACACGGTATGCCCTTCCATCTATTTAGGTCTTCTGTGATTTCTTTTAGCAATTTTTTGTAGTTTTCTTTATATAGGTTTTTTGTCTCTTTAGTTAAATTTATTCCTAGGTATTTTATTCTTTTAGTTGCAATTGTAAATGGGATTCGTTTCTTGATTTCCCCCTCAGCTTGTTCATTACTAGTGTATAGAAATGCTACAGATTTTTGAATGTTGATCTTGTAACCTGCTACTTTGCTGTACTCATTTATTAGCTCTAGTAGTTTTGTTGTGGATTTTTCCGGGTTTTCGACGTATAGTATCATATCGTCTGCAAACAGTGATAGTTTTACTTCTTCCTTTCCAATTTTGATGACTTGTATTTCTTTTTCTTGTCTAATTGCTCTGGCTAGAACCTCCAACACAGTGTTGAATAATAGTGGTGATAGTGGACATCCTTGTCTTGTTCCTGATCTTAGGGGGAAAGTTTTCAATTTTTCCCCATTGAGGATGATATTAGCTGTGGGTTTTTCATATATTCCCTCTATCATTTTAAGGAAGTTCCCTTGTATTCCTATCTTTTGAAGTGTTTTCAACAGGAAAGGATGTTGAATCTTGTCAAATGCCTTCTCTGCATCAATTGAGATGATCATGTGATTTTTCTGCTTTGATTTGTTGATATGGTGTATTACATTAATTGATTTTCTTATGTTGAACCATCCTTGCATACCTGGGATGAATCCTACTTGGTCATGATGTATAATTCTTTTAATGTGTTGTTGGATACGATTTGCTAGAATTTTATTGAGGATTTTTGCATCTATATTCATTAGAGAGATTGGTCTGTAGTTTTCTTTTTTTGTAATATCTTTGCCTGGTTTTGGTATGAGGGTGATGTTGGCTTCATAGAATGAATTAGGTAGTTTTCCCTCAACTTCGATTTTTTTGAAGAGTTTGAAGAGAATTGGTACTAATTCTTTCTGGAACGTTTGGTAGAATTCACATGTGAAGCCATCTGGTCCTGGACTTTTCTTTTTAGGAAGCTTTTGAATGACTAATTCAATTTCTTTACTTGTGATTGGTTTGTTGAGGTCATCTATGTCTTCTTGAGTCAAAGTTGGTTGTTCATGTCTTTCCAGGAACCCGTCCATTTCCTCTAAATTGTTGTATTTATTAGCGTAAAGTTGTTCATAGTATCCTGTTATTACCTCCTTTATTTCTGTGAGGTCAGTAGTTATGTATCCTCTTCCATTTCTGATCTTATTTATTTGCATCCTCTCTCTTCTTCTTTTTGTCAGTCTTGCTAAGGGCCCATCAATCTTATTGATTTTCTCATAGAACCAACTTCTGGTCTTATTGATTTTCTCTACTGTTTTCATATTTTCAATTTCATTTATTTCTGCTCTGATCTTTGTTATTTCTTTCCTTTTGCTTGCTTTGGGATTAGTTTGCTGTTCTTTCTCCAGTTCTTCCAATTGAACAGTTAATTCCTGCATTTTTGCCTTTTCTTCTTTTCTGATATAGGCATGTAGGGCAATAAATTTCCCTCTTAGCACTGCCTTTGCTGCATCCCATAAGTTTTGATATGTTGTGTTTTCATTTTCATTTGCCTCGAGGTATTTACTAATTTCTCTTGCAATTTCTTCTTTGACCCACTCGTTGTTTAAGAGTGTGTTGTTGAGCCTCCAGGTATTTGTGAATTTTCTGGCATTCTGCCTATTATTGATTTCCAACTTCATTCCTTTATGATCCGAGAAAGTGTTGTGTATGATTTCAATCTTTTTAAATTTGTTAAGACTTGCTTTGTGACCCAGCATATGGTCTATCTTTGAGAATGATCCATGAGCACTTGAGAAAAAGGTGTATCCTGCTGTTGTGGGATGTAATGTCCTATAAATGTCTGTTAAGTCTAGCTCATTTATGGTAATATTCAGATTCTCTATTTCTTTATTGATCCTCTGTCTAGATGTTCTGTCCATTGATGAGAGTGGGGAATTGAAGTCTCCAACTATTATGGTATTTGTGTCTATTTCCCTTTTCAGTGTTTGCAGTGTATTCCTCACGTATTTTGGGGCATTCTGGTTCGGTGCATAAATATTTATGATTGTTATGTCTTCTTGTTTAATTGTTCCTTTTATTAGTATATAGTGTCCTTCTTTGTCTCTTTTAACTGTTTTACATTTGAAGTCTAACTTGTTGGATATTAGTATAGCCACTCCTGCTATTTTCTGGTTGTTATTTGCATGAAATATCTTTTCCCAACCTTTCACTTTCAACCTATGTTTATCTTTGTGTCTAAGATGTGTTTCCTGTAGACAGCATATAGAAGGATCCTGTTTTTTAATCCATTCTGCCAATCTATGTCTTTTGATTGGGGAATTCAGTCCATTGACATTTAGTGTTATTACTGTTTGGATAATATTTTCCTCTGCCATTTTGCCTTTTGTATTATATATATATCATATCTGACTTTCCTTCTTTCTACACTCTTCTCCATACCTCTCTCTTCTGTCTTTTTGGTTCTGACTCTAGTGCTCCCTTTAGTATTTCTTGCAGAGCTGGTCTCTTGGTCACAAATTCTCTCAGTGACTTTTTGTCTGAGAATGTTTTAATTTCTCCCTCATTTTTGAAGGACAATTTTGCTGGATATAGGAGTCTTGGTTGGCAGTTTTTCTCTTTTAGTAATTTAAATATATCATCCCACTGTCTTCTAGCCTCCATGGTTTCTGCTGAGAAATCTACACATAGTCTTATTGGGTTTCCCTTGTATGTGATGGATTGTTTTTCTCTTGCTGCTTTCAAGATCCTCTCTTTCTCTTTGACCTCTGACATTCTAACTAGTAAGTGTCTTGGAGAACGCCTATTTGGGTCTAATCTCTTTGGGGTGCGCTGCACTTCTTGGATCTGTAATTTTAGGTCTTTCATAAGAGTTGGGAAATTTTCAGTGATAATTTCTTCCATTAGTTTTTCTCCTCCTTTTCCCTTCTCTTCTCCTTCTGGGACACCCACAACACATATATTTGTGCGGTTCATATTGTCCTTGAGTTCCCTGATACCCTGTTCAAATTTTTCCATTCTTTTCCCGATAGTTTCTGTTTCTTTTTGGAATTCAGATGTTCTATCCTCCAAATCACTAATTCTATCTTCTGTCTCTTTGAATCTATCATTGTAGGTATCCATTGTTTTTTCTATCTTTTCTACTTTGTCCTTCACTTCCATAAGTTCTGTGATTTGCTTTTTCAGTTTTTCTATTTCTTCTTTATGTTCAGCCCATGTCTTCTTCATGTCCTCCCTCAATTTATCGATTTCGTTTTTGAAGAGGTTTTCCATTTCTGTTCGTATATTTAGCATTAGTTGTCTCAGCTCCTGTATCTCATTTGAACTATTGGTTTGTTCCTTTGACTGGGCCATATTTTCAATTATTTGAGCGTGATCCGTTATCTTCTGTTGGCGTCTGCGCATTTAGACAGATTTCCCTGGGTATTGGATCCAAAAGTTTGGAAGATTTTTCTGTGAAATCTCTGGGTTCTGTTTTTCTTATCCTGCCCAGTAGGTGGTGCTCGTGGCACACGTTTGTCTGCGGGTCCCACCAGTAAAAGGTGCTGTGGGACCTTAAACTTTGGAAAACTCTCGCCGTCCTGGGGTTTCGCTAGCCAAAGCGGCTTGAGCCGCCCCGGGGTCCGAACGCAGGGAGGGTTGCTGGTCGCCGCAGCCAGGGAAAGAGCCCGTCCGAATTTCCTAGTCGGCCCTGGGCAACAAGCGTGGCGGGAGGGCGCCAGCGGCAGCGGCCCGCCCGAGAGAGTGCACGTTCCCCGGGAGTCACGGGTTTGGAAGGGGCCTCCCGCACCCGTCACCGTTCTCTGCGGCCTGGGGGTTTCCGATCCAATTCTCTCAGTTGGTCCGGGGGCTGCGCGTAGTGTGGGCGCCAGCCGCCTTGGTTTCAGGGGACCACCTCTCCAATTCTCCCAGCCGGCCCGGGAAGGGGGAAGGGAGTAACTCCGGCCGCTTGCCACCCCGCCCGGTAAGGCCCGCGCGCCTCGGCGATCTCACCCGAGCTGCTTCTCTCAGCCAGCCAGCCATTCCAGGATGGGGTACGCTGTCTTTTTTATCTCTGTTGTGGCTTTGGGCGCTTTCTGTATCGTTTCTACTCCCCTAGTAGGTGTCCTGGAGAAGAAACTAAGATCCGCGCGTCTTACTAAGCTGCCATCTTCCAGAAAGTCCTAAATGTTAATTCTTATTGTTAATTATCAAGAACAAGGATAGGGAGCTACTGCTTCACAATAATCTAAGAAAAAGTTTGAGAGAAGAATTAGTAAAAAGTAAGGTAAATGCCTAGAGGAGATTCGTGTTGGAAGGAATGGGTTGAACTGGTTAAAGTCAAAGATTTATTTCCAGCTATTTAAATTATATGATTTTATGATCTATATGACTGCTCCAGGAAGCGAGGTACGAATAAATAAAACACGATTCTTGTTCTTAATTTTATATGATGATTATTAGGCATTTTAACTTTTTACCATGAATAGTTTAAAAAAAAAGCTATTTTAATTTACAATTTTGTGAATAATAGTGGTTTGATTGTGTATGTGTATGTATAAATTATATATGTATTTGGCTGCATGCAATTTATGTATGCAAACTGTTTGTAACTTTTGCCCATTTTTCTATGGGAGTGTTTTAAAAATTAATTTGTACAAGATTTTTATATATTAAGGATTCTTTCCCTTTGTCGTAAGTATTGCTAGTACTTTCTCATTCTGCCATTTGTCTTTTGCCATTATTTATGTTTTAATTTTGATGTTTTTAATTTCCATATATCACTTTCTATTTGGTTTCATTTTTGGTGTCTTGTTTCTAATGGCCCTTCTTATTCTATGGTTGTACAGATATTTGTATTTTGTTCTAGTAGTCTTATGGTTTCATTTTTCCTCCATGAAACCTCAAATCCATTAATAATTCACTTTTGTGTATAGTATGAGTAGGCATCTGACTTTGTTTTTTCCACCTGGTTAGCCAGTTCGAATGGCAGTTTTTGAATAGTCTGCTTTTCTTCCCCACTGAACCCAGTTCTTTTCTTTTGTATTTTCCAGTGTATCTCTGTTATCTCTTGCTGAAGTGTGACTGTACCTTCTTCATTTCTGGGTTAAAAAGTAATACCTGGTGCACAGGTGGTTCAGTGCTAGAATGCTCGCCTTCCATGCTGGAGACCCGGGTTTGATTCCTGGACCATGCACACACCCCCTCCCCCCCAAAAAAAGTAATACCTACTACTTTCCATTCGTGAAAGTAGAAGAAAATCATGTTTGTCCCTTCAGAGAAGTAGTCATTAAGTAAGATACATATTGGGGTAGCCATTATGTTCAATAATTTTTCTTACTCTGCCTTCCAATCACTTGGTAGGGTTGCGTTTCCTGACTCTTATGGGTGGCTGAGGCCATGAGACCAGCAGTGAGTGGAAGTGACGTCACTTTTTGGCCAGAGCATTTAATAGCTGGTGTGACTTTCCTAAACTCTTCTCCTTTACTGGACATGTAATGTGAGCAAAAAATAGACTTTATTATCGTAACCCACTAGGATTTAAGGGTTGTTTGTTTCTAAAGTGTAACTCAGCCTGTCTTGACTGGTATTCTCTTCTCTCTCAATATCTCAATTTAATTTCTTCATTCTCAATTGAACTCAAACTTGAGATTTCTCAGGGAGAAAGTATTCTTTTATGTGAACTGATTGATGCTAGGGAGAAATGAGGTGACTTTAGAAAAAAAAGCCTCAAAATAATAACTTCTTTGATTTTGAGAGAATTTTATTTTTGCAGGTACTCTGGAGCCATCAGAATGTTTGCCAAAGCAACGAGGAATTTTCTTAGAGAGGTAGATGCTGATGGGAACCTGATTGCAGTATCAAACTTGAATGACTCTGATAAGTTACAACTTCTGAGTCTTGTCACCAAAAAGAAGAGAGTCTGGTGCTGGCAGACACCCAAGTACCAGTTTTTACCCATCACGCTTGGAGATGTACTCACAGAAAACCAATTTCCGAGTCCAGGTATGTTTCTTTGGGTAGATTCTGTGATTAGCCCAGAACTGAAGATGATACCTCTTGAATCCAGAGGTGATGTTTTCCTGTTTCTTTGCCCGCTGCCTTAAGAAATATCCTTTCTTAAAATAAGCAAAATGCTGCCGGCCTGCCTAACATGAAAAGTTATAGTTTACTCTTTTAAAAATAATATTTCCGTATTGGATTATCACCCAAAGTATAGCATAAATATACATGAGTCCATACTGATAGAAATACATGACTGAAAAAATAAATAAATGGAGAGAAGAAATAGATCTTTACAGAATAATTCCAATCAATGTGTGTAGATATTTTCCCTCCAGGAAGTAAAGCTTAATTTTGTGCCCCTACCTCTCGTTCTTACCCAACCATCTCTGTGAGGCTATACCAGACTTAGTGACTTACGTCCAAAGAAAAGACTATGGAATGGGAAAAATTGTACCTTTACAGTAGAGAAAACCTGGCAAACATTACCTTAACCAAGTTATGAAGTTTAACATCACTAGTGATGTTGTGTGGATGCCATGAACCCCCTGATGTGATGTGATGAGAAGGGGAAGGGTATGTCACCTCTGTGGTATTCTTCCTCAAAATCCCTAATCCCACACTTCTCAAGGCCACCAAGGTCACAAAAAACAAGGAAGGACTGAGAAACTGTCGCAGACCAGAGAAGTGTGGGGAGATATGACAATTAAATAAATGTGGTACCCTGGATTAGACTCTGGAATAGAAAGAGGAATTTAATGGAAAAATTAAATCCAAATAAAATCTAGAGTTTAGTTATTAGTAATGTGCTAATGTTTCATGATAAGTTAAGTTCCACAATTGGGGAAACTTGGTGAGATGTATATCAAGAACTTGGTACTACTTATACAACATTTCTGTAAATCTGTAAGTATTCCAAAATAAAAAAATTATTAAAAAAATAAATTAGCTATATATATATATTTCAGTTTTTGCTATAAAAGTTAAGACATGCCCATCATAGTTTTGGCCATCCCCCAAATTTGGTTCCAGTGTTTGAGGCCGATGATGACAAACACAGAGCAAGAAGGTTAGAAAGGATTATTAGTCCTATAATGTTAGGTTATCTGGAGAGAGCAGGACAAGCTCCCAGGCTGGTCTGAAAATGGCTGGAGAGAGCAGGGTAAGGAGACTGGGTTGGCTTTTGTGGTTAGGACTAGATTGAGGGTTCTTGGATGCTGGTGGGCTTTGCAGGGTTTGAACTTTGCCGCAGAGGCAAGGAAAGGAGCTCCTGGGCTTTCTTATCAGCTTGCTCAGATTTGGGGCAGAAAGAAAAGTGGAGTTGGGCTTGAAAGCACTCACCAGTCAAACATCAAAAACATGGACACTGTATGTTAGTATTGGATTACCACCCAAAGCATAACATGCATATACATGAGTCCATACTGATGTAAATAAATGATTGAAAAAATAAATAAATGGAGAAGAAGAAACAAAGTAGCCTATTTCTAAAATCCAGAAAAGTGATGAAGAAAATTTAAAAACCAACACAATTTCTACTAAGTGTTAAGTCCATTAACACTTGGATTACATTCTTTTTTTCTATGCATATATATATATATTTTAAATATTTTTATTATAAACAATGAACAGACATACCAGTATTCTTGACATACAGTCATTCTTGACATCCAAACATTCTTGACCTGGTTACAATCAGTGGCTCACAATATCATCACCGTGATCATTTCTTTAAACATTTTATGCGTATAATTTTTAGACAACAAAATTGCAAGCATTCTACACACAATTTTAAATACTCCTTATTTTTAACCTTATATGAGATTTCCTCCATAGGCTTAAGTATTTTTTAATACTATTTTTGTCAAATACATAATATTTCATTGTGTGTATGCACCATAATTTGTTTCACCATTCTGACTGAGGGTTTAATAAATAAAACTTCAGTGAACATTTATGTTTTTTGTTTTTCTCTTACTCAGTGGCCTTAGAGCAGATTCCTAGAGAAAGAATTACTGGGTCAGAAGTTGGGAACTTTTTGAAGACTGTTGGTACTCACTGATACTACTTTTGGGAACGTGGTGATATGTGAAATTATCATTAGCTCTTAATTATTGCACTAAATAGTATCTGAGTCCCCTTTAGCTCTAAAGGTTTCTAATTCTGTGAATCTATATTAAAGGGAAAAAGAGAGGAGTAGTTTGAGTTTTCAACTGATTTCCACACTGGCATCTAGCCAGTGCCCTCTTCAAACAGGCTCATTAGCAGAGTTACCAAGCAGTGGCCAAGGAATTGAAAATAATCTTATATAACTTTTTTTCTGCATTTATGTATTTTCTGGTAGAACTGTTGTTGACTGGTTAATGGCTATGAGCAGGGGCAAGAGAAGAAAATACACAGACTAGAACATGGATCCCTGAGTAATTGAAATTTCTCTGCTCTGTGCTGTCAAGGTACCTCCTTTATGGTCTCCTGTAAGATAACAGAGACCTAGGTTAGATTGGTGAGGACTGTCTCAGTCACTGCAGATGTAGAGCCACCAAGTATACTCATCAACTGGAGTCTGCGCTCATCCCTGAGTCAGTTTTGTTGGCGGAAGGGCTGTGACGAGAGGACAGCGCGGGATCCCCTACCCTGTCCGCTGAGCCGATTCAGGATGCTTTAGCTTTTGTTTTTCCCAATATTTTCATTGAGAAATCTTCACACACATATAGCCCAACCACAGTATATAATCAGTGGCTCACAATATCATCGCATCGTTGTGTATACTTCACTCCAGAAAAAGAAATAAAAAGGAAAAAGAAAAAACTCATACAGCCCACACCCTTTACTTCTCTCTTTCTCATTGACCACCAGTATTTCCATCTACCCAATTTTTTACCCTTTATCCTCCCCTATTATTTGTTTATTTTTTAGGATGTTTCAGCTTTATGATTTTTTTTGTTGTTGTTGGCCACCCACAGCACCATCTGGTGGATTTATATTGCTCAGAGATGCAAAGGCTAGGGGTGGTTGCTTTGTCGGCATTCCAGAGATAGCATGTTGGGGGGGTGGGGTCGTTAGCCGTCCCGGAGGTGGCATGCTGGGGAGGGCACATTGTTGGCAGTCTCAGGGATAGCGTGTTGGTTTCCTCACTTCCTCTCTCCCCCCAGCAGCAGTTGCTGAGTTATGCAGAGGTGTGCACGAATGTCACCCTTTTGTAGGTACATGTGGAGTGACTTTTAGGAATACGCAGCCAGACTCTTGATTGTCCACCACCTGCTGTGGGGCCGTCTTGGGGTCAGGGTGTCCAGGAGTGGTAAAAAGCCCAGCTGAGACCAGAACTGTGTTCCTGAAGCCAGAATCTCTTTCTGGCTGGCACTCTGAGGAAACTAGGAAATGGTTATTAGATAATGGTGTTGCTCTGGCCTAAAGCCAGAGGATGCATTTAGCTCTTGCTCTGTGCTAGGCTCAGCAGCACACGCTATACCGGCTTGCAATGAACTTCACAAGTGGGCGTGATTAATCACCCCAAATTGCATATGAGAAACCTGGGGTTCAGGGAGATAAATGCTACCTGAGGTCTCACAGCTAGTCATCCAAGAGTGGGAGTATGATCTTGAGCTCTCAACTGTTTTATCCTGCGTACCAAGGTGTTTGTTAATAGGAGAAGCCTTTGAATTGGGCCATTTTCACAGACTTTTTTTTTGGAAGAAGAGGTGGTACTCTGCCTTGTAAATTGCAATGTGCAACACAATTATGCTGAATGGTAATTCATTCTTACTAACTCTGGTTGAGGAGTGGATTTCCTTGACCAGAGTGAAAGAAATATAGAGGCGATGATGGGGATAACTTAGGGAAAGAACAGATGGAAAGAAGCCTTCCAGACTCCAGGTGAACTTGAACCCAATGCAGTGTGCCACCAGGAGCCAGGGAGAACCTTGGGTTAGGGAGATGAACAAGGTTAAGAGTGGAGTTCCTTGCAGACTCTCAATATATCCTCACTGCATGAAGAAATCTGAGACTTTTTATGGTGCCATTTGGTTCTATCAAAAATGAGAAAAGTAGAAATCTGGAAACATGTGAAAGGGCTGGAAATCCAGGTATGAGATCATCAGAAATTTATCTTTGGGGTTCAGATAATTAGGGGACTTCTTGAAGACAGTCTGAGAGCAGTCACCTGGTTATGGCCAGGAGGGGAGCATGGTGATTTCCAGCTGACTTGATTGAATCCCAGAGACCAGCTGGGTGGTGGCATAGCCGTTGTGTCTTCAAAGCCAGGAAAGAGGAATGGAGCTTGTGTCCTACAGGATGGTGTTTGAGGAAGGAGGCCTGTGTCAGGAAGATAAAGATAAGGAATTGCATGATAAGGAATTGAATGACTGGGTAGGGGCCTTATAAAAAGATAAATATGGGAGGAGAAATATGGGCATGGAGATGGCAGTGAAGGTCAGTGGAAATGTTCTCCCACTGGTGGGTGGAGAGAGATGTCCTTGGGCAGGACAGGGCAGACCTGCCAGCTGCTAGGGCAGGTGGGGCAGGGACAGCATTTCCAGAGCAGGGACTGCTCTTCTCTGGGCTTGAGCATCCTCATCTAATTCCCTTTCAGTTTTTATCCTGGAAAAAGCCTCTATTTCATGACCTGGATGGTGGTTAAACAAGTGTTCCCGTTACAGTTCTCCATAAACCTGTACACATATGCTTTGTGTACTTTATTCCATATATTGGAATTCAAAAACAAATAGCCATAAAGGACCCAGAGAAGCTCCTGGCCACCAGGACACGAGTTGCTCCCGGCACAGGTGAGGGACTCCCGGCCCTTTTGACCTTACACCCAGCCTGGGGGCTAGCCATGCCGCCACATTTCCCCGTGGGGCTCCATGGGTTGGAAAGGCGAGGCAGCGGAGGCGCGCAGGCGGCTGTATTGTCATCGGCTCCCTCTGCCTGTCTCGTTCATTCCAGTGGTCGTGGAGTCGGACTTTGTGAAGTATGAGGGCAAGTTTGAAAACCATGTGAGCGGGACCATCGAGACAGCCCTGGGAAAGATCAAAGTGAAGGTTGGCGGGAAAGGCCTGGTGGAGAGCCAGTCTTCCTTTGGGACCTTGAGGAAGCAGGAAGTGGACTTACAGCAGCTCGTCAGGGACTCTGTCGAGAGGTAATGAGAATTCCCTTCGAAGTTTTCGATTTTCGTGCATCTCATATTTAAAGGTCATTCAGTTGCACCTTTGTTAAAAGGGGGACAGAAGGGCACAAACATTTGTTGAATGTCCATTGTGAGAAGCATGTCCTTTATTCGGGGACTCTGTCGCCTGAGCAGGGAGACTTGGGAAGCACTTTAAAAGGATGTCACGTCAGACAAATATGTACTTTTTTCCAGTTGACATAAAATGCTGAAAGGGAGAAAGCTCTGTCCTGCATTTTTGAATATTAATACCAGAAATAGGAAACTCACAACCCCCTCCAGCTGGTTACAGTTTTCTGATTGAAAATTGAAAAGATGAAACAAATGAGGAGCTTCAGAGGAAAAGCTATTTTTTTGAGTTTAAAGTCTGAAGGAAACCTCACAATAATTCATGTGTTTGGTTTTACCCCAGTAAAACTCATAATTATTTTATCTTAGGTTTATTCAATATTTGATAAATAATGTGAGTGCTTACTCTTTGCCATGTGCTGAACTGTCAATATGCCAGGGATGCCACAGTGGACAAAATAAAGTATACACCCTACACGCTAGTGAGGAGGGAACTGGAGGTTAGTGCAATAATCCTGATGAAACATGATACTTCCCTCATTCAGTAACATATAGGCATTTCCATGTGTAAATTTATCACTCATTTCTTTTAAAGCAGAAAATTCAAAAGCAAGTAAAGAGAAAACTCACTTGCATTTAGATATAGATAGCTTATCTTTTCTTTCCCAAGGTTCTTAGGATTCTATGAGATGTAAAATGAGTGCTCATCAAATGAAATTGGTTTAAAAAATGAATGAATGAAAAATATCATAAACCTCATGTATCAAGCGTTTGGTGGGTGGGATTTGTACTGGCAGAGAACGCCTGAGCAGCTGTGGTCTTCAAAACCTGTTCACCTGCTCTGCCCTCTGATGCTTAATGGAGTTAAAAGACCTTGAGGGTGTATCGGATTGTCAGTGTAGCCTTCTGACACTTTCCAGGACTCCACAGCGCCACAGAGTTATGACTCCGGTAGGAGTTCCCTCTGTATAAGAGAACTTAAAGCTCTCTGGTGATACAGGTGGAAGGGGCAACCACTTCTCTCTCTGGCCTTTGAGATCTTTCTTCTCCTTTCTTTTCTGTTTTTTTTAAATCTTTGCTAGAGAGGCATTTTCCTTCTCTGTTGCAGTACTCGGGGCACACTAAAAAATGTCTTCATTGTTTATCTGAAATTAAAATGTAACGGGGTGATCTGTGTTTTTATTTACCAAGTCTGGCAACCTTTTCTATTGGGAAAGGAGGACAGGAAAGCTGGGGGAGTCTGGGGGGCCTCAGCTCTGCTCCCGCTGGCTTCAGATGATCCTTTATAGCGTAGCCCTATTTTTGAGACTTCTTATTTCTATCTCAAGAAGCACAATTTGGCTCTAGAACCATCCCAAAATGGGTTTTTCAAACATTTCCTGGTTCCGATGTAGGGGATGTTGCTAACAGGAAGCACACGGGGACGGGTTGGTGCATCGAGATTGAAGAAAACATTCTGAACAGAAAGAAACCAGTGGTTATAAGCAGGAGAGCAGGGCATGAGGGGTGGGAGGAGACAGGTGTCTTCGGGGCACCAGCGTAGGCCCAGGTATGCCCGTTAACCCTGCACAGCTGGCTCCTTTCACACTGGACAGAAGAAAGGCCCTGGAAGGAGAAATAAGTTGCTCACAGCCACAAAGCTTGGTCTGGGTGCTGGAGCTGGGATTTAACCCACGTCTTTCTTGCTCCGAAGTCTATCATCTTTCCTCTAAGTCATACTTAAAGCAACTGTGAAGAGAAGAAGCTGGCTGAGGTGAGAGTGGTTACAATTATTCCACGGCGTGTAAAGGGCGATGTGTAAAGGAAGAGGTAGCGACCTCGGCTCCAGTGAGGGTGCATCTTCCTGGGCAGGGGCTTGCGGCAAGCGCTAGGCCTGCTCGGCGTCGTGCTGCTGACGTCACGCTGCTGACGTCACCTTGAAGGACACTGGCGAAATCCTGTTACGGGTAGAGATGATGGGGGAGGGCGATGCAGGGTACAGCCTAGAAGCCCAAGAGGGAGTCCTGTTATAGAGACACCCCTTCCTTTTTATGCTTGCTGAGAGGTAGAGGTGAGCTGCAGGTGAGGGGAGGCCTGGGGTGGAGATGGTGTGAGGTTAGCATTCCCGCTGTCTCCCCCTGGGGTAGTAGATTCTTAACCATGTTGTCAGCTTCCACACCATCATTGAACTTGATCAGGTGCTGCTTTGCACACTGGCAGCCTTGGGAGTGGTGATCCGTGATGCATTAGTACTGCATGTTCTCAAGGGCTCGTTTGCAGTCAGTCATTTTTATTTCAGGCAATTTAGATAAGTAGTTGTCTGTATACAGGTTAGTTTTAGTCCTGAAAATTCAGGATGTTAGCTTTGTTGTCTGGAATGCGTGTACATCTCAAAAACAAACTTCATCCATCCTTGAAAAAAACAAGTGTGTGCATGTATAGCACTTACCTAGCATTGTTGGGCAAGAAGGAATTCACTGACAGCTACCTAAAGCTTACCCTTTGAATGACAGCTCCTTGTTTGTCTTATTTTTGATGGGCACCTGTCTAAGATATGTCACACACTTCCTTTTTTTTTTTAATGGAATATAACAAATTTTGGTAGTGACTCTGGGTCATGTTTTGTTCGTAACGTTCCTTATTATTCTGTGATAAACTTTTTGTTTTTTTCTGGCTCGTCTTCCACTGCCAGCTGGCATTCGTCACTGCCTTAGATCTAACTGCCACACCCCATCCTACACCCCACCTTTGCCACCCATTTATTGCTTCTAATCTCCTACGGACCTGGTTAATAACTTATGCAGACTTGATAAGGCATTTCTACCTCTGGCCTCCGTTTCTCCAGCTGTAGGATGAGATGGTTGGACGAGCTAATCTTTGAAGCTTTTTCCCTGGGTAGATATCTAGAAGTGGGTAAATTCTGGGGGTGCACATATGGGGCCTTCTTGAGTTCCTGGCTTTTGGTGCGTGCTGATTTCCAGAGATGGATCCATTCTGTGCTTTCCTGGCTTTTTGGAGGCTGAAGTGGAAATTGCCATAAAGACAGGTTCTACTCTCGTTCTTTTTATTTAGTATTATAAATTTTGATAAAGGTAGTTACATTTTGTCTATAGATGATAATTAGACAAATTATCATTAATGGTTCATCATTAAGAATTCCAAATTAAATAAATTATATGAAATGAATTTATCATGAAGATAATGGTAAAATGATATCCTTTCATAATTATTTAAAATATTAAAAAATTATACCTAAAGTCTCATAATATGTCTGTACCCCCACAATGAATACATTTTACACACAATAAATTTTTTTTAATGCTGTTCTTTTTATGGCCCTTACTGGACCTCTGAAGTTAGCCCAGTAACTCTCCTGAGTTCAATTCCAGCATGCCACGAACTCGTATTTTAGTTAGAAGTTTTATGAGGAGAGGGATTTGAGAGCCCATGTCTTTCTTTTTTTTTTTTTTTTTAAAACATGGGCAGGCATCGGGAATCGAACCCGCGTCGTCAGGCATGGCAGGCAAGCATTCTTACCTGCTGAGCCACCGTGGCCCGCCTGAACAAACCATTCAATTAAGTTTAAACTAAATTTCTCTGTGGCCAGCAGAGGTTCGAAAACCGCTCCATTGTCTCGGAGTTCCAGGTGATACTGGTATTGTGTTTTTTTTTTTTTTTTTAACATAGGCAGGCACCGGAAATCGAACCCGGGTCCTCTGGCATGGCAGGCGAGTGGTATTGTGTTTTTAATAAATTGACTTTGTGCTTAATTTTAAGACCTCTGTCCATGTGTACTTGGAGAACAAGAGTTTCCTGAAACTGGACCTTTTGCTTATTTTTCTCTTTGTTTCCCCTTCGGGGAAGGCCTTTGAGTGGCCTAAAGAGACCAGGAAACTGTATCTGGAGGTCTGAGGGTGGGAGGGTTGAGCAGCGACCCTCCGTGGCTTTTTGATATCCATGGGTGGAGGTATTTGTAGGCTGATTGCAGGGCGGTAACTTCAGGCTCATTTAAAAAAAAATTTAAAAACTGATTCTGGAATATCTTACATATATGGAAGGCATAGGGAATAATAAACACTAGTATACCACCCCCACCCCCAACTTAAAAACGTATCCTTTTCTTTAAACCAAGCCACAGGAACCATCTGTCTCTGTCTTCACTGCCCAGGTCTTCATTAGTAAAATGGGACTGGTGTTACCAAGGTGCTTCAATGAGAATTAAATGAAGGGATATGAGCAAAACATCAGGACAGCAGGGGGCGCATGACAAGTGCTCATTCAGTGAGGCCATTATTGCCACATTCCCATCCGCTTTGCTGTTATGAATAGCACCGGCAGGGCCTGCCTGGGGAAGGTCGCAGCTATGGGAAGGAGAGGGTGGGACTTAGCAGCAGTGCCTGGGCTGGGGCAGTGCAAAGCTCAGAAGTGAAATGATAGAAGTCCTGGCAGTTTCTAACATGCGGTGACTCTCATGCCCACCACTTCCTGGTTCTTATTTCCCTCCTCCGTGGAGGAGGCAGGCAGCGCGCAGTCTCCTTTCTGAGCTCCACCCTGGAATAACTACCTTTAGTGAGACATCAGAGAGCTCCTGCTTCCTGCATGGGGCAGCAGCCCATCTTCCCCCAAAATGAGGATTGAGCACGATGTGCAGCTACGGCACAGGGAAATCTGGAAAGCATGTGAGCTGTTCTTTGGTTGGAAGCAGGGGTACTTTTTGGAATCTTGAGTAAAGATGCAAGAAGATCTTGAACAATATTGATCAATCCTGAACATGCTGGGTCCGTTTTTTTATGGGGGGAGAGTTATGGCACTCTCATGCCCAATCAAATCCACTTTTTTTTTCTTTTTTAAGTTTTTTTTTTTTTTTTTTTTTTACATGGGCAGGGGCAGGCACCAGGAATCGAACCTGGGTCCCCTGACATGGCAGGCAAGCATTCTTGCCTGCTGAGCCACCGTGGCCCGCCCCTTTTTTAAGTTTTAATGCAATTTTATTGATATATATTCTATATTCACGTACCATGTGATCAACCAAAGTGTTCAATCAGTGGTTCACAGAATCATCATATAACTGTGCATTTATTATCATGATTGACTTTTTTTTCTTTTTTTGTGAAAAATAGCGTATACAAAAAAGCAATAAATGTCAAAGCACACCTCAACAATTAGTTGTAGAACAGATTTCAGAGTTTGGGATGGGTTACAATTCCACAATTTTAGTTTTTTACTTATAGCTACTCGAAGATACTGGAGACTAAAAGAAATAGCAGTATAATGATTCAGCAGTCATACTCATTTGTTAAACCCGACCTTCACTATGTAACTCCACCATCGCCTTTGATCTTTCTCCCACTCTTTAGGGGCATTTGGGCTATGCCCATTCTGACTTTTTCATGTTGAAAGGGGCTGTTGATAATATGGGGTAGGAGGAGGAACTAGTTGGTGTTCTGGAAAGCCTGGCCCCTGTACATTGCAGGGCTTATCTGGCCTAGGGACCCATCTGGAGGTTGTAGGTTTCTGGGCAGTAAACCTAGTGCACGGAACCTTTGTAGAATCTCACTTAACACCCTAGGTGTTTTTTAGGGTTGGCGGGAATGGTTTTGATTGGGGTTTAGCAAGTTATGATAGGTAGCAATGTCTAACGGAAGCTTGTGTAAGAGTGATCTCCAGAGTAGCCTCTTGACTCTATTTGAACTCTCTCAGTCACTGATACCTTATTTGTTACAGTTCTTTCCCACCTTTTGGTCAGGATGGCATTGTTGATTCCTTGGTGCCAGGGCCGGGGAGTCCTCTCCCACGTTGCCAGGGAGACTTTCATCCCTGGATGTTATGTCCCACATTGAAGGGAGTGTAATGATTTCACTTGCAGAGTTGGGCTTAGAGAGAGTGAGAGGACACATCTGAGTGACAAAAGAAGTTCTCTGGAAGTAACCCTTAGGTTTCACTATAGTAGACTCTGCTACATAAATAAGCTCTGCTACATAAATAAGCTTCAAGTCCAGTTTTTAAAAAAGACGTGGAGGGAGAGGCACCCACAGAGCACGGAGTACTTGGGCCACATCCATGATTTAGTGAACTTGAAAGATGTAGTCATGGAATTCACCCAGCAAGAGTGGGCCATGCTGGATACACCCCAGAGAAAGCTCTTCGGATGTGATGCTGGGGAATATCAGTCATCTGCTCTCAGATATCAGTTTGTAAATCAGGTGCGGCTTCAAGGTTGGTTCAAGGGGAGGAACTGTGGGAAGAAGGAATTGGATTGTTCCTAAGCCAGAATTCAGGCAGGGAAAATAGTCTTAAAAAACAAGAAATGCTATCCAGGTATCATATCTGCAGGAAAGACTAATCTACCATCATGCCACTGAAGCAGAATTCTCATACTTAAAAGAATGGCATTATATGTAGTGAATTGCCAAAAATTGTACTCACAATTCCAGAGTGACCTAATGTGTATTAACTCACAAGGAAAGAAAACCCTACTTCAGCAATCTATTTGGAAAAGCCCTTAATGACCAATCATCTTTTAATCAACAAAAGCATTTTCACGCTGGAAGTAAGTCATATGAATGTCATTTAATTGAGAAATTCTTTGTTCAAAACTCTGGCCATACACATTAGAGTAGAACTCACATTGGAGAGAAACCCTATGAGTGTCATCTCTGCGGGAAAGCCTTTACTAAATATTCTAAACTGAGGCGATATGAGAGAATTCACACTGGAGAGAAACCTAGTATGTCATATATGTGGTAAAGCCTTCACTCAGTATTCTGGCCTTAGGCAACACGAGAACACTCACACTGGAGAGAAACCCTATGAATGTCATCTATGTGGAAAAGCCTTCATTCAATATTCTGGCCTTAGATGACACGAGAGAATCACACTGGAGAGAAACCCTATGAAGTTCTTCTTATGTGGTAAGGCCTTCAGTGAATGTGCTCACCTGAGAAAGCATGAAAGAACTCATACAGGAGAGAAACTGTATGTTTCATCTATGTGGAAAAACTTCCACTCAAAGTTCTAACCTGAGAAAACATGAGAAAACTCACACTGAACTCACCCTGGAAATAAACCTTATGAATGTCATTAATGCCAGAAAATCCTCACCCATTCTTCTAACCTTAGAAAACATAAAAGAACTCACACTGTAATGAAAGCTTAGGAATGTCATCTGTGTGGGAAAGCCTTTACTCAATGTTTTAACCAGAGACAAGTAAGTGCCTTTGTCCATAGCATTCAGCCTTAACTAAAGGACAGACAGTCTTCAGAGTTCCCAGTTGAAGGAACTCATGTGTAAAAATTGAATCCGAACAGTGCTGTTTCCACAGTATCACAAAATCGTTCATAAAACTGAATACAAAATTGCCATTCATAGAATATTCACTCCTTAATTAAATTCAAACTTAGTCTCCCAACTTTGGCTAACATGGATTTATGTAGCGTTAAGTCTCTATAATGGGATTTAATCTTATTCTCCCTTAATGGCATGGTATTGACTTGATTATCAAAAATATTTTGGAAAAAAAAAGAAAGACATGGAGGGCAGTGCGATGATGGCTCGGTGGCAGAATTCTCACCTGCCATACCAGAGACTAGGGTTTGATTCCCGGAGACTGCTCATGCCAAAAAAAAGGGAGGTCTCTTCTGAGGCCTCCAGGCCATACCCATCTCAGTGCTCTCAGAAAGTTAGCATATTTCAGTCAATTTATGATTCTTATTTTAATTATTACTCTATCTCCTAGTACTTGGTCTTTGGTGTAGGTTTGTAAGCTCCTGCAGTTTGTCCAGCATCATCTTCCCCTGTTTTTTTCTCCAGTGTGAGCATGTCTGGGGCACATAGTAGTGACTGGTGACCCCTCATGTGGGAGAGAAGAGTGCTTGGGGGTCTGTCTACAGTACTTGTTCCCTGAGTGGTTTTGTCTTTTTACAGAAACTGTCTTGTGCTTTGAGCTTTACTCATGAGGGTGGCTTTAAACTTTTCTGGAACTAGGTGTCATTTGTGTCCGAAGATGAGACAGTCAAATGCTGTTTTTTAAAGATGGGTGGAAATTATTGCAGTTTTGTCAAATCTAAGATGCCATCCATTGTAAGATGCACCATTATTTTATGTACACTAAGAAATACCACTGCCAATTAAACCATGTCACCCATCAATTTTCTTTTAGAGATGTTAAGACTTGAGAAGAAAATGTGATGAGATACAGTGTACAGAATTGTTTTCTTCGGGGGTGAATCAAGAGTTAGAATTCAGGTGAAGAGAAGGTTATTCCACATGGGCTTTGTCCCAGGGGCTTTTCACACGGCACCTGACATGGGGACTGGACCCATTACTGAACTGTGTGTCTTCTCTCTAAACCTGCTTCTCTGCCAACACCCCTGCCCCTCGCCAGATGCTGGTGGGGAGGCTTAAGCCAGTGGCCACAGCCAGAAATTGAGTATGAGACATGGCTCCTTCCTTGCCTTCTCTCCTTCCTCTAGCCTCTCAGCACTCTCAACAGTTGTTTCTACCTCTTAAATATTGGTCTTGCCTGTTCCCCCTTAAAATGTCTGTGGTGGCTGCCCAGCTCTTCTCCCTCCCTGTCCTCAGTCTCCCACCTTCCAGTTGATTCTCCCTGTGGCCATTAATCTGGTCATACTACTGCCCTCTTGCAGCCTGGCTGGCCTCTCTGCTCTCCTGGGTTAGTGTCCAAACCCCACTGCAGTTGACAAAGCCCTGCGTTAGCTCTCCAGCCTCATCTCTCACATTGCCCCCTCATCCTCTCTAAGCCAGTTTCCTGACTTAGGTCAGTCTTGGAATTAATATTCTGGGCTTTTTCTCATCCCCAGATCTTGTCTGCAGGCTCTTTGGCACCTCCTTTCCACAGAGATGGACATACAGACCCACTCATTCTGCCCTCACCCCGCCAATTCTTAATTATACTTTATGCCTCAGATGAAACCCCACTTCCTTTGTGTTCTAGTTTGCTAGCTGCCGGAATGCAATATACCAGAAACAGAATGACTTTTAAAAAGGGGAATTTAATAAATTGCTAGTTTACAGTTTGAAGGCTGAGAAAATGTCCCAATTACAAGTCTATAGAAATGTCCAATCAAAGGCATCCAGGGAAAGATACCTTGGTTCGAGAAGGCTGATGAAGTTCAGGGTTTCTCTCTCAAGTGAGAAGAACATGGCAAACACAATCACAGTTTCTCTCTCATCTGGAAAGGCACATAGTAAATACAGCCAGGGTTCCTCTCTCATCTGAAAGAGCATGTGGCAAACACGGCATCATCTGCTAGCTTCTTCTCCTGGCTTCCTGTTTCATGAAGCTCCCTGGGAGGCATTTTCCTTCATCTCCAAAGGTTGCTGACTCATGGACTCTCTGCCTCTTGTGGTGCTGCAGCATTCTCTGCTCTCTCCCAATCTCCAAAACGTTTCCTCTTTTCTAGGACTCCAGAAACTTATCAAGACCCACCCAAATGGGTGGAGACATGTCGTCACCTAATCCAGCTTAACAACCACTCTTGATTAAATCATATTTCCAGGGAGATGGTCTGATTGCAGTTTCAAACATACAGTATTGGATAGGGATTATTCTGCCTTTATGAAATGGGATTTAGGTTAAAACATGGCTTTTCTAGGGGACATACGTCCTTCCAAACCAGCACACTTTGAGAGCCACATCACCCCAGGATTCCCTTACTGGGACACTCACCCCACCACAGCATGAACTGTGTTGTAACTGCCTGCTGATGGAATGCATCCCTCTTGTCCACTGTTGGGTCTGGAACAGTGCCTGCCGTGTCGTAAGCACTATTTGGTCGAAAAGTAATTGGTTTATCTTCATTTTACACCTGAAGAGCAAGAAATTGAGAAATTAATTTGCCTTGACTCAGGATTTAAGTCCAACTCTGACTCTACAAAACATAACTTTTCCTGTCCAGCTGCTGATGTACAGAGCTTGGAAAGAGAGAGCTAGTGGTTTGAAACTATATGTACCCCAGAAAGACCTGTTCTTAAATCTAATCCATTCCCGAGGGTGCAAACCCATTGTAAGTAGGACTTTTTTTTTTTTTTTTTTTTTTTTTAAAGGAAAGACAGAGAGAAGGAAGGAAGGATAGAAGGAAGGAAGGAAGGAAGAAAGGGAAACATTTCCAAACATTTTCTTGCTTTATTGTATTTTGTTTTTCCATTTTCATTACATGGGCTGGGGCCGGGAATCGAACCGAGGTCCTCCGGCATAGCAGGCAAGCACTTTGCCCGCTGAGCCACCGCGGCCCACCTGTAAGTAGGACTTTTTGATGAGACTCTGTCAGTGAAGGTGTGTCCCACCTCAGTTAGGATAGGTTATAATCCTATTTCTGGAGTCATTTTTTTAACTGAATGCATTCAAACACGCATGAGAGAAAGCCAAGAAAGCTAGAAGGTAAAAGCAGCAAAACCCAGAAGAGAACAGATAGAGCAGCAGACACTGCCGTGTGCCATGTGGTAGAGGAGCCAAGGATCATTGGCAGCCAGTCTTTGGTGAGAATACATTGCCTTGATGATGTCTTGATTTGGACATTTTCCTGGCTCAAAACTGTAAGCTAATAAATTCCTATTGTTTAAGCCAACCCATTTCATAGTGTTTGCTGGAGCAGGCTAGCAAACTAGAACACTGCCAAACGCTCCTGTGGGAATTCACCTTTCTGCTGCAGCTTCATTGGTTTAGCGTCCCTCAGGCCTGCTGCGTCTCATACACTGTTATTTAAGTTAATTAAGTGCTGTCAAGGATCAGCTGGCCAAAGGTATGAGGGTTTTTCAGTTTTATTCCATTGGCCAGTATGTCTGTCCTTGTGCCAATAGCATACTGTTTTGATTACTAAAAGTCTTTCAAGTTTAAAAATTCAGAAGTGTGAATCCCCCAACTTTGTTCTTTTTCAAATTGGTTCTGGCTATCCGGGACTGCCTCTTCAATGTGAATTTGATGATTGGCTTTTCCATTTCTACAAAGAAGGCTGTTGGAATTTTCACTGGAATCAACTCTGTTCTTCACTTTGAGGAGAACTGACATCTTAACAAAATTTAGTCTTCTAATCCATGAGCATGGAGTGTCCTTTCATTTATTTACATCATCTTTCCTTTATTCCAGCAATGTTTTTTACTTATTTGTTACTGTGAATGGATTTTTTTCTTGATTTCCTCTTCAAATTGTTCAATGCCAGTTATAGAAACACCGCTGGTTTTTGTATGTTGATTTCTTATCCCACCACTTTGCTGAATTTGTTTATTAGCTAGCAGCTTTGTGGTAGATTTTTCAGGATTCTGTATGTGTAAGATCATGTCCTCTGCAAATAGGTGAGTTTAACTTCTTTTCTATTTGGGTGCCTTTTTATTTCTTTTTCTGTTCTAGTTGTCGTGGCTAGAACTTCTAACACAGTGTTGAATAACTGTTGATAGTGGGCATCCTTGTCTTGTTCCTGAACTTAGGTGGGAAAACTTAGTCTTTCACCAGTTGAGTACGATGCTAGTTATGGGTTTTTCGTTATTCTGTTTATTATGTTAAGGTTGTTTACTTCTGTTCCTAGTTTTGAGTGTTTTTATTAGGAAGGGGTGCAAAATTTTATCAAATGCCTTTTCTCTGTCAACTAAGATGATAGTGCTTTTTTTTTTTCTTCATTCTATTGATGAGGGATATTTCATTAATCAAATTTCCTTGTGTTGAACTACCCTTGAATGCCTGGGATAAAACTCACTTCATCATGGTGTATAATTCCTTTGATCTGCTGTTGGGTTCAGCTTGATAGTATTTCACTGAGGCTTTTTGCATCTGTATTCATGAGGGAGACTGGTCTGTAATTTCCTTTTTAAATGACATCTTTACCTGTCTATGGTATTAAGGTGATGCTGGCCTCATAGAATGAGTTGAGTTTTTTTGGAAGAGTTTGAGCAGTATTGGTGCTAATTTTCCTTTGAATGTTTGGTAGAATTCACCAGTGAAGTCATCTGCTCCTGGGATTTTCTTTGCTGTGAGGTTTTTGATTATTGATTCAATCTCTTTACTTGTTACTGGTCTGTTGAGTTCTTTTATTTCTTCTTGAGTCAGTGTACTTGTGTACTTCTAAGCATTGTCTACTTCATCTACATTATGTGATTTGGTGGCATACAGTTATTCATAGTATCCTCTTGTAATCCTTTTTATTTCTGTCAAGTTGGTGTAGTGTCCTCCCTTTCATTCCTGATTTTAGTTATCTGTACCATCTCTCTGTTTTCCCTTGTAAGTCTAGCTAAAAGTTTGTCAATTTTATTGATCTTTTCATAGAGCCATCTTTTGGTTTCGTTGGTTCTCTCTATTCTTTTTTTCTTTATTTCATTTATCTCCTCTGTAATCTTTATTTCCTTCCTTCTGCTTTGGGTTTAGTTTGCTTTTCTTAGTTTCTCCAGGTCTGAGGATAGGTCTGTGGTTTGAACTCTTTTACTTTTATTTTCTTTTTTCGTATGCTGTATGGTGGGGGTCACAGTTCATTCTTTTTCCTCGTTATTATCCCATTATTGCAACACCATTTGTTGATTTTTGTGGAGGGGGGAGAAATGCATGGGCCAGAAATCAAACTTGGGTCTCCTGCCTGGCATGTAAGAATTGTACCACTGAACTACCCTGGCACCCTCGTTTTTTCTTTTTTAATGTAAGCATTTAAAATGATAAATTTCCTTCTGAACACTGCTTTTGCTATATCCCATAAGTTTTTCTTTTATTTTGTAACTTTCTTTCTTGTTTTTAAAGGAACTGCATACATTTCCAGAGACAAACAATAATTTAAATACCATGCAGTTTCTGTAGGGACAAACCCTAGGCCACAGAGATCCAGTTTAGTATTGTTTTCTATTTGTATTGTCTTCTCCATACAGCCGTCATCTGTTAAATTGTAATGCTGGAAAGCTGTGGGCTTGTTGCTCCCCATACTCACTCACTCCTGTACGAGGACAAACTATGTACAGATACCCAGTTAGCAACTGGAAAAAGCAGTGGTCTGGGGTTTAACAGACAAGTGGGGGAAAAAGTCATTTAAGGTGACTGGCTCGCTGGCCAGATACAAGGAGATCCTGAAATTCCATTCGTCAAAGCACCATCACGGACCCCATTTGCAGTTCTGGATACACCTTCGTAAAGCATGAAAAAAATAAACCTGGAGCTTATCATCACATTTACATCATGTTGTTTGGTTTCTCGGCTCTGACAGAAAGGTTGGTTGAGGGCCTCTGGAGAGAAATATGTCAGCAATTTTTGAAAAGCAAAGAGGCCGATGATGGGCCCTTCTGTTATCAGTGTGGGGCAGGGTTGGGTTGGGGTCATGTCTAATTTTGGGAAACATCTGATTTGAGACACTTCATTCTTTCCTCTTAAGCTAATCCAGGTGGCACAATGCTCAACTGGGGACTTATACATACAAAATAAACCTTTGCTTGAAAACCGTAGCTTTTTCAGAAAGGGAATATATTTTAAACCATTCAGCCCTCCTCTTTTTTCCTAATTAATGTCAGACTTTACCATCATTGAAAGTCGCAGAGATTGCTTCAGTTGTCATAACAATGGCCAAAAAAAAAAAAAAAAAGAAAGGGAGAGAGAGAAATTGGGATGGATTTCTAGAAGGCTCTCCAGGTTTTAAGAAAGGATAGAAACAGCATTCCATGGGGGTTGGTGAGCCTGTTTAAGATCCACTTACAAGAGGCTGGACAGAGCTCACCCCAATGGTGGGTGAACTCTTAGTGGCATGAGAGGGGCGCACTCCCGAATCCATGAAATGATTTTGGGAAAAAGGTGCTCTGCAGGAAGAGCGCGATACAGTGTGTTCAATTTCTTCTGAGCATCAAGTGGACTGTGACAAGAGGGCACTTTGGGGGAAACCAGGGTTGTGGCTGGCTGCTTGCAGGGAAATCGGTGTTCCCTGGGAGATCTGAAGGGCCCAGGAACGAAGACCAGCAGAGTTGCTGTTGGTGGTGGGAGGATGGAAGGATTTCCGCCAAGACTCAATCCTTGGCCAGGGGGAGGCCTGGACACCCTGCCAGGGCACTGCCTGCTGCCTAAAGGATGACACCAGTTAAGAGAAAACTCAGACTCAAAGCTGGCAAGGCAGGCACCTCCTCCTGGAGCATGTGCCCCTGGAGAGAAGTTAAACAAAAGAGCCCCAAAACTTTTGTCAGACACTGTGCCAGTTTGAAGCTATTATGTACCCCAGAAAAGCCATGTATTTTAATCCTCATTCAGTATTGCTGGATGTGATCTTTTTACTTGTTCCCATGGAGATGTGACCCACCCAATTGTGGGTGGTAAGTTTTGATTAGATGGTTTCCATGGAGATGCATCGCTACCCATTCAAGGTGGGGTTGCTTACTGGAGTCTTTTAAGTGGGAACCATTTTGGAAAAAGCTTTAGAGACGAGAAAGATCACACAGCCAGAGACCTGTGGTGTAGCAGAAGAAAATGCCCCCAGGGAATCATGAAATGAGAAGCCAGGAGAGAAAGCTAGCAGACATTGCCATGTACCCTCCCAGCTGACAGAGGTGTTCTGGGCACAATGGCCTTTCTTGAATCAAGGTAGCTTTCCTTGGATGCCTTAATTTGGACATTTTTCACAGCCATAGAACTGGATTCTTACAACTTACTAAATTCCTCTTTTTAAAAACCATTCTGTTTTTGGTATATTGCATTCTGGTAGTTTTAGCACACTAAAACATGCTTTGCACATACAAATGTCAGTAAGTCTTTTGGGATGGCTGTGTTTAGAGCCACCTTAAACTCCTGGACCACATTTTCCCTGAATAACCCTCCCCAAGGCAGTAACTCTTCAGAGTCAACATTTAAAGACAGTCGATCTGGTAACAGTCTCTTCCACTGGGGGCTGGGCAGTGGATCACTCCCTCCAGGTGGCAAGGTGGCAGCCTCCCGGCGGCTGGGAAGGGCACTGCCTTAGAGAACTGCTCTGAACTCAGAAAAAAAAGTACACAGCCCCTGAGTTTAACGTTGGCCATGGGAGTGGTTAATGCCTATAGAGAATTGAATGGCCTTGTTTATGGCTGCACCTCCGAAGAGTAACTCTCTTCCCACCCACGTCGTGGCGGGGCTGGTCACCTCTTGTGAAGACTGAGCTGGCATGTCCTAGAACGTGAGCAACTGTGACGGAGAGCAAGCCGCCACCTGGAATGGTTGTGGTGAGGGCGAAACCACTACAGGAGGCTAGGCAGGGCATGGCGACCCAGGCCCACTAGCTCTGCTAGGAAGGAAAACAGAAACAGCTGCTGGAGTGGGGAGGGGTTCATTTAGGCGTTGTTTCCCTCTCTGCATACCCTGTGTTCTAGTTTGCAAGCTACTGGAATGTGATATACCAGAAAGGGAACAGTTTTTAAAAAGGGGTACTTATTAAGTTATATGTTTACAGTTCTAAGGCCGTGAAAAGGTCTAAATTAAGGCAAGGCTATGAAAATGTCCAAGTTAAGGCATCCAGGGAAAGATACCTTGGTTCAAGAAGGCTGATGATGTTCGGGGTTCTGTCTCAGCTGGAAAGGCCCATGGTGACGTCTGCTGGCTTTCTCTCCAGGAATGTTCAACAGCTTCCCTGGGGCTCTGTCTTTTCTGTTAGCTCTGTAGCTTCTGGTGGCTTTAAAGCTTTGTCCAAAATGGTTCCTTCTTAAAGGGCTCCAGTAAGCAAGCCCACCTTGAATGGTTGGAGACATATCTCCATGGAAACATTTAATCAAAAGTTACTACCCACAATTGAGGTGGGTCATATCTCTATGGAAACAATAAAAAAGATTCCACCCAGCAATGCTGAATGAGGATTAAAGGACATGGCTTTTCTGGGTACATAATAGCTTCAAACTAGCTCACCCTCCCTTGGTATCCCTCTGTCTACAGCACACTATCTCTCTGTGGCCCCCCCCCGAGTAGGACAGTTGGACACACATCTTTCTCCCTCATCAGTATCATGAGGGAGGAAGGATTCTCTCTGTCTGAGCAGGAACAGGAGATACCCCATGGGCAGGCATGGCTGATGCGATTCTAGTGTGAAGCTGAACTCCAGGGCTTCTCCACTACAATTTCTCAGTGCAAAGTCAGGAGAACAGAAGGCCATCCAGGGGTTCTGGGGGCCATTGTACCTGTGACAGAAAAGCCAGTCTTTATAGGAATGGTTTCTGGCCTTCATGCCTTGGCCCTATACTGAGAAGCTGTGAACTTCCAAGGCACTCAGTCACCAGCATTGGGTGTACAGGGAAAAGCGAGAGCACTGTTAGCCAGGCTGAGTTCTTAGCCCAGCCCTTAGGCCCTGGCTCTGGTCCTTTGCTCATATGCAGGTCTACACTGTGAGAACCCTAGCAGTGGTTGTGTGTGTGTGTGTGTGAGTGAGTGTGATCACCTGTGACACCCAGCTTTCCTATCGCAGATGGGCCAATTAATTTGAACTGAAGACGACAGCTTATTCCCCTTCTAAACCAAAGTCTCTTGGCAGGCAGCTAGGCCAGTTTCACCTACAGGGCTGGGATGGGTTGCTTCGTCCCAGCTTTCCCTTCCCTGCACACAAAGGTCAACTGTGTACTCACCCAGAAAAGCACCCTTCCTTTTTGTCAGCCACATGGATGATGGTGAAGGGAGACCAGGACAAGAGCCCCTGAGAACAGGGCTCCATTCACATCATCCTTCTCAGATGGTCCCAAACCAGATGCCAATTTGGAGCACGTGGAAATTACCATATCTGGAGGGCCAAAAAATGCCTCGCTCTGCATTGCTGTCCCCAGGTCAAACCCGGCACCTCAGCTTTCTTTGGACTCAGGTGACAGATACTTGGAGGAAGAGGTTTGCTGGAGACTGAACGTGGTGTCTGGCAGGCCTGGACGGAGAGGACAAGGACAGCTTTGTGCACCCTGAAGTCTTCAGTCAGGACCCAGCTTGGTCCTGCCGGGTGAGGTGGGGAGGGGTCACAGTGGATCTCAGTGGCCGAAGTCCTGTTGGCAGCTCTGACCATGGAGTGGGGACCACCATGTTTTCACAAAGATAATCCTGATTGTGTTTCCTTTTATTTTTCTTCTTTTTTACAAAAAGCAGTTCAGAAGATTTACATTGTAGTGGGGGAATGAATAAATACCAGCACTTACTGTTATTATAAATTTATATATTGGAAACAGCGTAGCACTCAAGAGGGAGTTGATGGTTAAGGTTGGTGAAACCTTAAGTGTCTATTCAATTCATGAACTTCCATTTTAGTACCTTTTTTTTTTTTTAACTTTTTTTATTGTATAATATATATACAAAACAAAGAAAGGAAAAAGCAATAATTGTCAAAGCACTATTCAACAAGTACTTACAGGACTGATCCCAGAGTTTGTCATGGGCTAAAATACCATCCTCTCTGATTTTTCCTTCCAGTTCCAGAATATAGGAGGCTAGAAGTCTTAAATATATATTTTTAATCATCACAATCAACTTTTTTTTTCTTTTTTGTGAAAAACAGCATATATACAAAACAATACATTTCAAAGCACAGCAAAAGAATTAGTTGTAGAACAGATTTCAGAGTTTGGTATGGATTACAATTCCACAATTTTAGGTTTTTGCTTCTCACTGCTCTAAGATACTGGAGACTAAAAGAAATATCAGTTTAATGATTTAGCAATCATATTTATTTGTAAACCCTACCTTCCCTGTATAACTCCACCATCATCTTTGATCTTTCTAACCCACTGTTTAGGGGCATTTGGGCTTTGGCCATTCTAACATTTTCATGCTGGAAGAGGCTGTCGATAATAAGGGGTAGGGAGATGGAAGTAGTTGATGTTCTAGAGAGGCTGGGCCCTCCAGCACTAGGGCAACTTTCCAGAAACCTACAACCTCCAGGTGGGTCCCTGGATCAGATAAATCCTGAAACCTAGAGGCCAGCTTTTCAAACATCTGATCCAGGGACCCATCTGGGGGTTGTAGGTTTCTGGAAAGTTGCCCTAGTGCTTGGAACCTTTGTAGAATCTTATATATTGCCTGAAGTGTTCTTTAGGGTTGGCTGGAATGGTTTTGGTTGGGGTTTGGCAAGTTATGATAGGTAGCAATGTCTAACTGAAGTTTGCGTAAGAGTGACCCTCCAGAGTAGTCTCTTGATTCTATTTGAACTCTCTGAGCCAATTGATACTTGAATGGTTACACTTCTTTTCCCCCTTTTAGTCAGGATGGAATTGTTGATTCTACAGTGCTAGGGCTGGACTCATCCCTGGGAGTCATCTCCCACACCGCCAGGGAGGCTTTCACTCCTGGATGTCATGTCCCACATAGGAGGGAGGGCAATGATTTCACTTACGGAGTCGAGCTTAGAGAGAGTGAGGCCACATCTGAGCACCAGAAGAGGTCCTCCAGAAGTAACTCTTAGGCATACCTGTAGGTTAAGCTTCTCTGTTACCTGCATAAGCTTCACAAGAGTAAGCCTCAAGATCAAGGGTTTGGCCTATTGATTTGGGTGTCCCTAATGTTTGACAGAGTATCTGGGGATTCCCTGACAGTAAAGTTTAATAGTTCCATATTTTTTCTTCCATTTCTCAAGGGACTTTGCCAATACCCTTGATTATATCCTTAATGTATTCTAGGATGTACTCAGGCATTACATTAAGCTATGCAGGATTAAAGGCCCTCATCTTAATCTGGGCTCCCTGTGTTTCAGTTGTTCAAACATTTCAGTACTTTTAAACGCATTGAGCTCCTTGTAAAGAACAGCTTTGTCAGCGGCGATGAGGTAGGTCCGTGGCTTGTCTGCCCTTCGGGCGTAGTCCTGAGCACCAGCCACCTCCACGTTCTCACGTGAGGCAGATGAGGATATTCCTTTCCCATAGATCTTCCACTGTGGGCCTTTGGCTGAGCTTTTGAGTTAGCTGCCTCTTTTTTTTTTAAATTTTTAAATTTAAAAAATATATGTAACAACAAACACAAACATTCTTAACATATTCCGTTCTACATATATAATCAGTAATTCACAGAATCATCACATAGTTGCATATTCATCATCATGATCATTTCTTAGAACATTTGCATCAATTCAGAAAAAGAAATAAAAAGACAACAGAAAAAAATTCATACATACCATACCCTTTACCCCTCCCTTTCATTGATCACTAGCATTTCAATCTACTAAATTTATTTTAACATTTGTTCCCCCTATTATTTATTTTTTATTCCTTATGTTTTACTGGTCTGTTGATAAGGTAGATAAAAGGAACATCAGATACAAGTCACATTGTGAAAGCTATATCATTATACAATCATCTTCAAGAAACATGGCTACTGGAACACAGCTCTATATTTTCAGGCAGTTTCCTCCAGCCTCTCCTTTACATCTTGACTAACAAGGTGTTATCTATTTAATGTGTAAGAATAACCTCCAGGATAACCTCTTAACTCTGTTTGGAATCTCTCGGCCATTGACACTTCATTTTGTCTAATTTTGCTCTTCCTCCTTTTGGTCGAGAAGGTTTTCTCAATCCCTTGATGCTGAGTCCCAGCTCTTTCTAGGATTTTTGTCCCACGTTGCCAGGAAGGTCCACACCCCTGGGAGTCATGTCCCACGTAGAGAGGGGGAGGAAGGTGAGTTTGCTTGTAGTGTTGGCTGGAGAGAGAGGCCACATCTGAGCAACAAAAGAGGTTCTCTGGGGGTGACTCTTAGGCCTAATGTTAAGTAAGCTTAGCTTGTCCTTTGTGGGGATAAGGTTCATAGGGGCAAACCCCAAGATTGAGGGCTTGGCCTATTGATTTTGTTGTCCCCACTGCTTGCATGAATGACAGGAATACTCGAAATGGGAAAGTTGAATTTTTTTGCCCTTTCTCCCCATTCCCCCAAGGGGACTTTGCAAATACTTCTGTATTCACTGTTCAAATCACTCTGGGATTTATCAGGGCATCACACTAACCTGGACAAGCCAACAGAATCTCATGCTCTATTCAAGGTTCCATGTACTTATGCTATTTAATTAAACTGCCCATATTCCATATAAGTTAAATTAGGAAATGCACTAGTAAAAATGTAAATTTTGTACCAAATAAACATTTCTTGCTTTAGTCTTACACAGAAATTGAAGTTTTAAAATATGAATGACTATTTCAATACCCTGCAGTATAGACATTCCTTTGTTCTTCATGCAAGAACATTTTATAATTTGTACATTTAGTCAGTATTATTGTACACTCTAGGCATTCCTAGATTATACCATCTCAGTCTTTATTACCTATCTTTCCTTTTAGTTTCATATGTACCCCCAGCCCTCCTCCCTCTATCCTTCTCACATTCAGCTTCATTCAGTGTGTACTTACATTATTGTGCTACAATCATGTTGTGCACCCGTTTCTCAATTTTTACAGTCAGTCCTGTTGCACAATCTGTATCTCTTCAGCTCCAATTACCCAATCTCTACCCTATTTTTAATCTCTTCATGACCTCTGTACTTAAATGAAATTCTCCAAGTTTATTCACTAATGTCAGTTCATATCAGTGAGACCATACAGTATTAGTCCTTTTGTTTCTGGCTAATCTCACTCAGCATAATGTCCTCAAGGTCCATCCATGTTTTTATGTACTTCATAACTTTATTCTCTCTTACAGCAGTGTAATATTCCATCGTTTGTATACACCACAGCTTGTTTAGCCACTTGTCTGTTGATGAACATTTGGGCTGTTTCCATCTCTTGACAATTGTGAATAATGCTGCTATGAACATTGCTGTGCAAATGTCTGTTTGTGTCCTTGCTCTCATGCCCTCTGAGTAGATACGTAGCAATGGTATTGATGGGTCATATGGCAATTCTATACTTAGTTTCCTGAGGACATGCCACACTGCCTTCCACAGCCGTTGTGCCATTCAGGAAAAGTTTTTGAGTTGTATCGTATCCTCCCTGGGCCATTGATCTCCCCAACTCTTGAAGAAACATGAGACAAAAGTCAAAGGCTGGTGCTGTTGTTCCATCCTGGAATCGAAAGAATGACTTTCACCATATCCCATAAGTTTTGACATGTTGTTTTTTTGTTTTTCATTTGCCTCAGGGTGTTCCCTGATTTAATTTGTGTTTTCTTATTTGACCTATTGATTGTTGTGTTATTAAACTTCCATATATTTGTGGGCTTTCTAGTCCTCCCTCTGTTATTGATTTCTAGTTTCATTCCACGGTGGACAGAGAAGATACTTTGTGTAACTTCAGTCTTTTAAAATTTGTTCATGCTTGCTTTGTGACCTAACGTGCTGTCTATACATGACTGATGTGCACTTGAGAAGAATGTGTATTCTGCTGGCTTTTTGTGCACTGACCTGTATGTCTGTCAGTTCTATTTCATTTATCGTATTGTTCAATTTCTCTATTTCCTTATTGATCTTCTGTTTAGATGTGCTATCCTCTGATGAAAATGGTCTATTGAAGTTTTCCACTATTATTGTAGAGGTGTCTGTTTCTCCCTTCAGTCTTGTTGATGCTTACTTCATGTATTTTGGGTTTCTGTGCTTAGGTACATAAATGTTTGATTGTTATTTCTTCTTGTTACATTGACCTTTTTATTAATATATAGTATCCTCCTTTGCCTCTTGTGAAAGTTATTCAGTATAGCTACCCCAGCTATCTTTTGGTTACTGTTTGCATAGAATATTCTTCCTTCTTTTCACTTTCAACCTATTTGTGCCTTTGTTTCTAAGGCAAGTCTCTTATAAACAACAGATCTGTGTATTTTGACTGGGGAGTATTTCAGTTTGCTAAAGCTGCTGTAATGCAATATCCCAGAAATGGATTGGCTTTTACAAAGGGGCTTTATTAGGGTACAAACTTACAGTTCTAAAGCCATAAAAATGTCGTAATTAAGGCATCAAAAGGGAGAAACCTCTGAGAAAAGACTGCTGGTATCTGAGGACCTGGGAAGGCATATGGTGACATTTACTGGTCCTTTTCTTCTGGATTCTGGTTTCAAAATAGCTCTCTCATATTCTGTTGGGTACTTCTCACTTCTCATGGGGTGTTTTCTTTCTCTGAGCTCTCTCCAAAATGTCTCTGCCTTTTTTCCTCTCATAAAGGACTCCAGCAAGGGGATTAAGATCCACCTTGAATGGGCTGGGTCGCATCTCCATGGAAACAACCTAAACAGAACGTCCCACCCACAGGGATGGGTTAAAAGAACATGGGCTTTTCTGGGGTACATCACAGAGTCAAACTAACACAGGGATGTAATCCATTTACATTCAGTATAATTACTGATACGATAGAAGTTACATCAGCCATTTTATCCTTTGTTTTTTACACATCTTAAATCTTTTGTCCCCTCTTCCTTTATTACAGCCTTCTATAGTTTATCTTTTGTGATATAACTGATTCCTTTCTCATTTCTTTTTTTCTGTATATATGTAAAATATGTTCTCTGTTGTTCACCGAGATTTATATTAAAGAAGCTAAGTATTTAATTTACTAGTTTGAAAAGATACCAATTGAACTGCACTAGCATACAAAAATTCTGGCCCTCCACCCCCCCATTTTCCCTCTTTGTCATTTGTCACATATACCGTCCTTATATTTTGTATGTCCATAAATGGAAATATTATTTCTTATCAATTGTATTCTAAATCTTATAGGAAATAAAGGGCAGAGTTACATAATACGGATATTAAACCCGTATAGTATGGGTTTTGCATTTACACGTGTAGTTACCTTTACTGGAGATCTTTACTTTTTCATTCTGCTCCAAACAACTATCTCCTCTCCTTTCCTTTGAACCTGAAACATTTCTTGTAGGGCAGGTCTCTTGTTGACGAACTCTCTGTTTTTGTCTATCTGTGAATATTTTAAACTTCCCCTCATGTTTTGAAGGACAGTTTTGCTAGAGAAAGATTTTTGGCTGTTTTACTCTCTGAGCACTTTAAATTTGTCATACCTCTGCCTTCTTGTCTCTATGATTTTTATTATTTTTTTTTGCATGGGCAGGCACTGGGGATTGAACTTCGGTATCCAGCATGGCAGGCTGAATTCTGCCACCATTGCACTGCCTCTCTGTGGTTTCTGATGAGAAATTTGTGCTTAATCTTATTGAGGATCGCTTGTATATGACAAATATCTTTTCTCTTGTTAAAAATAAAGAATTCTCTTCATCTTTGGCATTCAGCATTTTGGTTATTATGTGTCTTGGAGTAAGTCTATTAGGTTTTATCCTTGTTGGAGTTTGTTGCGCTTCTTAGCATATATATTTATGTCTGTCATACGATTTGGGAAATTTTTGGCTATAATTTCCTTAGATATTATTTCTGCCCCCTTTTTTTTCTCCTCTCCTGCAGTTCCCTCATTGCTTATGTTTGTATGCTTCATGTTGTTCCACAGGTCCCTTAGACTCTGTTCACTTTTTTTTTTTCATTTTCTTTCTTTATTCTTGTAGCTGTGTTTTCCATTGTTCTGTCTTCTAGTTCACTGATTCTTTCTTCTGCCTGTTCAAATATGCTACTGAATGCCTCTAGTGTATTTTTAATCTCCGTTATTGTGCTTTTTATCCTTATAAGTTCTTTGTTACTTTTTTTTTTTTGGCATGAGCAGGCTCCAGGAATTGAACCCAGGTCTCTGGCATGGCAGGCGAGAACTCGCCATTGAGCTGCTGTTGCACCACCTCTGTGTTACTTTTTAGATTTTCTAATTCTTCTTTTTGATCACACGTTGTCTTCCTTAAATCCTTTAGTTCCATATCCAATTTTAGTCTATTTCTATCCATATTTTCTTTTAGTTCCTTGAATTGATTCAGATTTGACTGAACATCTTTTTTTTTCTGCATGGGCAGGCACTGGGGATTGAACCCGAGTCTCTGGCATGGCCGGTGAGAACTCTGCCTGCCGAGCCACCATGGCCCACCCTGACTGAACATCTTTGATTAGTTGTTCACTGCCTGTGTTTCCTCTGAAGTTTTAATTTGTTCCTTGACTGAGGCATCTCTTCCTGTGTCTTTGAACTGCTTGTGAACATTTGTTGATGTTTGGGCATTTGATTACTTTCATGTACTAATTCTGGAAGTCAGTTTTCACTCTTGCCTAGGCTTTTATTATAGATTGACTTGTATTAGGCTCTTTTTCAATTCTGGGTCCAGCTTATACTGAGCCTTTAACGCAGCCTGTGTTTAAACAGTTTAGATTTTTTTTAAGTCTTTTTTGTACCTGCCTCTTACACAGGGCATATGCTGTAACTGTTTACATTACCCAATTAGTGTAACTATTTCACTTCCAGGTCAGGATTTCCTTCTTTTTGCTTTTCCTCCAGAAGTCTTGGGTTGTTCTCTTTATTTTTGTATGAATTTTTTCCCCAGTAGCTGTGCTTTGGGCTGCCTTTGAACTTAGCTTTCTGCCCTGGGTCACTGCCTTACTGTTGCTCAGTGTTCTCTTTTCATGTGGCATTTTTGCCTCTGAAAACTTATATCTTAGGGAATCTTGACCTATGGAACCAGATGGGGTCAGAGTTCCAGTTTTCTATTTAGGTTAACTAGCAGTTAGGGGCCAGGCTGCCAATATGGGTGCAGCTTGCCAATAGTTCTCCATGGATCATTCTGATTTCTGGGGACTGCTCTGTGTGTATGTATATGCTGAGTGTCAGGGTGCAGCCCTGACTCCCCGTATCTGCATGTGTGTGGGACTCTCGGTCACTGCCCAGGGTGGGTTTGTGACCAGTGACCACGGCAGGAAGTGCCCGTGGCTAGTGCACTGCCACTGTGTGTGTCTCAAACCATACAGGACTGAGCGGGAGGGGTCCTGACAGCCAGGTCTGCTCCACCCTCCTACCTATTTTTATTCCCTTTATTCAAGGTTTGTGGAGTCTCTCTTTAGTTTTTAGAGTTGATGTGCCCTTTTATGCAGCGAGCTACAAGTGGAAATGTTCCCAGGGATGTCTTAGCCTATCTTATCTTTATCCTTGATGATGGTCCCTCCTTGTGCCTCTTTTCAAGGGGAATAAAATCTTCCCAGGAACCCTCAATGGACTTTTCCTCAGTCTTAATGGCCAGAATTGCAATGGAGAAACATGACTGGCTGAGAAATGAATTAGGATTCATCTGTCAGGCCAGGCCCATTGCTCCATCCCCTCCTCAGCACAGGGCTTCCCAATCCAAACAAAATCGGGGTTCTCGTGGAAGGAGGAATGGGTCAGCAGCTTGTCGTGGCCCCACCCCCCAGAGGGTGTCTGCAGCTTCACGGCGCAGGGAGCACCCTGTGGTGCCCAGAGACACAACCAGCCACGTTGCAGCTCCTGCTCTTCTGTCTTTCTGCCCCAGGAGTTTAGACTTGAACAGGGTAAAAGGAGCCTCCCCGTAGAGGCACATGAAGATAGATGGAAATGGCAATGACATTTGCGTTTCAGGATTTTAGGAGGTAGTGATGGAAATTAAGCTCTAGTCATGGACTTGGTGGGGTGTTTTTCTACCTCTGTTGACTGAAGGAGGTTAATTATCAAAGTGAAGCAGACTCTCCAGAGCTCAGAGGGGCAGACTCGAGGAGTTGAAGGCAGCATGCCTGGACCTAATCTAAACAGCCTGTTTTAGTTGTTCTATTCTCCAGCAGCTCTGTGAACACGCATTTGCTTCTCTTTTCACTGCAGCTTTATACAATAAATCGAAACCCTTTGGGAGCAATACCCAAATTACTAAAGCTCTAATGGTCAATGTTTATCTGCCTTCCTGTGGGTTAGTAGTTCTTGCTTCATATTCTTGCAATAGCAGGCTGGTCACCATCTTTGTTTCTTTTTCATGTCCCAATCTCTGTTCCGGGGAAGATGTCAAAACCAACTCTTGGCAGTATGGCCCTGTTTCTACAGTGTATGTTTGCACAATTTGCATCCCATTTTTCTTTTTTAAAACAGTGTAGTGGAAAGAGCACTGGAGTAAGAGTCAGGAGATAGGCGTCTTGTTTTCTTGGCTGCCAGTGTGCTATGGTTCAGCCCAGTCTGCTCCTTTCTGGGGCTCATTCTCCGTTTATGAGCAGAGGGATTGGATTACGTCAGAGTGAGCCGTGTCCCCTCCTCCTATGCTGCCTTAGTTTCCTAGGGCTTCCTTAGCAAAGTGGCAAAAATTGGGTTTCTTGAAACCACAGACATTTATTGTTTCACAGTTCTGGAAGCTAGAAGTTCAAACACAGAAACTGGCCACCCCGTGCTCCTTTGGAGCCTCTAGGGAAACCTCTGTTCCAGCCTCTCTCCCAGCTTCTGGTGGTGTGTGGGCAGTGGCTGGGCTTCAGTCTCTGCCTCAGTTTTCAAATGGCTGACTTCCCATCTCTGTCCACACGTTCCCTTCTTATAAGGATGGTTATGTTGGATTAAGGGCCCACGCTAATCTGGTTTGGCCTCCTTAACTGGAGAACATCTTCAAAGACCCTATTTCCAAATAAGATCATATTTGCAGGGCCGGGAGTTGGGCCTTGAACATGTTGTTTTGGGGGACACGGCTCAGCCCATAACCCACGCCCATGTAGAAACTGTGAATCAGTCGAGGCTCTCCTCCCTGCCTACCTCCTCGACTCCCTTACACGCGCTCTGCCCCCCGACCTCGCCACCAGCTGCCAGTGCGTGGCTTAGAGGTGACGTTGTAGATGAGATTGGCTGTCCCAGAACAAAGTAGTGCTTTGGGTCATTTGTAGTTTTATAATTCCTCCACCACACAGATGACAACAGCCCCTACCGTCTTCCACCTACTCTGTCATGAGGTACTCTGCTGTTTCAGTTTGCTAAAGCTGCCAGAATGCAATGTACCAGGAATGAATTAGACTCTTGTGGGGGCGGGGGGGGGGCGGTGCATGGGTTGAGAATCAAACCTGGGTCTCCTGCATGGCAGGCAAGAATTCTACCACTGAGCCCCCCGTGCACCTCGAATTGGCTTTTATAAAGGGGATTTATTAAGTTACAAGTTACAGTTCTAAGACCATAAAAATGTCCACATTTAGACACCAACAAAAGGTTACTTTCTCTCAGGAAAGGGTGACCACGCCCAGGGCTCCTCTGGCACATGGGAAGGTACATGGCAACGTCTGCTGTCCTCTCCTGGCTTCTGGGCTTGCACTGCTCTCTCATTTCCTTCTGCGTCTCCAGACATGTGTGTCCTGGTTTCACCTCTCTGCTCTCCGTGTCAGCTCTGCGTTTCTCTCTCGTAAAGGGCCCCAGGAAAGGATTAAGTCCCACCTTGAATGGGTGGCTCACATCTTCATGGAGACAACCTACTCAAGAGGTCCCACCCCACAATAGGGATTGGATTAAAAGAACATGGCTTTTCTGGGGTACGTAATGGCTTCAAACCAACACACCTGCCTTTGGAGAGCCTTAGTAGAGCTCCACTGGAAGCTCTGTTCCTCTAGGTCATGCTGTGATCAGGGTTATAACGTACGAAGGAGGGCTGGTGTCCACTGTGGCTGCTTTGGTCTTGTTCAGGGAGGAATCCCCAGCATCTCACTTGGGGCCTGGAGCACAGTAGGACTCAGTTCTCATTTGTGGAATCGAATGAATGAGAGTTAAAGCATGCCTTCCCGCTGGGGGGCACGCCTTTTCTCTACAGGGGAATCCTAGGGATGTTTTGGTAAAGAAAACTGCTTTCCTCCTCCTTTTGGATATTTATTAGAGTTTTAGAAGTGTTTCCTATTTTTTTTTCTGATTTTCAAAACCTTAGGAAGCAAAGAAAATGGAAATTAAAGGCTTCAGTCTCAGAGGCAGTAGCTTTTAGGGTACGCCTGGGAGCTGACGAATGCCTTAGGAGCAAGAGCCCCCTGCCCGCTGGGCTGTTCTGGCCCACGGCTTGTCCTCAGCAGCCAAGGCTGGGCTTGGAGCCATGCTTCCCTGTCACCGTCACTGCCGGCTGCTGCCGGTCTTCTCCCCCAGCCCTGGCTGTGGACGGGCCAGTGGCTGTCTCCTTGCTTGCTTGGAGGAGCTGCTCCCTGGCTAAGGGCTTCCCTTACTGGGGCATGCTGAACACTGGGGCCATAGTCTTCGAGCAGCCTGGGAATGGGTCTGGACCTGGCTTCTCTGCCAACAGTAGAAGGAAAGGAACATTTACAGAATGTTGACCATGTGCTGGGTGCAATGTGGGTCACTTTACGCAAAACCTCGTTAATGTCATCCTCCTGGCACATCCCCACTTTACAGATGTGCAGACTGAGGCTCCAAGATGGGAGGTGGTGATCCAGCTGCTGAGAGAGAAAGCTGAAAACCAACCTGAGGCCTGGCTCCGGGTCTCTATGTGACACAGACCTGGGTACTTGGAAGTGGAGTGAGTTCAGAGTGAAGTGGGGCTAGAGGCCCCACAAGTCCACTGTGAGGGGAAGTGCCTCACCTGTCTAGTTTGTAACCCAGTGCACTTACCTTGGTATGTGCTACCTGTGGGTCCAGCCCTTTACTGTTAATGATATTCTGCCTCTGCCTTAGTGGCCTTCCACTCTTGATTGCTCATTACCATTCCCCAGGAAGAGGAAGGGATCTTAGGCTGCTAGAATCTGTCCTTAAAAATCCGTATGAAGGGGTTTGGTACATTTGACTGCTGATTTTCTCATGCAAGGTCTTCTCCCAGTTTCTCCCTCTGTCAGTGGGCCTGACCCCTGGCTAGGCTGGGAAGAGGGTCTTGTTCTAACCCTGCCTTGAAGCATTTATGTGATTATTTAATTATCCATCAACTGTGTGGCTAGCAGGAATAAAGGAGCATCAGGGTATATTCTCCTAGAGGGCCTTTTTTAAAAAAATGTTTTTTGTTAGTGATGTGCTCACAGGATTTAAATGTCAAGAGATCAAAGAGGCAGCTTGAAAGGTCTCTACCTATCCTTGCTCTCCCGGCCATCTAGTTCCCTCCCAAGGGGCAAGCACTGAAATAGTTTGCCATCTCTTTCCAAAAGTCCTTCTGTGCATCTTATCCAGTGGTGCCCAGTGGAGACTGGGAGAGATGGAGCAAACGTGGACAATCAGGGAGGAGCTCCCAAAAGGCCTACGTCTGCAGCCATCTGGAGACCAGGATAGTGTGGATATTCTGAAGATGCTTCCCAGAGGATTTGGGTAGAGCCTCCCTGTACCAGCGCCCCCACTGGTCTAGGTAGGCAAGATGTGAACTTGTAGAAACAGGTACAGCAATAAGAGCTGAGCTTCAAGACTGAGATGGAGGTCACTACAGCAGGGGGTGCCCTGGCCCAGACTTGGGAGAGAGCAGGGGTGGGGACTGCTATTGCCAGCAGGGTCTGTAATGAAAGGCTGACCTTGGCTCCCTTGCTGTGTGACTTTGGTTATTGTGTTCACCCTCTCTGAGCCTCCTTGTTCCGTGGAACCCCTAATGGATTTTTAACTTTTTTGTTCCTTGAAGCCCCTTTAGCCTCTGAGAAATTCATGACCTCTTTAAACATATACAGTAAAATACATGGGATTATAAAATTAATGAATAACTTGAAATATGGTTCATTCCATGGACCCCTGGTAGTCTGTGGGCCCCAGGTAGGGCCAGTCCAATTGTCTCCATCCCCTGGATTGCTGGGAGGCCCCCACTGAGCCCTTTGCTTGGGGCCTGGCCTTTCACCTCCCCCTTCTGGGGGGGTCTGGACCTGGTGTGGGGGTTCAATGTTGGTTGGAGCTTGAATGGGGGAGCGGGGCAGGAGGAGGCACCATCTCTCGGGTCAGAGGCCCCGGCCTGCCTTGTTTGTATAACTGAAGATTCGTATTCACATTATGGAAATAGAATGGAAAGTGGGCTGTACGGGCCGTTTGGGGCCAGGTGGTGAAGGCAGCTCATGCTGTTGGAGCTGTTTCCCATGGTAAGAGCTGGAGTGAGGTGGTGGGAGGCACAGGGTGCATTGAGGGGCTGAAGATGACTGGCTCCCGCGCCCAGGGATCCCGGGGAGTGTTGCTCCATGACTCCTGCTCTGAGATGAGCCAGAGCCAGGGTGCCGCTCCCTTGAGCTGTCCCGGGTCTGCATCCGAGGCCACTGTGCTCAGGGCAGCACCTGGACCTCTCCTGGGGCTTCTTGGGGGACTGGCGTCATTGACCAGGAGAGGGGGGTGCTTTGCAAAGAGTCAAATAAAAACCCACTTTGCTGAGGCTCAGCTTCCCTTGTGTCTCATGGTAGGAGATGGTGCTCAGATGCAACCAGCCTCCAGTTTCCAAAAGGTGGCAGCACAGTCCCAGGAATCAGCATCCCTGTGTCCTGCGAGGTGGGATGGACCCCTGATGTTGCTGAAGTGGATACTGCCTGCCTATCTTCGCAGCTGGGCCTCCCGGCCCTGGCAGGCATCTCCCAGGTGGTCCCACGTGGTGGCCTTCTTACCTGAGACAGGGACGGTCCCAGCATCGCGGACTGAGCCTGCCTGGGTGCTGGGGCCACCCCGCAGGGACTGTTCTGATGGCAGCACAGTTTGAAGCTGCTCGGGAGAGCTGGACTTGGCAGGCAGCTCAGGAACCAGTATCATGTGATGCAGAAGGAAGTGGCAGCCTTCAGTTGAGTTTTTTCCTCCCTCTTTTGGTGTTGGGGGAAGGGGTGAGGTGGGGGTTCTGGAAGGAGGTGGGCATTTTAAACATTGGAGACTTGAGACTGAGTTTTTCCTTTTCAAACAATTGAACAGTGGGTAAGAACAGCTTGAAGTGTTTGAGTGGGTTTTGTTTAAGGCTTGCAGCAGTGCACTGATCTCCATTCCTGCAGAGCCAAGGCGGGCTTCAGTCTCTCCTCTGCCAGTGTGTGCTGGGCGCCGCTGCTCCTGATGCCTGTGCTCAAATGGGGGCGGCATCACCTTAGCAGGATCGAGGGAATCGATTTTCAAGCATCTCCTAGAAGATGAGTTTGGCTACAGTAGCAGGAGAAGCTTTGGAGGGGCGGGCTCACTTGTATGTTCTCACTGGTGGAGGCGCTTGGCTCTCTCATCTCCCGAGGCTAAGCCTAGACGATCAAATGTGACCTCATAGGAAGATTTAAATCCACATGCCTTCTGGAAACCAAAATGCTAACCCTCCACTTTCCCCTTCTTCCTTATGTTTTCTCTCACACAGACGCCCACATGCCCACACATTCACGCAGTCATTAAAGCAAATAGACGATGAGAAACAACACACATTTTCTTTATGCATTTCTTCCAAACCTGTCTGTTGAGCCCGTGCTGTACTGTCGCCTGCCCCTGGCTCCGAGATAAGGGGGCACGGGTGGGTGCAGTTCCTTTGGTCACGGACTTTATGCTGCAGGGGGAGGAGGAAGGCAGTGGACAGATAAGCAGACGAGGGAGAGAGACATCACATGGAAGCATGCTCTGCAGAGAAGTGGGGTGTTGGGATGTGATGGCGACACCGTCAGTGCTCTACATTGGTGTCAGGAATCTCCTGCGGAGGAGGTGGAGGGTGTTCTGGCGGGTGGGGCCCGGGGATGCCAGGCGGGAGGATGGAGGGGCCTCAGCGGCGGCCGTGTAGTCCCAGTGCCTGGCAAGGAATCTAGAGGGGATAGAGCCACTCAGGGTGTCCCTGCCTCTTAAAAAAGCTTCTTGTTGTGGTCACGTAGACCTAACATAAGATTTGCCATTTTAACCATTTTTAAGTGTACAGTGCAGTGGCATTAATGACTCACCGTGTTGGGCTACCATCACCACCTTCCATTACCAAAACTTTTTCATCCTGCAAAACAGAAACTTGTTTTACCCATTAGGGCAATAAGGTCTCATTCTCCGCACCACTGCCCTTACCCCTGGTAACCTCTAATCTACTTGATGTCTCTATGAATTTGCTGCTTCTATATGTTTCCTATAAGTAGAATCCTACCATATTTGTCTTTTGGTGTCTGGCTCATTTCGCTCCGTGTAATGTCTTCAGCGTCTGTCCGTGTGCAGCCTGGATCAGAACTCCATTCTTTGCAGCTGAGGAGTATCCCGTTATTTGTTATATGCTTATACTGAATTTTGTTTATCCATTCATCAGACAGCAGACACTCGGGTTGTTTTCACCCTTTGGCTGTTGTGAACAGTGCTGCCCCTGAAGGGTTTGCAAGGGAGTGACATGAAAAAAATACCTCCGGCCCAGTTAAATCGTCCACAATTGCCATCACATGACGCGTCGTGACTCTGTATTTGTGGGCCTCGGCAGAGGAACACAGTGTGGCTGGAGCTAGCTGGCGCTTCGGTGGTGCTTCCTTGTGCACTCCGTTTGTGCTGACTGCACACGATGTGTACTATCGTCTAAACCCCACAACAACCCCAGGAGGGGGACGTAGTAGCCATCGGTTTGCTGAGAAGGAAAGCAGGGTGCGGTGGGGAGGTAATTCACTCGAGGCCTCCCAGCTAGAGGTGGACCTCGGCGGGACAGGCTCCAAACTCTGTGCCTTATTCTCCTTCCTGGAAGTGGAGACTCTGGACCACTACTTACCTTGAGATGGGACCTTTCCAGCACCTCTCTCCAGTTCTGGGGCTTTTCTCTGTAGTCTGAGGAATCTACATCTATGTAGGGATGGGCAGTATTGTGGGTGGTTAGAGACATGTGGTGAACTTTTGAGGTAACAAACTTGGACTGTTTAGAAAAAAAAAAGCCCGAGAGGATGAGTTTGATTCTTCTCATGCTGATACTCACTCGGGTTCTCTTTGCCTTTCCACTTCCTAGACTCATAACTTGTACGAGATTTCCAGAGAGATTGTTTCATCTTTTGCAGAAATTAGCTCCTGTAGATCAAAATTTAGCCAGTTATTGAAGTCACCCAGAATGCTGAGTAGGAGCCCCAAATTCCTGCTGGCTGACCCTGGGAAGGCCATGCCCCACTGGCATTAGTTCTCCCTTCTGTAAAATGACCTGCTGACCTCTCAAACACTTCTTAAAGAGATTATACATCCTTCCTGGAGAGTCAAATCGGGTATTTAAATAGGCTTTAGGTTGGGAAGTTGCTTTTTAATTCTAGTCTCATGTCTTCTCCCTTGCTGCTTGTGCTTTAAGCCTGTTCATTTCTCCTCTGTGAGAAGCATCTGGCTGCCATCCCCCCACAATAACCCTGTATTTTTAGGGCCATGGCTGTGATGTCGTCTCTTGACCTCTGACTAAATAACTAAGCAGAATCCCCAGGGTCCAGCACAGATGGATTGCAGGTCCCCTCCTGGTTGATAAGCCAGGGCTGCTGTTTGACAGAGACCCCCCCTGCTGCCCCTTCCCTCTGCCACCCAGCCTGATCTCGGAGGCCTGGCAGCTCTGAGGTGGCCCCGGGAGGGTTTGGTTTGTGCCTTTCCGGATGAGTTGCCTCTTTTCAGCTCCAGGAAATAAACAATGCTGGTTGTCACCTATTCTCCTCGGTCGCCAGCCGGGTGAGAAGAGAAAACTCGGGCTACATCCATTCCTCACAGCTGTTTTTCCTTTTCAGAACAATAAATCTGAAAAATCCTGTGTTGCGGCAGATGCTGGAGAGGGGGAATGAGGTCTTATGTGTCTTGATGCAAAAGATAGTGACAACGCAGAAGTGTGTGATATCGGAGCACATCCAGGTTGAGGAGAAGTGTGGCGGCATGGTGGGGCTCCAGACCAAGACCCTGCAGGTAGGGGCCGTGGGTGCAGCCTCTCGGCTGCCAGTGCTGGACACCTTGGACTCTCTGTTTGGGGGGTATCTTCATTAGCCAGGATGCGTTCTCTGGTGACTTGGCAGAAACCCAACGCAAATCAGCTTCACAAGAAAGAGTGTATTGGCTCATGTGAACAAAACATTTGGGGCAGCTGCAGCTGGATCCAGGCTTCAGAGGATGGGTGAGCAGACCTTCTCAGTGCTCACCGATCTCGGGTGTGTCCTCTCCTTGGGGGCTGGCAGCTCTGGGCTTTCATCCATGCTGGTGCCACCTCAGGGCAGAGGATGTTTCAGGGCTGGCTCTCTAGACCAACCGGGGTCACGTCTCCCAGAGCAGACCTGGGCCAGGGCAGTGGGGCATTGGGATTGGCCAGCAGACCTGTCCCTACTTCCCCCTTGGAATCATATGGGCTGAGAGTGTGGGAGGGATGCTTTCCCGGAGGAAAATGGATAAAAAGGTATTAGCTAAGGGAAACCAACAGAGAATAGCTAAACCCTCCAGAGCTAGGTAATCCCTGGAGTAAATCCCCAAGTGCTTTATGGATTGAGTTAGGGCATGTAAAGCTCAGTACGTTTTTTTTTTTTTTTTTGTATATTCATCATCATATCATTTCTTAGAACATCTGCATCAATTCAGAAAAAGCAATAAAAAGAAAACAGAAAAATATTCATTCATACCATACCTCTTACTTCTCCCCTTCACCGATCACTAGCATGTCAATCTACTAAATTTAACATTTGTTCTCCCTATTATGTATTTATTTTTAAGCCATATGTTTTGCTTGTCCATCTATAAGGTAGACAAAAGGAGCATCAGACACAAGGCTCTCACAACCACACAGTCACACTGAGACAGCCATATCATCATACAATTATCTTCAAGAAACATGGCCACTGGAGCACAGCTCCACGTTTTCAGGCAGTTCCCTCCAGCCTCTCCATTATACCTTAACAAAACAGGTGATATCTATTTAATGCATAAGACTAACCTCCAGGATACTCTCAACTCTGGAATCTCTCAGCCACTGACATTTTATTTTGTCTCATTTTGCTCTTCCCCCTTTTGGTTGAGAAGGTTTTCTCAGTCCCTTGGTGCTGAGTCCCAGCTCATTCTAGGATTTCTGTCCCACGTTGCCAGGAAGGTCCACACCCTGGGAGTCATGTCCCACGTAGAGACGGGGAGGGTGGTGAGTTTGCTTGCCGTGTCGGCCAAGAGAGAGGCCACATCTAAAGCTCGGTACGTTTATCTTTGTCTACATAAGTGGGTGCTTCTGAATTAAATTATAGACCCTAAATTGACCCTTGAGCTAGTGTTAAACTTCAGTGGAAGAGGTGGCCTTCAACCTCGTGCTGTTTCTCCTCCAGTTTGCTCTAGTGCCTGATATTCCACTCTTAGAGAGTCACCTCTGAGGGGTTAACTTTTGGCTTTTGCTAGAGGATCCAGGCAGTCTAGAAGGAGATAACGGTCTGGAGCTAGGACTTTCCCTGATAGGGCTAGCCAGGAGGCTGGGAAAGTAGTGCTACGGAAGGTTCCTGGCAGGAGGTGGCTGAGGCTTCCCTGCCGGTGCTACTGCTGGCAGTCGTACTCACAGAAGTCCTGGAGCTGCTGAGATCAGGATGCCCAGCTCCTTTGTTGACCCAAAGCATCTCACCAAGATCGGGCAGCCTGGGAAGTTCTCTGATCTCTCAGTGTTGGGTCGGCACATCATTCTCATTTTCCTTTCCCTGGGCATTGTGAGAAGGGACCATATCTGTAACAGTGTTTGAAGGAGAAAGTTTTGGTTCCTGATTTCTTGGCAGTTTTCTGTCTGTCCTTCCCTAATTCCTGCTTTCTTTCCTCCACCCTCTCCCATCATCCACCTCCACCTGTTTGGTTCAACAGCATAGCATTGCATCACGAGAGGATGGCATTAGAATGACGGGCTTGCAGGTTCTCTTTCACTTAGGCTCTTCGAGTCCAACTTTGATGGTGTTTAGGATTTTCAAAGCTGTTTCCATAAAGGAAATTTCCTGTGAGGGAAATCGGGAAATTATATCCTATTTCATTTTTTATCTTCTCTATTCAGCACCACTGACTGAAAGTCACTGTATCTCTTACTCTGGCAGGCTGGCCATTTCCATGGTAATATATTTAATAGCTCATGATGCCAATGAGAGTTAATTCTTACCCCTGCCTGCTGGTGCCTCCCTTCCACGCAGACCAGTGGGCATTTTCTGAGCACCTGCTGTGTGCAAGGCTCTAGGGGATGCAGGAAACCAGGCAGGGTCCAGCATTCGGTGACAGGCGTCCCTGCTGGAAGGTGTGCTCTCCCCCGCAGGTGTCGGTGACGGAGGATGGGAGCGTCGTCAAGGACAGCAGCGTGGTGCTGGAGATCCCAGCTTCCACCACCATTGCCTGTGGTGTCGTCGAGCTACATGTGAAATTGGATGGCCAGTTTGGTGAGCACCAGCCTCTGCCTGGGGCTCTGCCTCTGGGGGATGCTCATGGACCCCCCTTCTCCCCCTGAGGTGCCCAGTTGTAGAGGATCACTCACTGCTTTGGCGGTTGTGAGGAAAGAAGCAACGAGATGCGAGAAGAGTTTGGGGATGGCCCGTGACCCATCCCTGGGCAAGTGGGGTGCATTGAGCAGGCTCTGTGGAGGGGTCCCAGGCACAGCACCACCTCCCCTTCAGCCTCCACCCAGATGTTAACGTGGGGCTCTTTAGACAGCAGACCTGGTGTCACCCCCAGTGCTGCACTGTCCTGTGAGATCTTGGGCAAGTTGCTTAATCTTGCTGAGCCTCAGCATCTCCATCTCTGGAAGGAGAGAGAGAACCCCCAGAAGGGGCCCAAGTGAGAGAAGGTGCATGTATGGCCCGGCAGGGAGGCTGCTGAGGAGCTCCCCGGCCCTAGCTATTACTACTACTCTTATTATTTCTATCTTTCTCCCCCAACGTTAAGCCAGACATGTTGAACCCGACCTTCTTCTTCAGATCAGATGTGTGTCCAAAGCTTGTAAATCCTGGTCATTGCCATGGTTTGAAGAAAATAAAGGCTCTCATGTAGCTAGTGTCTCCTGCTCTTAAAAGAACCTGTCCCTTCCCTCACACTCCTCCTGAGAAGAGGTCATGTCGAGCCTGGGAAAACTGTCAGATCGCTTTCAGGAATATGAATGAATGGACACAACATACCAAGTTAGAGTTAAAATTTTTAGGTGTGATAATGATATTGTGGTTCCGTTCATAAAAGTGGCTCCTTGTCTTTTAGAGATTTACACCAGAACATTCATGGATGAAATGATAGTATTTCTGGGGCTTGCTTCAAAATGGTATGGGGGAGTGGACGGGGATTGGGTGGGGGTTAGAGATGAAGGAAGAGTGGCCGTGGGTTGAGCGTCATGCAGCTGAGCAGTGGGCATGTGGGGGCCATTATACTACACCGTCTTTCTGTTCTAGTGTGACTTGATGTCTGCCATGATAGAAATGTTTTTAACAGTGCACCACAATATACCACCATGCCCAGGTCTGTAGCTGACTCCTGCTCTTCCCCCACGTGTTTGCAGTCAAGCGGTAAGGTTGAAGTTCCGGATCAGGTGGTGGGAGAGATGGCCCTGTGCACCTGACTGTTCAGCTGCAGGAGCTCCCGACAGAATGCTGGCTATCCTCGTGTGACATAGCCAGCAAGTCAGTGGGCATTTGAGGAGCAGGAGGAGATACAGCCTAGGCATGGAACGAAATTGCCAAGCCTACCCCTTTCATTCTACAGCTGAGGCAGCCTGCCTTTCAGGGAGGTGAAATGACTCGCATGAGGTGACATTATTAGAAATTTTAAGAAATAGGTCAGAGAGGTAGCTCACGGCCCTATGAATCATGACTTACATCCTTTTGGCCCAGAGTTCCAAATTTAATGTCATCTCATGGTCATTTAAAAAAAATTTTATTCTTTTCTCTTTGCAAGACTTTTGTTCTCTAAATAACTGCAGTTGCTAAGATGATTAAGCTGTTCCTCAGATGTTTGTTCTTAGTGTATGAGAAGCGGGGCTATCCCCTGAGCTGTGTGATTCCAGCCCAGACACTTGTGCCTTGGTTATCCTGCCTTGCCTTATTGGGGTAAATATGTCACTTAGTAAGGCCTTTCGGAATCTTGGCTTGCACCTGAGCCACGACCACGCTGTGGCCCCTTCGGTGGCTGGGGGCCCAGGCTGGGGTGCCATCCTAGGCAGTGGTGGCCGGGTGGGTTTGTTTCCTGTTTGTCCAAGGAGATGTCCCTACCCGACCTGCCTCCAGCTCCGTGGGTTCCCTGTCGTTCCCATGGGAGCCTCTCTTTTCTCAGATGGGTGTTTGAAAGACACAGCCTTGCCTGGCCTGACTCTCCTGTTTGCATTTCAATTTCAAGCCTTTTTTCTTGCTTGCTTCCGCTGTCTTTGAAAATAAACTGTTCTTTGTGCTGTGGGGAAGGAGGTACCCTCGGGATTTCTCAGCAGTTCCTTTGGCTTGTTTCCCACACCCAGGCCTTAGAAGCATCTCTCCTGTTCTTTCCTTCTGCTGAGTGCAATGCTTTGCAGCGTGGTGGTCAGACCACTGTTCCGTGTGGGTCACTCACTTCCTGATTTTAAAACCAGTTCTGTTTTCTTTACCCGTCTGTGTTTTCTGCCCCTCTTGCCCCAGAATGTTCTGATCCAGCTTCTTCAACACGAACCGGCAGGAGCTGGAAGGGCCATTAAGTTGCTGCTGTTCTATTCTGCATTCTGGGTGGGATTGCATTTAAGGGTTTCTCTTTGTGCTTTTCAGCCCCAAGAGAGGCGGATGCCCCAGTCCTGTGGTTGCAGCCCATCTCTCAGCCACGCTCACCACAGTGTGGTCCCTTCCCTCTCTAATGGCCTCCTCTCTGCCAACATTTATGGACATTTGGAAGCATCATTTTATTGTCGTGAACTTTAACTTATACTTTTGTACAATTAGGACTTTGCCAGTGCCCTTTCAGCTCGGATTCTCTCCTGGAGGCCCTGTGAACATGATACCAGCGTTTGCCACATGGCCTGGAGTCTGTCAGCTCTTCCCATGCCTGCTGGCTCCGACATTCGCATCTCCCTGGGTTCCCATCACAGACTGCTATTGCCTCTCTGAATCTTTGCTTGTCTGCCTATCCTAGCAGTGTAGCCAATGTGATTATTCTAAAACAGAAGCTTGCTCATTTCATTCTCCTGCTTAAATACCCTCTGTGGCTCCCTGTTGTCCCCAAGATGAAGTCTAAACTTCAAGGCACGTTGTAGTTCATCCCAACTTGTGTCTCAATCTTCTCCCTCATCACTGGCCCCACCCAACCCACCGGTCTTGCCAAAGTGAGTGCACTGTCTTAGAAGGTGCCGCTTTCTCACACCCTGACCCATTATGCCTGCTGTTCCTTCTGTCTGGAACTTGATCTCTGCCTCTTAACTCCTTGGGAAGCTTTCAGAAGCTACTTAAACACTCTTTTGCCCAAGAAGACTTGTCTGGTCTCTCTCCCTGCCTCCCACTCAGTGACCTTCCGCTCCTCTGCCACTAGCTGCGTTAACCCCAGTCCTTGCTCTTACCGTGCTCGTGGTCATGGTCTGTGCTTTAGTCCTTTCGTATCTGTAGGAACTAGCACAGTACCTGGCACACAGAGCTACTGCGTATTTGTCATGCACAGAGGGATGTGTGGACGAAAGGCTGGCAGCCCTTCAGGGTGGAAGGCAAGAGTGCGTGTGGAAAGGCAAGGGTGGTACCATGGACAGGAGAGGAGTTGGTTCAGCATTATTTACAGGCTTTTGGCTGGGTTTGAGGCTGTCTTAACAGTCATGGCCCCTGTCCTCAGGGAGCCTGTTATCTTCTAACACTGGACCAGTGTTCCCTGGCACAAGTGACTGTTTTTTGTGTTTTTTTTTGTCTTTAAACAAGTAAAGGTGTTTATTTGCTCTAGGAGAAGACCAAAACTAAGCGTTTATCTGTCCGGGGCCTGTATGGCAGCTCCATAATACCATTGCAAACCAAGGCTCCTTTCTGCTTCATCCCCAGGGTTGCAAGATGGCTGCTGCTGCTTCAGGCATCACAGCTATGAGGGAAGGGCTGGAGGGACACAAAGGCACAGGGACTGCCCCATCTTACTGGCCATAACTGGGTCACATGGTCAACCCGTAGCTGCAAGGAAAGTGCTGGGGAAATGAGCTTTCTAATTTTATCTAAATTTATCTAATTTTACTTATAAACACTATGTAGCCACAAAACATATGCTTCCCCTTCCCCTGTACCCTCTACCATAGTGATCTCTAATCTACTTTCTGTGTGAATTTGCTATTTCTAGACATCTTCTAATCTGTGGTGACCTCATGCAGCATCTGTCCTCATGCATCTTAGTTATTTTACTGAAAATATTTTCAAGGTTCTCCATGTGGCAAGTCTCAAACGTCATTCTTTCTTACGGTCACATAATATTCCATTGTGTGTATGTAACATTTGTTTATCCATTGTTGATATTTTTTTGGCTATTGTGAAGAATGCTGCTATACACATCTGGTGTAAAAGCATCTGTTTGAGACCCTGTATTTACTTTCTTTGAGGTATATACCTAGAAGTAGAATTTCGGGGTCATGTGGTGATTCTGCATTTTACTTTTTTAAGGTTAGCTATATTGCTTTCACAGTGTATCATTTCACATTCCTACGAACAATACACTGAAGTTCCAACTTGTCTTTCTCTTCTCCAACACTATTTTTTTTAATAATAGCTATCCTTGTAGATCTGAAGTGGTATCTCATAGCATATATTTTTTTAACTTTTTATTAGTAATAACATATACAACTTGAAGTGTCATTTCAACAACTTTTAAGTGTACAGTTCAGTGGTATTAATTATACTAACAGTACTGTGCTACCATCACCAACATCCATTACCTCCAACTTTTCCATCACCTCAGACAAACACTCTGCATCCATTAAGAATGAACTACCCCCTCCTTTCACCCTCTGACCCCTGGTAACATGTAATTTATTATTTGTATCTATGAATTTGCTGATTCTAGGCATTTCATATGAGATAATACAATATTTATCTTTGAGTTTGACTTATTCACTCAGTATGATGTCTTCCAAGTTTCATCCCTGTTGTAGCATGTATGAGAACTTCATTCCTTTTATGTCCAAATAATACTCCATTGAACTATCTAGGATATTGTTCTAGTTTGCAAGCTGCCAGAAAGCAACACACCAGAGACAGATTGGCTTTTAATAAAAGGGCATTTATTTTGTTAGTTCTTCAGAGGAAAGGCAGCTGACTTTCAACTGAGGTTCCTTCTTACGTGGGAAGGCACAGCGTGATCTCTGCTAGCCTTCTCTCCAAGGCCTCTGGGTTCCAACAACTTTCCCCGGGATGATTCCTTTCTGCGTCTCCAAAGGCTTGTGTTGCGCTGCAAGTGCTGAGATGAGGTATGCTGAGCTGCTTGGGTTGTACTACGTTGAGCTCTCTCATTTAAGCACCAGCCAATTAAATCAAACATCATTTATTGCAGCAGGCAGGCTCCTAGCTGACTGCAGATGTAATCAACAGATGAGGTTCACATGCCATTGGCTCATGTCCACAGCAATAGAACTAGGCACCCTCACCTAGCCAAGTTGACACCTGAATCTAACTACCATACCATCTAATCAAAGGTCACCCACAATTGGGCGTGTCATATCTCCATGGAGATAATCTGATCAAAGAGTCCAACCTACTGTTGAATCAGATTAAAAGAAATGGCTGCCTCCACAAAATTGAATCAGGATTAAAACATGGCTTTTCTGGGGCACACAGTACTTTCAAACGGGCACATGTGCTAAGGCTGGAAAGACTTCAGAGAATATATAGTCAAACTCCCTTTCCCTGTGGATAAGTTGTAGAGAAGTTCAGAGACATGAAGCCAATGACTTATTAACACATAGAAAAGAAACAATGACTATTTCCTCCCTTCTGCCCACCCCCTGATTTCTGTGCTTCAGTTAAAGGAAGAAGCCAGTTAGGTTTTGAAATCTTTCTTCCACATGTAAAAAAAAAAAAAGAGGAAACCCTGGGTTAGGGACTTGTACCCATCACCTGCTGCAAAACTGGTGCTTCTTGGTTGGAAATCGGTATCTCATCCCTTAGCTGATGCTCCAAGTGATGAAGGCATGTGCTGTGATAGTGCTAGAAGGATAGCGAGCAAAGGCATTACCTGGAGGCCGTAGCACTCTCTACCAGTGCCAAGTGCAAAGCCCTCGATGCCCAGTGAGTGTGGATCAGATAAGTGAATTGTTTCATTTGTCTTTAGTGCCCACAAGCAAATGAATAATAGGAACTAACAACCATGCCTCCCACATTTCATGCAAATCCCAGTGTCAGTCACAATTATATTTGATCATCTTTGCTTAAGTGAACAAAATGTTAAATAGAAGCATAAAGAGAGCCCCAAATCATGAGATCAAATTGATTTTGCTTAGCCAGGACATGACTGTCACTGGCTATGTGACTGTCACGGTCACATTTTTCTTTTACTGAAAACTTAGATACCTTAAGTGGATGCTCAAATATGGTAGTGTTTAAGGAAGTACTCCTTTTTATTAAAAAGAAAACTTTTTATATGGAAAATTTCACACATGTATCAAAGTTGAGATAATTAACCCCCCATGTACCTACCCTCCAGCTATGACAGATAGATCAATTCATATTTCATCCATAGCTTTTTTTTTCCCTCCCTCCTGGACTATTCTGAAGCAAATCCCAGGCATTATAATATTTCATCGATAAATATTTTATTATCTCTAAAATAGAAGGCTTCCTTTTAAAGACTACTTTTGCCTATATTGAATCCCATATGAAGATTTATATAGAATGTATATAAATTTTGTTTCTGGCTTTTGTCACTCAGCATAATGTTTATGAGATTCATTCATATAATTGACGAAATCAGTAGTTCATTTTTACTGTTGTACATAATTCTATTTACTGTTGAAAAAATGTTAAGCCTTCTTTTAAAAACATAATCACAATATCACTTGTGAATCTAGTGACACATCAGAGAGGTTTATGTTATGAGCAACCATGTCTCCTGTATTTGTAGGAAGTGACTGGGCTTTTTTATTCAAACAGCATAAAGTTTGTAGGAAATGAGTTTTATTGGGGAGGGGTCTGAGGTGTCTTCCTACTCCACCATGAGTTAAGTCAGGCAGGGTGCAAGATGAGCCAGAAAGCCCAGCGCTGATTCCATGCCTTGCTTTTCTCTCCTGCCTTGCAGAATTCTGCCTCCTACAAGGGAAGTGTGGTGGCTTTGAGCATGAGCGACGAAAGGACCTCGTCTACTTGGACCCCATGGCATTAAGAGAGTTTGCCTTTGTGGATTTGCCAGATGCTGGGCATGAGACATCTTTCCAGGATGGGTGGTTAAGTTTTTCAAAACAAGGTATTGCAGTAGGATGAGGTTTGATGAGTTAATGGCCAACTTAGTTTCTTAGGTTTGCTGTAACAAAGTACCATAAACGAGATGGCTTAAAAAACAACGACAACAAAAAAACAAACAAATTTATTGTCTTACGGTTCTGAAGGCCAGAATTCTAAAGTCAAGGTGTCAGTAGGGTCATGTTCTGTCTGAAACCTGTAGGGAAGAATCCTTCCTTCTCTTTTTTAAGCTATTGGTAATTTGTTAGTATCCATACCACTTCTTGGCTTGTAGGTGCAACACTGATTTCTGCCTCCACTTTCAAATCGACTTCTTCTCTAATGTCCGACTATGTGTCCACACTAATTCAGTTTGGCCTCATAAATTAATTATATCTTCAAAGACCCTATTTCTAAATAAGGTAGCATTCAGAGGGCTGGGGGTAAAGATTTGAACACATCTGTTTGGGGGATACAGTTCAACCCAAAGCAATGGCTAAGCACTGTACCCTAAGAAGTGATATGGCCTTCAGGAGCAGTGTCTACTCAGTAATCCCACAGAGAACACCTGAAAACAGAGGATGGGGCATCTGAGAGTCCTAGCCCACTTGGCAGGATTTACCTTGACTGGGATTTTAGGGACCCTCAGGTCAAGGACACCATGTTTTGGGGAAAGAGTAGGAAGAGGACCCTTAATGGGCCGGGGTAGGAGACTGAGGCATGAAGGAGCCAGGGGGTGGCATCTTTCTTTCATTTTAATCACAGAAGCCCTACCAAGAATAGCAAGAATAAGATAACTCAAGCTTTGCATCTGCTTCACTATTTTCCGGGCTTCATTGCCAAGATAAGCAACACTTTGACAGTTTTTCAAAATGCTCTCTTGGGGCGGGAGCCCTTTCCATGACACGCAGAGTTGTGGAGATCTGGCATCTGAGAGGAGGAGGGGTAGTATTGGTGATATGCCTGTAGCCTGCAGCAGTTCCTTTTGTTCCTCACAGCATCTTGTGTTTCAAAAAGGCTTCTTTTTGTTTGTTTTTGGAAGGTAGAGGAGATTATAGTGAATAGTAGAAGAGGGCAAGAAAAAGAACAAAGAAATAATTTGGCAGGAGCTCAGTAAAAAGGGCTTGAAACAGCTAAGAATATGCTCTGACTTTAAAGGTAGAGAGAATGACTAGTCTAAGGGGCTTCAGTGAGTCCCAAGCCAGAAGACGCTGTTTTTAGTAAAAATGTCAGTGTTAGAAGAAATGGCAGTGAAGGTCCCACCTAAGATAAGGCTTTCCCACCTTATACAGGGCTGAGGTGGACCTTCTCCCTGCTTTCCTTGAGATTGATAATTGGATATGATTTTTAGGTGCTACTTAAATGATGTCATGGGCAGGAACCACAGCAGTAGTGGCCTTGTAGCCTTGAATTACACTGCAGGGAAGTGAAGACAGTGGGTGTGCTGGAGCTTTCCTAGCATTTCCTTTCTCACAGTTCACCCTGTGAGTTGCCCATGCTAGCCTGCCAGGGGTGGAGTGGGGAGGCTGGGGCTTATTAGGAATAGGGTGGCCTGGCCTGGTCTTTATGCTCTTTCCTTAACTGCGACTAGCCAGGGCAGCTCTTCTCCTCAAGGTTGGGGCTGTGAAAGATCTAATTTGTGTTTTGTTTTGTGTTTTGAATGGGCAGGCACCCACTGGGAATTGAATCCGGGTCTCCAGCATGGCAGGTGTGAACTGTGCCTGCTGAGCCACCATGGCCTGCCCTAATTTGTGTTTTTAGGAGAGATTTTGAATATGCCAATTACTGGTGGTATGTGCTCCTTTCCTTGGGGGCGTTCCATAACTGTTTGCTGGAATTTGCCTCCAACAAACCTGGCGTGTGTGTGTGTGTGTCTCGTGTGCACCTCCACATGTGAAAGCATTGTTTCATCAAGTTTTCATTTGCTTTTTAAAAAAATATTTGCCTTGTTTTTTAATCCCCACTGGGCTTAATTTACTAGAAGTTTTTGATTATTTCTAAATTAAAAAAGAAGAGGATTTTAAGGGGGTTGGCACATCTTGCAGATGGTACAAGTAACAGACCTCAGTACTCATTCTTGAGGGAGCAGAAGGAAGGGATGGAAACAGTAGAATTGCCATGTTTGCCGTGAAAATAGAGCCAACCCATTGAACAGTGTACATTAAATATTTAAGGATATAAAATCTGGAACGAATTAGAAGAATATGAAAAATAGTGTATTTTGATATTTGTATGGCTCTGAAACATTGTAAAAGTACAGATGTGTTTAATAATTCAGCCTTAATGATTTAATTCCTCAGAAATCTTGCTAAAGAGGAGTCTAAATGACTTTTCCAGAAAATAACTGATTAGACTTAATTAATGTTTTGTGAATCATCAGAGAAGACAGTCAAGCCTGAAATACAAAACTGAGCTACCCCTACCCTCACTCCTTCTCTTTTAGAGCATTTTGGCTGGGTATTCAGAAGCATTCAGGTGTTTGACTTGATGTCCTTTATTTCCGAGTTCCACTTTTGACTTCTCAGATAGAAATACCTATGAAAGAACTGATGAAAAATTAGCTCTGAAATGTAAGCGTTGTTGTTCCTTCCTGTCAGACATATGCTGCAGTCATGAGACTGGTTATGTTGTGTTGTTTTCAGGGTCTCTGCTTTTGGAGAAGAATTTCCATCCCTTTGTGGAGCTGCTGGAGCAACAGCAGACAGATTTGAACAACATCCTGCAGACAGTCCTATTTGATGATGAATTGCTTGTGGCCCTGGAAAGAGTGGTAAGACCAGACATCTTGTGGCACCGTCTCCACCCTGGGCTTCCTGGAAATGTGGATGGTCTAGACCTCTCAGGACAGGACTTTGAACTGGAAGAAAATTGTTTGAAAATGTTTCACCTCCTTTTAATCCTAAAGCTTGTCTTCTTTCTCTTACTCATAATTCCTTAGTTTTCAACTGCAGAAAGGTAACTGACATCAGGAAAAGAGGGGCTGTCTGGCAAAGCTGGAAAAGACGACCGATTTTACTTGGAATAGAGAGAAGCGGGCCTTTTAATTTTCCTGTTTTGCAGCAGAAGGACTTCCTAGGGAGGCCAGTTCCTTAACTGTTAGTTGTGTAATCGTTAGGCACACTAACCACCAACCTCCACTTCCCCAGATTTTATAATCTTCCCGTAAGGAGGCTAGGGTCTATAAATCTGATTTTTACCATGGTTTTTTTTTTTGGTCTTTTTGTTTTTTCTGTTATGCAGAGAGTTTGAATTCAGATTTTTTGCTTTATGATTTTCAGGAGAGCATTCATATTATTTTTTCCTTTTGAAATTAGATTATGCCAAAGAGCTTGTTATTAGTGAATGAACCTGTTTTGGAAATAGTCCAACAGCTCAGGGAACCTATGCATTCTGGTGGATTTAGAGTTCATGGGAGGGCCTGCTACACACGGGGAGAATACAGATGTTTCAAAATGTCCACTGACTTTTACTTTCTAAAATAGCTCCTTCTGAGAAAAATGTCAGGCTGGCACCCTGTGGAAAGAGCATCAGTTGCCCAACAGATGCTGGAGAATAAGTTGCCTGGGAGGAGGGGAGAGGCAGGCTTTTATAAAGATGGATCTGCAGATCAGCACTGGAGATTTCCGGGCCAAGAGGGCGGCTTAGCAATGTGCGCGTTTTAGTTTGTCCTCCAGAACAACTACTAAAGAACCAGAAACAGTACAGAACAGCTCCTGGGGCCACGTCAGTGACCGAACACACAGCATACCCCAGTCTGGACCAGCTGCGAGCCCTCCCAGAGCCATGAGTTCCCCAAGCCATGGTGACCAGCACCCCTCCCCTACAGGCCGCTTCCCAAAGGGGAGAGGAAAGAGACTTTACCAGCAGGAGGGCTGAGCCCAACCAAATGCCAATTGTGGAATTAATTAACAAATTCTGACTACTAAAAATAGGCCCCCAGCTCAGGTGAACCTGGCCAAAGTGGAGGTCACTCATTTTTGCCCTGGTGCCAAGGGGGCAGGGCTGTTGGAAAAAGGGAAAAAAAAAGAAACAGGTTTTGTGGCTGTGTTTCTACAAAAGTTTGACTGCCTTTGGATACAGGGCAGGACTTCTCAGGCTGCAACTGCCCCAGACATAGGCAGAAACAAGCTCGTTTGAGGGCTTGTCTGGAGCCTGTGCCTTCCCCAAGGGGAGGGGTGAAGCCCAACTCAGGTGGAATCCCTCCCTCAAGGAATTCAGACACCAGGGCTTGGTAATTTGAACCCATTAAAACCAGCCTACAACCTTTCCTCTGTCTCCACCACGCCCCTAGCAGGGAGAGTCTGCCAAAGTTAAAGGTACAGCATCATCTTATGCTGGTGGGACCTGCAGGCAGACAAGCACCACTACTGGGCAGGATAAGAAAAACAGAGCCCAGAGACTTTACAGGAAAGTCTTTCACCCTGCTGGGGCTCACCCAGGTGACTCTTTCCTCCTGATAGGAGGCCAGTTTGGTCTGGGAAAATCCGGCTGGGATCTATAATACCTAAGTAAACCTTCCTATGGGTGCGGGGGAAAAGGCACCATACAAGCAGGGCAAGAAACAAGAAAACAAGAACTGAAAAATTCTCCTCTGTTAAACAAAACCTAAGCTGGAGGTCCAGAAAAAGCTGAACTGAATGTCAAAGAATATAGATAACAAATTCATCCAGCAAGAAAACCCTAGATAAAAGAAGTGAAAGCAATCTCCAGAATAAACTAATTAAGGTAATTAAATGCCTAGATGCCAGCAAAAAATAACAAATCACACTAGGAAAATTAAAGATATGGCCCAGTCAAAGGAACAAACCAATAATTCAAATGAGATATAGGAGCTGAAACAATTAATTCAGAATGTACGAACAGACATGGAAAACCTCATCAAAAACCAAATCAATGAATTGAGGGAGGATAGAAAGAAGGCAAGGAATGAACAAAAAGAAGAAACCGAAAGTCTGAAAAAACAAATCACAGAACTTATGGGAATGAAAGGCATGGTAGAAGAGATGAAAAAAACAATGGAAACCTACAATGGTAGATTTCGGGAGGCAGAACACAGGATTAGTGAACTGGAGGATGGAATATCTGAAATCCAACAAGAAACAGAAACTATAGGGAAAAAAATGGAAAAATATCACCAGGGACTCAGGGAATTGAATGACAGTATGAAGCGCATGAATATACATGTTGTGGGTATCCCAGAAGGAGAAAAGAAGGGAAAAGGAGGAGAAAAACTAATGGAGGAAATTGTCACTGAAAATTTCCCAACTCTTATGAAAGACTTAAAATTACAGATGCAAGAAGTGCAGCGTACCCCAAAGAGAATAGATCCAAATAGATGTACCCCAAGCCATTTACTAATCAGAATGTCAGAGATCAAAGAGAAGACAGAATCTTGAAAGCAGCAAGAGAAAAGCAATCCATCACGTACAAGGGAAGCCCAGTAAGACTACACGTAGATTTCTCAGTAGAAACTGTGGAGGCAAGAAGACAGTGGGATGATATATTTAAATTATTAAAAGAGAAAAACTGCCAACCAAGAATTCTATATCCAGCAAAATTGTCCTTCAAAAATGAGGGAGAAATTAAAACATTTTCAGACAGAAAATCACTGGGAGAATTTGTGACCAAGAGACCAACTCTGTAAGAAATACTAAAGGAAGCACTAGAGACAGATACGAAAAGACAGAAGAGAGAGGTGTGGAGAAGAGTGTAGAAAGGAAGACTATGAGTAAAGGTAAAAAGAAGGAAAATTAGATTATGACATATAAAATCCAAAAGGCATAATGGCAGAAGAAAGTACTACCTGTGCAGTAATAACACTAAATGTTAATGATTAAACTCCCCAATCAAAACACATAGACTGTCAGAATGGATTAAAAAACAGGACCCATCTATATGCTGTCTCTACTCAAAGAACATGAGAGCAAGGACACAAACGGACATTTGCACACCAGTGTTTATAGCAGCATTATTTACAATTAGCAAGAGGTGGAAACAGCCAAAGTGTCCATCAACAGACGGGTGGCTAAACAAACTGTGGCATATACATACGATGGAATATTATGCAGCTGTATGAGAATAAAGTTATGAAGTATGTAACAACATGGATGGAACTTAAGGACATTATGCTGAGTGTGATTAGCCAAAACGAAAGGACAAATACTGTATGGTTTCACTGTACCATACAGTACATATCTTGTATGTATTTCAAGATATTGGGTAACTGGAGCTGAAGGGATACAGATTGTGCAACAGGAATGAATATAAAAACTCAGAAAGGGACAACACAATACTACCTAACTGGAATACAGTTATGTTAAAACACTGAATGAAGCTGAATGTGAGAATGATAGAGGGAGGAGGGCCGGGGGTATAAATGAAATCACAAAGAAAGATAGACAATAAAGACTGAGATGGTATAATCTAGGAATGCCTAGAGTGTATAATGATAGTGACTAAATGTACAAATTTAAAAAATGTTTTTGCATGAGGAAAACCAAAGGAATGTCATTACTGCAGGTTGCTGAAAATAGATGGTAATTAATATTTTAAAATTTCAACTTCTGTGTGAGACTAAAGCAAAAAATGTTTATTTGGTACAAAATTTATATGTTGACTAGTGCATTTCCTAATATAACTTATGTAGATAGTTGGTTGAACAACATAAGTACATGGAACCTTGGGTAGGACATGAGATTTTGTTGGTTTGTCCAGAGTGATACTCTGATGAATCCCAGAGTGATTTGATCAGTGAGTGGAAAACTTTCCTAAGTCCCCTTCGGGGAATGTGAGAACCGGGGAAAATTCAACCTCCCCAAGTTGAATTCTTGATATTCTCACAAGCAGTGTGGACAACCAAAGCTATAGGCTGAGCCCCCAGTCTTGGGGTTTGTTCATATGAAACTTAACCCCACAAAGGATAGGTCAAGCCTACTTAAAATTAGGCCTAAGAGTCACCCCCAAGAGAACCTCTTTTGTTGCTCAGATGTGGCCTCTCTCTCCAGCCAACACAATAAGCAAACTCCACCACCCTCCCCCTGTTTATGTGGGCCATGACTCCCAGGGGTGTGGACCTTCCTGGCAACATGGGACAGAAATCCCAGAATGAGCTGAGACTCAGCATCAAGGGATGGAGAAAAACTCTAGGATTTGCTGAGACCCAGCATCAAGGGATTGAGAAAACCTTCTTGACCAAAAGGGGGAAGAGTGAAATGACACAAAGTGTCAGTGGCTGAGAGATTCCAAACAGAGTCGAGAGGTTATCCTGGAGGTTATTCTTACGCATTAAATAGATATCACCTTGTTATCCAAGATGTAATGGAGAGGCTGGAGGGAACTGCCTGAAAGTGTAGAGCTGTGTTCCAGTAGCCATGTTTCTTGATGATGATTGTATAATGATATAGCTTTCACAATGTGATTGTGAAAACCTTGTGTCTGATGCTCCTTTTATCTACCTTGTCAACAGACGAGTAGAACATATGGAATAAAAATAAATAATAGGGGGAACGAATGTTAAATTTAGTTTGAAATGCTAGTGATCAATGAAAGGGAGGGGTAAGGGGTATGGTATGTATATATTTTTTTCCTGTTTCCATTTTTTTGTTGTTGTCTTTTTATTTCTTTTTCTGAATTGATGCAAATGTTCCAAGAAATGATCATGATGATGAATATGCAACTATGTGATGATATTGTGAATTACTGACTATATAGGTAGAAGAGAATGATCATATACTAAGAATGTTTGTGTTTTTCTCCTGTAATTTTTTAAAAAAAAATTTAAAAATAAAAAAAATGGATCTGCATGTGGAGGCTGGGTGGAATTGGGTAGCTAGGTCAGCTCTTACTAGCAGGGCCTTCTCACCCCACAGCATGCACTGACCCATCTGGGAACATGGTTTAGGGCTGCAAAGGCAACCCTGAGAATCATGATGGGACGATTCTTTTATGCTCCCTTCCTTGGTTCTGCAGGCCATCACCTATTCCTGGTCCCTGGTACAACCTATGCAGACCCTGCCCTGATCTGGAAAGTTTTGCCCAATAGGCCCCACATACCTCCTGTGAAGGAAGAATAGTAACTGCCTAAGGCTCAGATTACTGTCTCCGTATGAGGAAATATGACTCCGAAGAGATGAGTACTTTCAAGACAGAAGAGAGCTGTCTTGCTTTACTTAGGAGGTAATTGTGGTATATGTTATGGGGCAGAGGCCCAGGTTATTTACTGTGTCTCTTTTCTTCCCCTGCCCTGCAGTTTGATGGTGTGGTGAGCGGCCTTGCAGACCCGATGGCGGTGCTGGGGGAGCTGGAGCCCCTGCAGCAGCAGCACCTCATAGCCTTCCTGCAACTGGTGGGGTACAGTGTGCAGGGGGGGAGTGTGGGGCAGGACGTGGTCACCAACCAGAAGCTCTTTACAGCGGCCTACTTCTTGGTCAGTGCACTATCAGGTATGGGAAAAAAGGAAAGATGGCTGTTGTTGCCTTGAAATTGCTTTGCTTATTCTATATGCTTTCAAGGACGTAGACGTTGTAAGTATAGAGTTGGTATATGTGGTCCCTCTCAGCACTACAGGGAGGATATGTAGTGGAGGGCCAAGGAATTTTACGTGATGACCATGAAGAATCAGACGTTAGTGTAAAGGTGGCCTTTCTGTTCACTATCAACCTCCTCCACTCTCTTCGAGAGCACTCTGCCTTCCTTCCTATCAGTAAGGGCTCTCCATGGGCATATGCCCTCACCAGTGCAGGAAATAATCTCCCAAAATACAGCTGTGATCTTACTTAAGACCTGGCCATGTTGAGTGGCAGCTGCGTTCACTTGGTTTCTGCTCTTCCCCAGCGTTCTGGTCCTTCTGATCCTCTTCTATACAAGCTTATTATCCCACCCTGGGTACAGCATTGGTGTCTTGGGCAGGGAGACTCAGAGAATATCTCCCCACACAAAATGGCCTTCTGAGGGCAGTGGTCATCCTATTACCATCAAGCACTACCAGCCACCTTCCCACTACTACTGCCTGAACTCCCACACTAGATGACCTGTCATGAGTGGTTGTCCTTTATGAGTAAGCTGGGCTTTCAGTTCCATCTCAGAAAGGCAAATCAACCCAGCCTCCTTGTTCTCACAACTTCCCTTCGAGGTGATGTTGGTCATTGGGCTGAGCTCCTGATGCATTCAGGGTTCCCTCCCCAGCACCTCAACCTGGGAACAGGGGCCTAGGAAGCTTCAATTTGTAAAGAATTGATCCCTGAGTGCCTCTCACAGCTTTATATGCTGATAAATTATGTCCTGTTTTGTTCCAAGTCATGGGTAAAAGTTTTAACTGGTTGACTGAGACAGGACATAAACAGAACCCTGCAGAACTCCACTAGACTTTGCCCATTGTTATTACTTTATTTATCAGGCTCTTTTCAAGTGTAGGCATTCTGTCAGGGGTTAATCCAGGCCAGAGTTCTCCATCTTATGAGAGGCCTTTCCTTCACATTGCCTTTTAGGTGTTTGAAACACTTGTCATTCATCAATAGGCTGGATGAATGGTATCAATTACATAGTTCATGGCTGACATTGAGAATCAGCAGTTTTCTTTCCCTGAGCTTGCACACAGCCTCAAAAAAATCTCTGCAATGTTGAACACAGGTAGCCACTCAAGAATTGCATATGATGTGACACTTAACTTGCTGTTTCTGAGCTGGGTACTCGAAGGTATTATAATCTTTAAGTGCAGCTGAAAATCTCTGCAGCCAATTTCTAAACCATGGTGGCCTTTTACATCTCTCTGAATTGTGAAATCATTTATACATTAGTTAAGGCGCAGAAGTCAGTTCCACTGTAAATCTCATCAGTGCTCTTCCTTGGCCCTTCTGAGGTGACTTTTCCTGCTATGATAGCTTAGTTTTCTCTTTAGAACCTGAGGAAAGTGTGGGAATAGAAAATGGGCTCTTCTTGGATTCTGTTTCCAGCTTTCTAAATAATGACACCAGTTTTCCATTTTTTTATATTTCTAATTGTTTAAAGTACTTTGGTCTCAGCACCTTTGTGACCTTAAGCAGTCACATACTCCCTGGGCTTCATTTTGTAAAATAGAAACATATATAAAGGGGCAATCAAAATAATTTCAGTGCAGAAACCAGCTAACATGCCTGTTTTAGGTATTGCTAAGTGCTGAGGTTGGAGAGAATATCTAATTCTTGTCCTCAAGCAAATCAGCCAGTTAGTAGCATTAGACAGTAAGCTCTGGAAAGCAGATGCTGTTCTTCTATTCTATTCTTAAACTTTGTGCTTAGCACCATACTCAATAGTGAAAGACTGAAAGGGTAACATGGAACTAAAATATTTCCAAGAATATGAGATTATGATTATATGGGACTCATCTGCCATCTGAAAAGTGGGGCTGAAGCATGGACAAGCGAAATGTCACATGGCTCTGTCCATACCATTCCCAGCTCTATGGTCTCCTTGCTAGACCACAAAGTACTGGTTTGGGATAGGGCCCTCTCTGAGAATTTGTTTAAAATTGTGGATCCACTCCATAGGAAGGCACAATATTTGCATAAAGTTTTAAGGGGTCCTCTGGAGGATCATCTGCCGAGGGGCTGCCTCATCCACTCTCCTTTGGGAACAAGCTTTTCTTTCATTGTACTCTACTGGGCTGCAGCCTCAATAGCATGCCATGTTTTATAAAAACTGCTAATAAATGCAAGAGATAGGTGAGTTCATAAACAGTCACTGGACCAGATGATACAGCATTTGAGTATTTTTCTCTTCTGCCTTTTAAGGCTCAAAGGGTGACTTGTTGATAGCTGAAGAGAATTAGGGCCCTTTAAGGAAATGCATCTGTTTCACGCTGGAGAAGTGTTTAAAATGTTTTGACTAACACCAATCTGGATTCCTTTCCCCAGGACACCTTTTAATGCAGCTCCTGGCCTCACCCAGTTTTATGCCATCTCCCTTAGCCATTAGTGCCATTGTGCACTTGAAGTTGAGCTACTGGTGGGTCAGGATGCCCATGACAGTTCTGGCCTGGCCTTAGGATTTCTTTTGTGTCACCTCTTTATGAAGCCACATTGCATTTTTCTTCCCAAAATGCTTGGTGACTAAGTAGAACCCTTCATAGTTTACACAGGGCTCTAACATATGCAAAAAATTGGTGTTAGGTCAAATGAGGAGACCGAGTTCCCATAAATAGTGGAACTTAAACACAAATCTTGTGTTTCCAAATCCCAGGTTCTTTCTACTTTTCCATGCTGATTCCTTTTCCCTATGTCTGCATAGTTCTTCCTGATCAACAAATTGAATATTAAGCAATATCCTTTGGTAAAACAGAGCTGGTAACTTGGTTCCTGTGTCTGTTTAAAAGTCTTTTGTTGCCTGTTTACCACCATTCATTCATTAATTTATTGAGCATCTTTCTGCCAGGTTGGGGGGAAAACACTGAAGTATAGATTAGATATAATCCAGGTGTTAGCCCTGTTCCTATGAACTTTTTTTTTTTTTTTTTTTTACAGTAACTATGATTTTTGTTTCTTACAGAAATGCCAGATAATGTGGCAGCTCTGCTGGGCACTTGCTGTAAGCTCCAGATTATTCCTACTCTCTGCCACTTGGTAAGGAATCTCCCAGATAGGTAGGAATGGGAAAATGAGGGAGTAGTTGTTAAACAACTGATCAAATACTTCTAGGCTTTCCTATCCACAATAGCCCTTCAAGATAGGTTTAATGGGTATTATTAACCCCATTTGTATTTACAACACACAGACAAGCATACACACAAAGAGGAAGACAGGCTTAGAGGGAAAGGATTTGTTCAAAGAGCTTCCTAGTCAGGCCAGGGCTCCAACCCATGTTCTTAGACTCCAAATCTCATGCTTTTTCCATTATTTGGAGATACCATTGGCCAGTGCTGGTCTTCATGCAACATTGTATGGAAGAGGGTGGAAACCATCTTAATTTGTAGTAGCTGTTCTGTGTGTAGATCAGATTCTGCTCTGCATCAGATTCACCAGGGAATTCAAGAGGACTGCTTTTCTCAGGGAGATATATAGCCAGCTTCTTTCATTCTCTTTCAAAAATACCTTTAGGTTGATGTCCTCAGGAAATGAAAGAAGAGAGTGGAGGTTAAGTTTTTCCTTTTTAAATCACAAACTGGGCCATTAATTAAAGGAACTATCAATTGGCTTTCCTGAAATCACTCTAATGGGGCAGCTAATTCACTTATGGACCAACTGTTTTAAGGTCCAGTTACTGAGGGCCAAGGCCAGCATGCTATGTGAGCTTAAAGGACCATAACTCAGAGCTCTGCTCTCAGACCAGGAGGCCACTGGAGATCTAGACAGGTCCCTGCCATCTGTTGCACATCTATTCTGGGTACCCTGAGCACTATGGTTGTTGCCTTGGATGCCTCCTTGGCATAGAAAGACACCAGGTCTTGCAATGTGGCCTCATTCTAGGGAGCAGTTCAAATATCATGTAGAACTAAAACCTGATTCCCTGGCCCAGAGGAGTGGTGGGTTCTTATTTTTTATTTTTTTTGCATGGGCAGGCACTGGGAAATGAACCCGGGTCTCCAGCATGAGAGGCGAACACTCTGCCTGCTGAGCTACCATGGCCTGCCCCCTTATTTTATTTTTATAATTTTATTTTGAAATAAAATATAATACAAAGCCCATACAGAAAACTCCAAAATACAGTCCACCTCGATGTCCAGATCCAACTTTTAACATTTTGCCTTATTTGCTTTATCATTCTATCTACTCATGTATGTATCCCTCATCCATCCATCTATATTCTTAACATTTGACAGATTATATACATCATGCTCCTTGAACACTTAATGCTTGCATGTACATTTTCTAAGAACAAATATTCACTTGGTAATAACCATCTTAAGTACAGATATCAAGTTTAAGCATTTAACACTGGTATAAAGTTTACAGTTTGTTTTTTTCTCCATAAGTGTAGTCCAGAATGATGGATTTTATTTAATTGTCATAGTTTCTTTACTCACCCTTTTTTTTTCTTCATTGTGGAACCATATATAAACATGAACTCTCCCATCTCAACCATTCCCAAGCATAATATTCAGTGGGATTAAGCAAATTCACATTGTACTAACTTCATCACCATTACCAGACTATCTCTTATCACCCCAAACAGAAACCCTGTACCCATAACGCATTAACTCCCCATTTCCTCTCCCTGCCTTCAAGTTTGCATATTCTGCCTTTTTCATATAAGTGAAAGCATACAGTTATCTATCCCTTTGCATTGACTTTATTTTACTTATATGTTTTTCTTTTAAGTTCATTCACAGTAGCATGCATTGGAACGTCATTCCTTTAAAAGGCTGAGTGTATGCAGTGTGTACATGTACACACACTCTACATTTTATTTACCTAGTTATCTGCTGATGGATGTTTGGTTTGCTTCCATCTTTTGGCTGTTATGAAAAATGCTGTTATGAACAAACACTGCTTTCAGTTCTTTTGGATATACACTTACTTAAAAGTGAGATTGCCAAGTCATAGGTAGGTCTATGCTTTTTTTTATTTTTATTTATTTTTTTTAATTAAAAAAATTTTTTTAAACATAACATACAAACACGAACATTCTTACCATATGCTCATTCCATTCTTGGTATATAATCAGTAACTCACAATATCATCACATATTTGTATATTCATCACCATGATCATTTCCTAGACTATTTTATGCTTAACTTTTTGAGGAACTACAAAACTTCCACAGTAGCTGCATCATTTTACATTCCCATCAACAACATACTACAGTTCCTATTTCTCAGCATACCTGTCAGCACTTATTTTCTGTCTTTTTAACAGCTTCTAGTGGGCAGGAGGTAGTACCTCATTGTGGTTTACATTTGCAATACCCTAAAATGCCTAATGATATTTAGCATCTCTTCATGTGCTTATTGGCCATTTGTATATGTTCCTTGGAGAAATGTCTATTTAAGTCATTTGCACATCTTAAAATTGGGCTGTTTGTTTTTTTTGTTGTTGAATTGTAGGAGTTCTTTATATATTAAACCTGTATCAGATAAGTGATTTCCAAATGTTTTTTCCTCTTCGGTTGTCTTCTTCTTTCTAGATAATGTGCTTTGGACAAAAGTTATTTTTTGGTGAAGTCCAGTTTGTCTGTTATGAAGAAAGGGTACTTAATTTTGTCAAGTGCCTTTGTTGTATCAATTGAGCTAAATCATGTGTTTTTTTCTTTCATTCTATTTATGTGGTATATTATGTTGATCAATTTTTATGTTGAACCATGCTTGCATTCCTGGAATAAATCCCCCTTGACCCTGGTGTCCTTTAGATGTATCGTTGTTATCTAATTGGCAAATATGTTGTTGAGGACTTTTGCATTTAGATTCCCAAGGGATATTGGTCTGTACTTTTTAAATAATCTGGTTTAGGCATTGAAATGATGCTTGTGATTTCTTCTTTCATCCATTAGTTTTTAAAGCATGTCCTGTTTAATTTTTGTATACTTGTGAATTTCCTAGTTCTGTTATCAAGTTCTAGCTTCAATCCATTGTAGCTGGAAAAGATACTTTATATGATTACAATCTTTTAAAATTTATTGGACTTGTTTTGCGGTCATAGTGTCTACCAGAGAATGATCAAGTGCATTTAAGAAAATACATGTACGCTGCTATTGCTGGAAATGTTTTATTTCTCACTCTAGTTGGTTTATGGTATTGTTCCAAGTTTTCTGTTTCCCTACTGATCTTCTGTCTAAATGTTCTGTTCATTATTGTAAATACTGTAGTGAAATTTCCTACTATTAACGTAGAAATGTCTTTCTTCCTTCGTTTGCTTTATGTATTTTGGGGCTTTCTATAGTTAGGTGTATAGGTTTATAATCATATCTTTCTGATGAATTGATCCTTTTATTGATATAGTATCCTTGTCTCTTAAAAGTTTTGATATAGTCTGCTTTGTTTGTAGCCACCTCCATTCTATCTTTTTTTAATTTTGCATGGACAGGCACTGGGAATCGAACTCGGGTCTTCTGGCATGGCAGAACTCTGCCTCCTGAGCCACTGTGGTTACCACCCCCCCCCCCCACATTCTCTTTTGACTGCTGTTTGCATGGAATGTATTTTTCCTATCCCTTTATTTTCTTTTTAAAGAAGCTGTATGTTTATAGAATTTCTAAAGAAGTTATATGTTTACAGACAAGTCATGTCTTGTGGACGTGGAATAAGTCATTCCCAATTCCCATATACCCCCTTGTTAAACTATGCATTAGTGTGGTACCTTTTTTACAATCAATGAAAGGATATTAGAATTGTACTGTTAACATAGTCCACAATTTACAATAGGGTTCATTGTGTTGATCAGGCTTATGTTTAACCTTTAATTTTCAGTGGGTAACACATGGCCTAATATTTCTCATTTTAACAGTCACATAATTCAGTGCTTACGCTGAATACTGTTTAATTATATTCACAATATTGTGCTACCATTACCATCCATTTCAAAAACTTTACAGTCATACATAGAAAAAACTTCCCAGTCTCTCTACCCCATCTATCCCCTGGTAACCGTTATTCCAAATTCCAACTTTGAGTGTGCTTATTCTAATTATAGTCCCTGTCAGTGAGATCTTATGTGTCCTTTTATGTCTGGCTTATTTCACCCAGTGTGACGTCTTCAAGGTTTTCCATGTTGTCACATACATCAGAACTTCATTCTTTTTATGGCTGAATAATATTCCATTGTGTATATATACCATATTTTATTTATCCATTCATTGCTTGATGGACACTTGGGTTGCTTCTGCCTTTTGACAATTCTGAATAACGCTGCTGTGAACATGGGTGTGCAAATATCTGTTCAAGTCCCTGCTTTAAATTTTGTGGGGTGTGTATCTAGTAGAGGAATTGCTGTGTGTGGTAGTTGGAAGCTCTCTGGACCCCAACACTCATGCTGCTAAATCCAGTCTGTTCCTGTGTGTGTGGACCCACTGTAAGGATGAGTAGGATCTTAAGTTATAACCTGTCTCATTCAAGGTGGGTTTTAATTCTCTTACTGGAGCCTTTTTTAGGAGAATGAAATTCATACAAAGAGATAAAGTCAGGGAGCCAAGCTGAGATCACAAACCCAGGGGTGAAGGGAGACCAGCAGATGTTGCCATGTGCATTGCCATGGGACAGAGAAGTCCAAGTCCAGGGTCATTGCAGCCGGTCTTCAGGAAGAAAGCATTGTCTTGATGATGCCTAGATTTAGACAATTTCATGGCTTCAAAACTGTAAGCTAATTAAATTCCCATAGTTAAATCCAATGCATTTCATGGTATTTGCATTTCTCTAATAGGTAGTAATGGTTAAAAAAGCACGTGAAAAAAAATGCTCACCATTTGTATATCCTCTTTTGAGAAATGTGTTTTAAATCTTTTGCCCATTTACTGTTTGTTTTTTTATTGTTGAGTGTAGGATTTCTTTATATATTCTGGATATTAAGCCCTTTTCGGATATGTGGTGTGCCAGTTTGAAAGGATTTATGTACCCTAGAAAAGCCATGTTTTAATCCTAATCAGTCTTGGGAGAGCAATGGTTTCTTCTAATCCCTATTCAGTACTGTAAATTGGAAACTTGATTAGGTAATCTCCACGGATATGTAACTCAATCAGTTGTGGGTATTAAACTTGATTAGATGGAGATGTGTCTCCACATTCTACGTGGGTTTTGATTAGTTTACTGGAATCCTATAACAGAGGAGATTCTGAGAGAGCAGAGGATGACAACAGAGCCACGAGAAAGCCACAGTAGAGCAAATCCTGAGGCTGAGAGAACCAGAGTCTGCTAGACAACGACCTTTGGAGAGGAAGAATGCCCTGGGGAGGGGGGGGGGGGGGGCTTCATGAAGCAGGAAGCCAGGAGAGGAAGCTAGCAGACTGTTGCCATGTTCACCTTGTGCCTTTCCAGTTAAGACAGAAATGCTGAACACATCAGCCTTTTTTGAGTGAAGATAACCTCTTGATGGTGCCTTGGTTTGGACATTTTTATAGACTTGCTTTAATCTGGAGATTTTCATGGCCTTAGAACTGTAAACTGGCAACTTAGTAAATTCCCCTTTTTAAATACTCGTTCTTCCCTCATGCACATGGATCATTTTTAAGAATTGACCATATTCAGTAAGTTTACAAATATTAAAGTCCTATTATATTTTCTCTGACCCCAATGGAAATAAGCTAGAAACCAATCACAGAGGAGTGGTAGAAAATTTACACGTGTCGAAATTAAACAACACAACCATAAACAGCCAAGATTTTTAGTGTGCTCTCTTGATACCCATCTTACTCTGGCTAAGCCATTTAACCTCAACACTGACCTTTGGGCTAGTTAATAAGCAGCTCTTCAACTCTGGGGCATAAACTCCCCTAATCCAACTTGCATCTGCATCATGTCTCACTCAAAACCCACAAATAGTCCCAGCTGATGAATTAACCATCCCCATATCCCTCAGATCCCCATTCCCATTCCCTTTTCATGCCCATTTATTTTAAACTAACCATCCTTAATTCCTGTGGGAAATCTAACCTCCACCTGTTGGTGCTGAATGCACTTCCCTTCAACCTCTCAGGATGCCCCCCTCTCTCTGGGACCTATGAATAGCAAACTATTTTACTTTTGCATTAGGGCCTCAGTTTCCCATTGTGTGACACTTGATGTCCAGCTGGGCCCAAATTTAAAATCCAAATTGTGTTTTCAAATTAATGTGTCAAAGACAAAACCCGAAGGAATATTAGGAAATATCTTGAGAATGAAAGTGAAAATGCAGCATACTAAAATTTAGGGGATACAGAAAAGGCAATGCTGACAGGGAAATTCATAATTCTAAATGCTTACAGTATAAAAATTTTCCTATTAGTGACCTAATAACACACACCTGGAGGAACAAGAAAAAAAGAAGAAAATAAAGTGAGTAAAGGAAAGAAAGAAAGCTTAGAGCAGAGATAAATAAAATGGGAAAAACTAAACAAAACAATGAAAGAATCAACCATACCAAAAGTTGGTTCTTTGAAGAAATCAATAAAACTGACAAACCTTTAGGCAGACTGAAAGAAAAAGAGAAAGGATACAAATAACTAAAACCAGAAATTGAAAGGGGAGACACTACAATGAGCACAGAAATAAATAAATAAGGAGAAGATGCTATTAGCAATTGTTTGTCAAAAATTACAAAATCTAGATGAAATGGACAAATTCCTAGAACACACAATTACAAAATTTCTCAAAAGACCAATAACAAGTAAGGAAATGACTCAGTAATCAAAAAGTTTTCAACACAAAAAAACCAGATGGATTCACTGGTATTCTACCAAGCAGTCAAAGAAAAATTAACTCCAACTCTCCCAAAACATTGCAGAGGAGGGGATATTTCTTGGAGCACTGGGCTGGTGGCTAGACTCTGCAAGCTCCAGGGCACAGTGAGCCAGTGGGGTGACAAGCATTCTTTGAACAATATGATAGAAGGCTTACTCTCTGCAGATTCAGCCTTTCCATGTACATGGGTGGGCTTGTTCTCTTGGCCTGAGATGATGTCTTTGGTCTAGTTTGTAGCTTCCATGGTTCTCTGTCCTTGAAACAACTCTTCCTTCAATTTGTCCTTTTCAGTCCAGGCTGGCAGCAGTTCTGTTCATACAACTTGCACCAAAAACTTGACAGTTTTGCATGTAATACACAGGGGTTCAAAACATCTGACAATAGCCTTCCATATGTCTTTCCTGCATAACTGTACCTCCAATCTTGACTTGCACTGAAATGAGTGACTGGGTCCATGTTCAACTAACCCTTACATGGAGTACTATTCTCTCTGGGGATTTGCTTTAAGCTAAGAATTTTCCAAATTATCAATTTATGGTTTCTTTGTGCCCAGGGGTTCAGCTCTCAGCTTATCCATTTCTCTCACATTTTATTGAAAGCTGCACAGAGAAACCAGGCTGCACTTACCTTCAGAATCTCTTCAGCTAAATACCCAGGCTCTTTGCTTTCAAGTTCTGCCTTGCATCTGACATCAGAACTCCATTTCACCAAGTTCTCTGCCACTTTAAAATATGGATCATCTTTCTGCTAGTCTCCAATGACACATTTATCATTCCTATCTAAGCCTTATCATAAGTACCTTTAGCATCCAAATTTCTAAGACCAGTCTCTTCAAAGCAATCTAACCTTTTCTACCAAATAGCTGAATTCTAGCCTCTACCTGATCCCAAAGCTGTTTCTACTTTTTTGGTTTTGCAATAGCAATATCAAACTTGGTTTAATTTCCTAGGCTGCTTAAGCAAATACCATGAAATGGGTTGGCTAAGACAAAGGAATTTATTAGCTTACAGTTTTGAGGTTAATACAAAGTCCAAATCAAGGTGACACCCCTGCAAAGACTGTGGCATTCTGGGGCTGGCTGCCGGTAATTCTTGGCTCCTCTGCAACATGGCCAGGCATATGGTAGCATTTCCTGGTCCCTCCCTTCTTTTTTGGGTCCAGCTTATTGCCTCCTATAGCTTTCTATCTGAATTTCATTCCACTTATAAAGGAGTACAGTAATAGATAATTAAGACAGATGATTGAGGTGGGGTACACCTTCTTAACAGAAACAACCTCATCAAAAGTCCTACTTAATATGGGTTCACACTCACAGGAATGCGTTAAATTTAAGAAGATGTTTTTCTGGGATACATATACCTTCAAATTGCCATACCACATATCTGTTAAGTGTTTATTATTCAGAATATGTAAAGAACTGCTATAATTTAATGAGGAAAAAAAACAATTTAAAAATAGGTAAAGGATGTGACTAGACATTTCTCTCAAGAATACAAATGGCACATAAGCACATGAAAAGATGTTCAACATCATCAGCTATTTAGGAAATGCAAATCAAAATCTCACTGAAATAGCCATTCTAATGGGTGTGAAATGGTATTTAAAAAAAGGAAAATAAGTGTTGTTGAGCATGTGGAGAAGCATTACCTTAGTACATTGTAGGAATGTAAAATGATGCCACTGAAGAAGCTTGGTGATTCCTCAGAAATTTAAGTGACAGAATTACCATGTGTCCAAAAGCAATCCCACTTCTAGGTCTATATCCAAGAGCACTGAAAGCAGGAACTTGAACAGCTATTTGCTAAACTGCTCTTTAGAGGCATTATTCACAGTTGCCAAAAGGTCGAAGCAACCCAATGTCCATCAACACAAAAACCAATAAGCAGAATGTGGCATATACATACAGTGGAATATTATTCAGTCGTAAAAGGAATGATGTTCTGATACATACAACATGGATGAACCTTGATGATACATTTGAGTGAGACAATTAGAATGTAAAAGGACAAACAAATACTGTATGATCTTGTTATGTGATATAATTAGAATATGCATTGACTCAGAAATTAGAATACAGGTTACCAGGGATGAAGGTGGGGACTTGATACTTAACTGGCACAGTGTTTCTGTTTAGGGTAACAGAAGTTTTGTAACGGATGATAGTGATGCTAGTGTAAAATTGTGAATGTAAATAATGCCACTGAATTATTCTTGAAAAGGGTTAAAATGGGAATTTTTAGGTTATATATATCTTACCAGAATATGAACTAAAAATAAAAAGCAATCCATAAAACTGTATAACACAGCCTGTAGGAGTATTTCAGATAGGAAGAAAAGCAAGGTTCTTGAGGCAGGAAACGTACTTAAATAAACTGTGGTACCTACCTTTGAGAAGTTCATGCAAATGTATAAGAAATTTTAAAATAGTTATTACATTTTAAAAATCAAACCAACCTAAATACCCTGTGATGAGAAAGGTATATTCTGAGCCTTCTAATCTATTGGAGTTAAGGGTCTCTTTGGAAGATGGAGTTCTGAAAATATGGATTCAGAGATAGGCAAACTGGATAAAAATCAGGGCTGAAGTCCTGTCCTGAGTCAACTATATCTTGTTATATCTTATGGACTTTCCTTCTCTGTTTGGGGAGTTAAAAAGCAACTTAATTGATTTTTTTTCCATAATTACTTAGACATGTATTATTGTCCAACAATGTGTATTTTCTAACATTTTAAAATGAATTTGTTTAAATGTGTAATTTCAGCTCTGTGCTCTGTCAGATGATGGAGTATCTGATCTAGAAGACCCAACCCTGGCTCCTCTGAAAGATACAGAAATGTTTGAGATTGTGCAGCGTTTGTTTGCCTTAGTCAACATTAATCTGGAGAGACTCCAGTCATCTGTGAAAGCTGTTATCCAGAAGGCCCCTAATGTTTGTCTGCTAATTCTTCACATAACTCTGAATGGACTCTGTGCTTTAGGCAGAGAACATCAGCATGGTCATATGTGAATTAAAAGTATACACTGTGGGCCATGTTTGGTATTTTTCAGCATATGTTCTGGTTCTACTTTAGAGTTTAAATCAGCCCCACCATAGAAGTTGTTCAGTGGAATGAAATTACAGTAAGTGGTCCATTTTTCTTCAGAAAAAAGGTCTGAATATATGCTAGCTTAGAATTCTCAACCCTCCTCTGCTTTAGTATGGCTCAGACACTGGGTCAACAGCATAAGAGTGTCCTTTATGAAAAAGAAACATATCAAAGAAACAGGTAAAAGGTACCTGGTGGTTAAAAGTGAAGTTATTCACACTGCACATTAAACTGTATTGTAATTTCATCCATATTAAAAATGAAACTCGACCTTAAGCAAATATACAAATGCTTTTATGTGTATGGGGGAGGAGAATATGAAGTTGTACACTGTAGCAAAACAAGCAAAGGCATATGCAAAAGTGAAAAGATTTATGCTAGGATGGTGGCACTAAATAGGTGCCTTTTCATTTGTGTGGATTTCTAAAATAAGTATAAAGAACAAACTACAAACAGAATGTGTAATACTGACCCTACTTCTATGAAAAATAGGTATATACATGTATTGATATGCACTGAAAGTATCTTTTAAAGGGTTCACAAGAAACTTAACTAGTGGATACTTGGGGAGAGGGAGTTAGAGGTTGTGGCAGTGGGAAATTTCTCCTTTCTATTCCTTGGATTTTGTATTTTTCTATCCTTATCTGGATGTTGTATGTATTACCCTCTAAATTAAAACAAAACTAAATATAGATTTCAGGCAGATAAAAAAGATGTCATCCTGGCAATTACAGAAAGTTTAGTTATGTTAAGAGGGAAAAACAACTATTTCCAAAATTGCCCTAAGACAAGCCAGTTATGTTGGGTTTGTTTTAAAAACCAGCTGTTGAAAAGGGGTTAACCCTGTGGTGGTGCTGGGGGGGGGGGGGGGCAAGCTTGCAGTGAGGGTGGGGTGAGATTGTTTCTTCCAACTAGACAGTACCTCTGGTTCACTCATTAAATTTTTTTTTTTTTTGGTAAATATACCCTCATTTACTGCTTCACATCAAGAATATACTTTCTTCATAATTAGATTTGGAAACAAGTTCTAGCTCAGATCACCTGGAAAACAAAGTCAATAAAGTAAGATATTTCCTAGAACAGCACAGGACCATCACCTTAACTCTGATGAGGGCCACTTCTTGTTATAGGGAGTAGCAGGGACATCAGCTCGAGTGCTAGGCCCAACAAAGGCCCCTCCAAGATGTCCATGTTCTAATCCCCACAACCTGTGAATATGTAACCTTATTGGCAAAAAGGGACTTCACAGATATATCTGAGATACCGATATATCCTGGATTATTCAATTGGGCCCTTAAGAAAGATCAAAAAGTCAGTAAGAGATGCAATCAAAGAGACAGTAGGAAAGATAAAGCCTAAAAAGGATTTGACCCATTGTTGCTGGCTTTGAAAATGAAAGGCAACAGGTGCCAAGTATGTAGGCAGCCTTTAAGAGCCAAGAATGACCACTAGCTCCCAGCCAGTCGGGAAGTACGGACCTCTGACCTGCAACCACACAGAACTGAATTCTGCCAACCACCTAAATGAGCTTAGAAGTGGATTCTCCTCAAGATATCCAGATAAGTCCAGATATGCCCTGGCAAACACCTTGATTTTAGCCCAGTGAGATGCCTGTCAGACTTCTGATGTACAAAACTGTGAGAATAAATTTGTGTTAACTTTTTGCTGCTAAGTTTGTGGTAATTTGTTAAAACAGTGATTTAAAAAAACTGTACTGGTAGTGTAAAGACAGAAGAATGAATAGTATAAAACCAAATTCTTTTTGAAATATCAGACATACATGGAATAGCATTTCCTTAGTGTTAGGTATGGAATGCTGGAAGCTAGCTCGGACAGAGTTGAAAAGGGCCTTCTGGGAGCAAACAGACTTCCTGCACTCACTCCAAGGCTGCTCTCTCCCTCCCTTTCTCAGGTGCTGTTCAGGGCTGAGCTTTATGCACAGCTACACTGATTGGTTCATGGTCTTTCCCGCCAAGATTCTATCCTTACTGGTTAGCAGTATCCCATGCCATGGGAAGCCTTTCTTACTTTATCATATATTCTAATCTTCCTCACTTCTGAAATTCTTTCTTTGGTACTTCCTAATGTGTGTCTTCTTTGACAGGCACTTGGACTGGGATAGAGGAAATAATGGTTAGAGTTTCCTTGAAGAACAGCCAGGTGAAATTTTTATTTATTTTGGGGGAAAGAAAAAGACATTAGAAGCTTTTTTTACAAAGACTATTAGCATTTAAAAGAAATTACAAAGCTAACCTGATGTCCTGTATATTTGATCTCTCTCAACCTCAGGTCTACCTATAAATAAAACACTATATTTTCCCAGTAGTAAGTATTTTACTAAGTATGTCATCTAGCCTTGAACACTTCAATAATTTTTGTTTCTACAGAATATGGAAATATGGAAAAGATTTATGGGGACAGTTTCTGAAAAGTTAATAAATTGTGCTGCAGGGAAATTTTATTTATACAAGGACAAGAGTAATGCTTATATAAGAGCTAGTGTCCATCTACCTGGAAAGTAGTAACAGTTAATTTTTGTTTTTAAAATTTTCATTAAAAAAAATTTTCCTTAGATACCTGGTTCAGGTTTGATTTTGAAGATTGCAAACTAGTATTTTACCCCCCATTCAAAAAAAAAAAAGTTATCTTCTTCACCACTTCAAAGACTAGAGGTTTAAAAAAGCATGCATTTGTATCCAAGATAAAAATAGAAAGAAAAGAAAAGCAGAATAAAAAAAAAATCCCCAAACAAGGCTTTTTACATCAAATCATCATTGGCTCTTCAACCTTACATGTCAAAAATTAGAGTTGTTGCTAAACCCTAGCACTCATTCTTCCACAACAGAATCCACGATAACCACTTCTTTAAAATCATTGTTACTGAAGAAACAGGAACTAAAGTCATCAGTTCTTATTTAAAGAGGACCCACAGCCAATAGAAATATTATCTTCCATTTCAAGTGCAGATAAATCTGGTTCTATCTGAAAAGACTAAGGCATTTCTCATCTGGACTGTGTTTACCAGAACAAGCTGTGTTTTCAAAGCAAGGTTACTTACACTAATGACCACTTCTATTCCACTTAAAAGAACATAACAAAAACTATACATTTTAACCAGTAAGGGCTTCTGGTTTAATATTGATAATTTATAAGCAATGAGCTGTTTTAATGCTATGCCTTTTTGCCTCTTGTAGTTAGTTCACAAGGTTTCTTTCAAACTAGACTCCCAAGCCACCAGTCAACTGATTCTTTAGAAGGCCCAATTTCAGATTTGGACTGACATACTTGTTGCTACCCTGGGCTTGCTGTCAACTGAAGTGTAATAAAGAAATCGATTTCCAACTTAAAATAAAAATAACTTTTGACTTCTGTTCTCTGGTAGCAAAAAAGGGTATTCTTTGATTCTAAACGAGTTGTTTTACAAGCATTGAGTCATTTAATCTTCTAAGTTATAAGTGGCATTTATGTTAACTGTAGGTATGGTCATTCAGTTTGGGACAAAGATTAAAAAATTGTAGAAGTTAGTAGTAAAACAAAAAAGGAGAAAATATTCACTTTTGACCGACTTTCCTATGTGCAGGTAAGACAGGTTTATCTTTGGTTTCTGCGTTATCAGCCAATGACTGAGAAACAATTAGAAAGAGAAAGTAATAACTAAAATAGCTTAACACATCTGATTTTGGGGTCCACTAACAACAGTCCATCCGTAAATGTTTCTCCCTATAAGAAAAAAAAAAAAAACAGAACAGGTCCTGTTCCAGGATGGAACTACATTCTTTGAGTTGTACTGAAACTGTAGGTAGGACTCCTAAATATAGTAATTTGCTATATTACTTCAGAAAGAGGTACACTTTAAAAGAACTAAAAGATAAGCCACTTCAGCATAAGTAAATGCATATAATAAACAGATAGTCAGTAGCCTAATAAGGATTTTCCAGTTTGGCATTTACCAATCAGAATTTCAAATTACTTCATGTAATTGAAGGTGAAGACAAATACTAACTTACCCTTATTTAGCAGATTGGCTATCAAAGGCAAGGGAAGATCTAAATTTAATCAAAGGTCATATGGTCACAAGTCAGAATCAGGAACTTAGCCACTAGAGGTATACCATTTCTATTTTTTATCACAAAAGGGAACATATTAAAGAAAGTACTTCAGTGTATTGCAGAACTGGTGCAAGTCAGACTGTTAAGCGTCTTACCTTAATGTGATATAATTCCTTCAGTTTTTAGCATGGTAAGGACTCACTTTTGATTCTGCATAATTCTTCAGAAATCACTCCATCCAGGCACTCAGAAGGTTAACATTAATTATGGAAGATATTAAAAATGAATAAAACTTAAAAAAAGCTAGAATGAAAATCCAGTTTAAAAATAACCTAACCTTAAATATTATAGAGTTATCTTACATAAAAAAACTGATTTGATGCTGAATCATTAAATGTATTCTTAAAAGTTTGGGAACAACCATAACTTGTAGCATATACAACAATCCCGTTCTTTAAAATACTGATTTTTCTCTCAAGAACTCTAAATACATTACAGATGTCATTATATGAATTCTAACAATAAGTTCCTCAGAACAACAGGAGGGCAGGCACCATGATTTCTAAGTCTGAACCATATTACACATTCATTTGGAAGGTTTAAATAAATTATTTCCGAAGAACCTTCCATCCAATATTCTTTTTTTTCCTTAAGGAAATCAAGTTATAGTAACAATAATTATCTGAGATTAATTCTTCACATATTTTTCAGAAAGATTAATATCTGCCTCAAGGTAAATCCAGAGCCTTTTAAAATGGAATGTCTAGGAATTTGGAAGCAATTAAACATTTTAGAACACTAGTTATATAATTTTGCATGTACTTTGGGAGAATTTTACATATTATATATATATAGTTATATATATTACATATGATGACAAAAAAATGAACTGTTATTTATGTGCATAAAACCTGGAGATTGCCTTTTTAATATTTAGTATAAATAATAATTACTACAGAGTTATTGGTTCTCTAGCCTGTGATTTTTGGACACTGTAGAATTCTTTCAGAAGTCATAACAGCACAATGTAAGTATACTACTATTTTGACTAATCTTCAAAATTTTTATCTTTAGTGTATGCCAACTCAAAATAAATTGAAGCTAACTCCATGGCTATCCATCCTAAAAATCAAGCCCAATCACTGAAATTATGACATTTGTCATTATACATACAGAGAAGTACTGTATTAATGAATTTTTAATGCAAACACCATTTTTTATTTTCATTTGGATATAATGGCCAAAACAGTATTCGGCCATGATCTATAATGTCATACTATTTTATTACTAATTTTCTAAGTTTGTCTTAATTACCAATTTGCTGTTTTAAAGAAAACTTGTTCTTATAGGCTGTTATAAATAAATGCCCTAGAATCTAGGATTTGGGCTACTATGGCTATTGTTATACTGGATTTCTGATATATTTCTATTTTAGATAGCTATGTTCAACAATTGTATGGAGTTGTCAAAAAAAAAAATCTGGATGTATTTGATATTATCCAAATATAAAAACAGAAATTGGGACTGCATATTAAAGGTAGGCTAAAATGAAGGTGAAATTCTACTTATAGGACAATACATATATTCCACTAGTTATGGTTAAATGACTTATCCAGGAATATCACCTTGATAGGTACTTGTGCACTTGAAAAAGAAAAAAAAAGTAATATTTAGTTGTCTATAAATAGTCATGCCCTAAATGTTGATACTAACTTGTGCACAAAGACTCCTCAGTGTATTACTCTATTGGCACATGTATCCCAAAAGCATATGCATGTACATTTTAACTACTACCAATTGTTCAACAACATTATAAACCATTTTCTCTAAAGCAAATTATCTTAGACTTCTCCCACAAGAAAAGTCCACATTTCCTTGATTACAACTATATTCCTATTACCTAGGAAGAATTCTGGGACCACTGGACTTCTTACCCAGTGTACTGCTAGTTGCTGACTCAGATGGGGTTTTAGTTTCAAGTTCATGATTCTGTACTGAGACACAATGAACTTTTCTAAATCTATTCTTTGCAGGTCTGGTATCTGGACTGAAATGAACTAAACTATATCATTTTATATTAGGAGTCATCTAATATACAATAATGGACTAAGGAGTTATTCAGTCATGAATATATCATTTATAGTAGAAATAATTCCTGTAAATACAGACTATTTTCTAAATAATATGCATTTTACGTCACATATATGGTTAAAAATAGATAAGAATTTAAAAGTCATCTCTATTGTACAAGGTGGTTAAAATATTTTGCAGATAAATTTCTTGTGCTGCTACAATTATTCCCATGCTGTTCAAAGATGCTCCATGCAACAGCATAAAGGTATACTGGAGTATGCGACACAGCATTTCCTGAGAGTGTAGAAATGGAAATTTTAAAAAGTTACAGTGTATTGAAACTCTAAATTATAGGACATCACTTCTGATACTGTGCTCTGATTCATGTTGCTTGAGAAGCCAAGAATTTGGTACAGGTGTATATGGTTTAAAAGTATCCAAAGTTATTAAGAATGTGATATATTTTGCCACCAAATTTCTCCCCTAGGAGCAATAACACGAATTTGTGTCCTTGCCACAAAATTCTGAAATAAAAAAAAAAACAAAACCTATAACTTTCCAATTTTAACAACCCAGCAACTTACATGTTTTATTGTGAAAAATATTTAAAACAATGTGAATATAAGTGGTACTTTCTTTTCCCTCAAAGTTCTCTGAACTTCTATTCCATGTGAAAGCTTTGGTGAGGGAAAAAACAAATTCAGCAGCCAGAGATCTGATGCCTTTCACCAAAGAAGATCACCAATATTTTAGCACCTAAACCTTTAAGTATGAATACCATATATATGAAAAGCCAGTAGCAATATTAAATATGGTTAACTTTGTTTAATGATGAGCTGCATCTCTAAAAACATGTTTAGAAAGAATTTACACCATTCGAGATTCCTAAAAGAAGATACTGAAGTGAATGTGGAAATTTGTATATTATGTTCATTTATCTCGGGGGAGAAATTTTTCCCTTATCGTTAAACTAAAAAACGCATTTCCTAGCAGAAATGTAAAAAATATATACATTTTATATATTATATAATACCTATATAATATATATTATAGAAGGTATATATAATGTGTACATAGATCTAAGACAGCTGACAATTCTTTCCAAATTCTGTAAATTGCTCAATGGATTAGGTTCTCAATACAACAAATAGAACAAATATCCTGATGATAATATCACATTTCAAAAAGCACACTGATCATTCACAAACCCCCAAATTGCAAACTTAGAGGCATCTTTAAATGTCACAACAATTTGCAGGGGTAGAACTTTCAATGTAGTTGATTCATTTTTGTCAGTTAACTTTTACATGTGAAAATAAACTTTTTCTCAAGTGTCATTCTGCTGTAAGGTTTTACTGGATAAGGCACTCTCTCTGTCCTCATGATCTTGCTCCCAACCCCAGAGTGAACTGTGTACATGCTAAATTAGTTAGCATCAGCATGTCCCTGCAACAAATGAAAAGAGTAACCTCATAAGAGAGTGCAAGTTATTGCTCTTCATTTTTTCACTAAAGAGAGAAATAAAGGGGGAAAAAACAATATATTTGTATAAATTAGAATGGATCGCCATATATCTCTGAAATAATGAAAACAGCATTGAGCACAATTCTGACGGCAGACCTGGATAGTAGATTGGCTGTAGCACTGACATTAAAATTCTGCTTCTGTAAGAAATTAAAAAGGTAGGTCAATAATTACTATTTTCTCCTAATAAATATAACTGACCTTTCACTAGTTAAAACACTAAACTATATGAGCTTTACAAAATTATTTCAAGTATTCATTATCACAGTGAAAATGTAAGACCAATGTTAGGGTGAATGAAAATTCCTTTGATGAAAAAGGCAAGAGTACTAAATCAAACATATACAAAATGCTTCAACGCATTTCTTCGTGATATGAATAGAAAGGTTATCCATAAAAAGTTAGAAAAATTAAGATAAATTATATATTAGTACACTTTCCCAGCCACATTTTATATAAAAATTTAGAATAGTGTACTGTTATTTCAATCTACACAATAAAAATGCCTGAACTTGGCAGGTATCTTCTATCTCTGTGTATTTTCTCAGTAGAAGGTTTATTTGTTGCAGTCACTTTTTAAAAGTTTTATTTTGTTAACCTTATTATCAGTAAACCCAACTTATTGGGACCCACTGTGGTTCCATTCTCAGTTTTTCTATGGCAATTTGTAGTTTCTCAAAGGCTTTGTCTAGATTGTCGTTTATGATGATCAAATCAAAATAGTGGTTGTATGCTCTCTGAATCCGTGCACTTTCATCAACTGTTTTCTTCAAGTCAGAGTCCTGTGGAAGAGTTTTAAAAGAAAATTTGTATATTATAATGTATATTTACTTGCTCAAACTCCAGTTAAAGTGAGAATAAGAAATAAGGTTGGATATTTGTTTATTGTAATTCTGATATAAATACTCAAAATCTAATCTATACAGAGTATTAAAAATAGATATTACATCTGTTCATATCCTAGTCTTTCCAAATGCATTCATGTTTGCACTTATGAGCACTCTTATCTATTGATCATTGATATTAGGATATGATTCCTAATTAAGAGACTGCTGACAATAATTTTTGGTTGAGTATAAGATAATAAAAGGATTATTGCAACTGACTGGTTTTTAGTTAAACTGTAACATCCTTTTAGAAAGATTTTTATCTTATGTACTCTAAATCATAGAACCCACCCAATTTATAGGGGCTCTTAAGAAGCTCAAAACCAAATTTGCTGCCTACTTCTCACAAAGTCAGATTTTGAGTACTAAATGTGCATGCTGCCCATCCCCCACAAAATAGGCACACTTTAAAAAAAAACTAGTATTGTTTATAGTTTAGAAAGTGTTTCTAATCATTTTGAATAATGTGGGGAATAAGTAAGCATGGATTCTGTATGAGCAAGTAAAGCTTTCCATAACATTTCATAACAAGTAATCTCACATATTCTACATATATTTACTGAACTCTTTAATTAAAGTGCCTATTGTATGTTAGAATCTGTGGATATAATAATGAATAAGACAAGCTTCCTAACCTCATTGTACTTAAGCTATAGTGGAGGAGTTAAAGAACAAATAAACAATAAAAATGCAAGTTGCAATGAGTATAATTAAAGATAAAACTATGAATTAAGAATTTTAACAGATCTAACTTACATGGAGTGATTAAAAAAGACACTGAAGAAATAATAGTAAAGCTAAGAACATAGGAGAGATAAAGAGGCAGCCATGTATATGTGTAGTGGGAGAAAGAATATCCCAGGTGAAAGAAACAGCAATGTAAAATTCAGAGGAAGGAAATTATATGGCGACAGAGTGTTCTTCAAAATATATGGTTCAGTGAAAAATGCAAGCTGACTAGTGTATATAATAAGCAGTCTTTTATGTAAGAAGTGGGATCAGGGAAGAAGTGGGATCAGGGAATACACATACAGATTTACTTTCATTAAAATAAAAATAAAACTAATAAAAATGACTACCTATGTGGGTTAGAGGGGACAGAGTAGAAAGGACAGAGATAAAATATAGGTGTTTATGAAGATTTACTTTGGAATTATGAAAATACTGTATCAAACTATAAAACAAAATTAAATCAAAATGGAAAAAAATAGCATTGCTGAGAAATGAAAAGCAAAATGAAACTAAACCTGTATTTCAAGTTGGTGGCTTAACTTACACAGTAAGGAATTACTTCAGTGATTTAAAAATAATTTAATACCCAGGGGATATATCCTATGGATATATATATGTATATGAATTTAGTTTATAATTATATACATGTAAAATAAGAATATATGATAATATCATTAGGAACCAAGATTTTTAGCATAAGAAGACAAAGACAAATATAAAGTCAAAGAAGTTGAATAATGTAATCCAAAATGCAAATTGGAACTATCAGACTGCCCTAATGATATTATTTTTTCCTAAATAAGGAAAAGGTACTTTCCTGGCCACACCCTTGTGCATACATACCCTTAGTGCCTAGATCATCTCTAAATAACATCTCAAATTAAAAGGAATCAGGACTTTTTGGACAAGTGTCTGGTGCCAGGTCTGGGACAGAATGTTATAGGAATAACCTGGAATAGCTTGTCAGAGCAGGAAACCAAGAATCATCAAAGACAACTAGTATTGTGCTAAAGAGATTCAAGAAGCCAACTTGAATAGGCTCTTATTAGCAGAAGATGGGACATTTTGAACATGAAAAAGAATAATAACTGACAACCAGGGCCACTTTAAAACAAAGTGGTTTGACTGTATATAGCTAATGGAATATACCCTAAGGAGAAAAAGAACTGAAATCAAACAAACAAAAACCTCTCCACAGTAATCGTACTATTGGTAGAAGTGCTGGTATTCTTATTCTCAGACAGTGTGTATATTGTGAGATACAGCAAAGAACAATTATGTGATACTCTAATTCTAACATACCTAGTGTTTTTTAGAACTGAGATAAGTGCAGTAGGAAAGAATTATACATATACGATAAAAGAGGTTAAATAAAAACCCTGTAAACCTGAGTTTGAATTGGAAGTATCCTATGAATTTATGATATATTCTGCTTCAAGTTTACAAATAAAAAAGCATAATCCTAGCTCTGCCTACCTAGAAGGTCTAGGTACAAAGTCGTCAACACTGTAGCAATGTGCAAACCTTAGTATTTTGGTCTTAAAGTGCATTTACCCTAAAAGAACCAAGGCCCCTTAGAGAAATGGCTGATTGCTGGACTACAATAGGAAATGCACAAGATGACCCTGGAATACATGTCAGACCATATAGGCAAGGAAGAAATCCAGGACTATTAGGCTTATGAAAAAAGGTCTAAGGGGCCAACTGGATAAGTTCTCATTGGCCAAAACTGGAACAATTTGAGCATCAAAAGGGAAACTGCTCATCAAAGAAGTTTAAAATCATGTGCTATAATGAAAACAACAAATAAACAAAAGAAAACAAACTTCACTGGTTATCTGTCAACTCTGGAGACCTTAGGGAACAAACCCATTATTCTGAAACTGACCCCTGCGGGGAAAATGTCAGGTATTTATATTGGCTTTCCAGACTAATTAACTAGTTGATGAGGAAAAGTTCTTTTTAGAAGAACTCGAGTTTAGAAATGCACATGGAATGACAAAGAGTATTACCATTTACCAATCCTTAAAAATTAAATAACTGATTCATATAGAGATCAGTAAAGCTTGCTAAAATCATTAAGTGCAAAAGCCACTGGGGAAGTTTATAGCTCAAGTTAACAATATCTAATTGATTTTAATGTCATAAAAAGAGAGCCTGGTATGTACCTCTTGATGCAATAAAACAGGAAGTACCACCTATGAATTATTCTTGGGGAAAAAAAAAATCTGATCAAGCTCTAAATCTAACTACAAGATTGAAAGATATACAAGGGACAGACAAGTACGTTAGATGACCTAATTTTGTCCACACTAAATTTCAAGATAAAATGGGATTGGGGGAGGGAAACAGTGAAAATGTATATATTAGAAGAGACCAAAGAGATGTTTTTTTCCCACTCAAGATGGAATAACAGGAACCTTTCCTGCCTGATAAAGGACAAAATATTGGGAAAGTTGTTTTTTCTCTTTTTTTAAAAAATAGACATTATATATTAGGCAACAAAGGGCAGGCAGTGCTGAGGGAAAGGAAACAAATGAAGCTAATCCAGTGATTTTCTCAGGTGGACTGGTTGAAAGAGTTTCCCAGGCTTCAGCATAGGGAAAAAAAACCCAGTCAGAGTATGTTGGACTCTGAGTCGAGGACAAACCAGAGTCCGGAGACCAAGGTAGCTATTTCAAAAGACAGAATACCAGAAAGGAGAGAGCAGCCGAGTCAGAAGTTTGTAGAAGGTTCCCCTTCAGTATTCAGCTGAGTAAGATTAGCATATGTTAGTGAAGAAACTATCTGAGGGCTCAAACAGAACCACCAGGAAGAATGAGAGGTGTTCGTACCAGGTCATTACAGTGCCCTGTTCTCACCAGCCAGAATAGAAAACCTTATGATTCACGAGACATTTGGCAGTGAAATCATGAGATTCACGAGAATCTCAAAAGGGTCTTGCCTACGTATTGGGAATAACTGGCCCTAGAATAAGAACTATTCTGGTCCCACTGAACAAATTTTAAAAGCAAGATCTGAACAGAATAAACTATTTCCAAGTAGCGTAACTGCATCTCTGGACAAGCTCAAAATGTCCGGCATCCAAAAATTATTCAACCAAATCTAATTCTAACACAAATGTTAGAATTAGTACATAATGACAAAAAAACATCTTATAACCCTATTTCACATATTTAAAAGTTAAACAGAGACATGAAACAACTTGAAAATGAAGAACAAACTTAGATGGCTAACACTGCCTGATTTCAAGGCTTATAATCAAGCCATGGTCTGAGAAGAGGTGAAAGCATCAGAAAGGAAGGATTACAAAGGGGCACAAGGAAACTTCTGAAGGTAATGGATATGTTCATTATCTTGACTGTGGTGATGCCTTCACAGGTGCACATTTAAGTCAAAACTTTTCAAGTTGTATACTTAAATACGTACAGTTTGTTTTATGTCAAATTACACCTTAAGTTGGAAAAAAAATTAGGAGACATCAAGTAAATGTAATACATTGATCTTCTCTGGATGCTGATTTGAACAAATCGTAAAAAAATTTATAGATCTTGGGAAAATGCAAGTAGAGACTATATATTTGATATTAAGAGATTACTCAATTTTTTGTTTTAATGGTATTATGATTTTTGTTTCAAAAGTCTTATCTTTTGAAACAAAAAAGATAGTCTATATATTATTTATAACATAATATGATATTAAAAATCTTTTCAAAATAATTCAAGGTGAGAGAATAAGTGGGTAGAGGCTTAATTCAAATAAGTATGGCCACACACATTAACTGAAGTTAGATGATGGACACACGGGGTTTCTTTCTTTCTTTTCCTTTGTGTATATTTAAAATTCTCTATAAAATGAAAAAAAGAGAGAGGGAGAAAAAGAAAACATGTAACAGAAACTAAGAGTCACAACCACCTATCTCTACCAAAAATAAACCATATGATCAATATGCTTGTTAAGAGTCTCGGGACCCAGTTTCCTCATTAATAAAATGAAATAAATAAAATAAAATTAATAAATATACATCTTTTAATACTGGTCCATTTCATTTTACATAGGGGATATAAACTTTTGTTTCAAAATAAAGTGAACAATGAATTTCAAGTAATATGTTTCAAATCCTAACTACATCTAGTAAATGAATTTTTATTCTATTAACATCTTACACATTTATTTCATAAGTACAATTAGAATTAAACACACTTTTAAAGAAAATTTTGGGGAGGAAACAAATATGGTTAGCCTGAAAAGAAACTGCTCACCGTCAGAAGTTTAGTAGTGATTCCAGCATCCACGACAGCTTTGTGCATGGCACGTAATGTCTCTAGTTCTGGGGCGGCAATAAATACAACATAGGGCATGAACTCTGCTGTCCTCAACACTTTCAGTGCCTGAGGAGAAGAATGATTACAAAACAATTTATGCTGTATTAGAATTTGGATTATGTTACCTTTTACTATAAATCAAAACCTATTTGCCCTCTTCCTTTATAAAGATTAAATAAATAAACCAATACCTGTCGTCCTTTTGCCCTTTCATTTCATAAACTCCTTTCCTAAAATATTGATCCATTTATTTTGTTGTGAAGTCAGTGTCTATTCTTTGGTCTTCCTGAACAAAATATGAAACCTTGATCTCAAAATCAATGCAAAGGATGTAAACCCTTTCTATGTATATTGTTAGCACTCTGCTACTTTTGAAAAAGTAGAAATAACTTAAATGCCCATTAATTGAGGAATGATGAAATCAATTAACATACATCCATAATATGAAATACTATGCAGCAATTACAAAGAAACAAAAGCTCTATTCTGAAGTAACTGACATGAAAAGATAAGGAATAATGTTTAATGAAAAAGTTGAAAAACATACATAGAATTTTCCCATTTAAAAGATACAATAAAAACAGAAAACCCATTACCTTATTATATGTTTACATATACATTTATATTTAAGGGACAGCAAAATGATTTGAAAGATACCCGAACATTAATAATAGTTATTTCTGAGGATGAAAGCGTGGTTGGGCTGAGTGAGGAGCAGTGAGAAAAGGGTGGGAAAGAGAAAAGAGAAGGACTAAACATGTTTGAGTGTATATTTTGGGTAGGAGGGGAACAACATCCATTTTACATTTCTTTGTACTGCAGCTTTGTTTGAACTTTAAATTTAACAATAACATACATGCATTCATGTATTACTTGAGAATGTAAATAATACTAAACTTCTACCACCAATCTAATTGTATGGCTTTCTATTACTAACCAAGCCTCTGTCGCTGCTAAATGACCAGAGATATAATTAACTAGCTGTGGGTGCATATGAAGTTTCTCTACGACTAACAGGTAATAGAAAGAGTACTACCAGTACCCTTCCTACTCCTGGGGAAAAAAAAAAACAGGAAAAATACAAATCAAAAACCAAAAAAAAAACAGCTTTGGAATCAATTCAACTTACTTGTGGGTTGACATCCAAAATACAAGTTCTTCCAGTTTGAACAACTTCAAGAATAGAATCTATCTTGGTTCCATAGAGATTCCCTTCATATTCCCCATGTTCCAAATACTTTCCAGCCTTAATATCTGCTTCCATTTCAGATCGTGATACAAATTTATATGCCTGCCCATCTTTTTCATCCTCTCTCGGTTTCCGTGAAGTAACTATATAAAATAATGTTGAGCAATTTATACAAAGTGATTCTAGGGTGGCAAAAAAATAGACTAAAATTCACAGGGTAGCCAGTATTACCCTATCAAAATAAAAGATAACACAAGAAAAGAAAACTGCAGACCAATATCTCTTATGGATATGCATGTAAAAAATCTCAATGCAATAACAGTAAAACAAATCCAGAAGCATAAAAAAAAAGTATTACACTCTAGGACTAAGTGGGATTTTATCTCAGTAATGCAAGGTAGGCTAGCATACAAAAATTAATCAATGAAATACATTACATTAATAGAATAAAAGACAAAAACCACATGATATCTCTACAGACAATGAAAAAGCATTTGACAATATCCAGTACTCTTTCAGGATAAAAAACACTCAACAAACTAGGAACAGAGGGGACTTTATCAACTTATAAAAGGTATCTACAAAAACCCACAGCTAATGTCATACTCAATGATAAAAGCCTGAAAGTCTTCCCCTTAAAAGTTCAGAAACAAGACAAGGATGTCCATTCTTACCATTTCTACTCCACATGTACTAGAGGTTCCAGTCAGGGCAATTAGGTAAGAAAAAGAAATAAAAGGTAGCCAGATTGAAAAGGAAAAAATGAAACTCTATTTGCAGATGAAGTGACTTTGCATAAAGAAAATCCTAAGGAATTCACATACAAAATATTAGAATAAATGAGTTCATCAAGGTTAGGATACAAGATGAATTTATACAAAAAAATCCATTGTATTTCTATTCACCAGCAATGAATAATTCAAAAATGAAATTAAGGAATCATTTCTTTTTTACAATACATCAAAAAAAGAATAAAAGAATTATCAATAATTTTTTTAAAAAGAAGCATAGATGTCCACAGTGACTAGAATAAACACCATTGAAAGAAATTTAAAAAGAAATAAATGGAGATCCCATTTTCACAGATTGGGAGCCTTAATACTGTTAAAATGGCAATACTCCCCCAATTATCTACAGAGTCAATGTAATCCTTTACAAAACCCCAGTTCCCTTTTTGGTAGAAGTTAAAAGATGATCCTGCAATTCATACATAAATACCAGGGACCTAGATAATTCAAAACAATCTTCAAAAAGTAAAAGAATTTGGAGAATCCATACTTCCCAGTTTCAAAACTTTACTACAAAACAACAGCAATCAAGTTAATATTTTATTAGTATAAAAACAGACATAAATCAATGGAATGGAATTGAGAGTATAGACAATTTTAAAACTAAACCTTCACATTTATGGTCAAGTGATTTTCAACAAGGATCCAAGACAATTCAAAGGAGGAAAAAATAATCTTTTCAACACATGTATTGGAACAAAAGGATATTCACAAGCAAAATCAACTCAAAACTGATCACAGAGCTAAATATATGCCCTAAAACCATAAAACTCTTATAGACGAAAATATAGGAATAAAGCTTTGAGATCTTCGGTTACTCAAAGGCTTCTTAGATATGATAACAAAGGCATAAACAACAAAAGAAAAAATAAGCTGGACTTCATCAAAATGAAAACTTTTGCACTTCAAGGACACCAATAAGAAAGCAAAAGATAACCCAAGAATGGGAGAAATCATATTTCTGATCAGGAACTTGTATTTGAGAATATAAAAAGAACTCTTACAACTCAACAAGAAAAAAAAAACCTGAATAACCCCAATGAAAAATGGGCAAAGTCTATGAAAAGAAATTATTCCAGAGAAGATATATGAAAGGACAACATATATATGAAAAGACATTCAACATTATTAGCCATTAGAGGACTGCAAATCAAAATCACAATGAGATACCACTTCACACCGATGAGCATGGCTATAAATAAAAAAGCCAGATAATTGCCTAGTGGTGGCAATAATGTGGAGAAATTAGAAGGTGATGAAAATATTCTAAAATTGATAGTGGTGATGGCTGCACAACTCTGGCTATACCAAGACCACTGAAGTGTACACTGTACATGGGTGAATTGTATGGTATGTGAATTATTATCTCAATAAACCTGTTAAAAATAAACAGAATTACACTATTTAGCATTCTCAGAAATATGTAAGAGATAGGTTCCACAATAAAAAAGAAATAAAAGAAAAAATAAGATCCTATGAGAAAAAAACAACCAGAAAACAGAAAATAATTATAATATGAAAACATGATTATTGAGATAAAACAATGCTGGAATAGAAGATAAAGTCAAGGTAATCTTCCAGAGAGTTAACAAAAAGATAGAGAAAAAAATAGTAAGATTTAAAAGACATTCAATGTCCAGTTAAAAGGAATTCCAGAAAATGTGAACAGAGAAACAGTAAAGAGGAAACTCAAGAAACAATAAGAAATTCCCCAGAATGGAAGGTCATGAATCTCTAGATTGAAAAGCCCACTAGTCATCAGCAATAATGAATAAAAATGAAATAAAAAAGATGCACTCCACAAGACATCATTATAAAATTTCAGGACCCCTAAAAACATGAAAATAAACAAGAAAGCATAAATATTCTTGAAAGAAAAATCAGGTCATATGTAAAAGAACAAATATTAGAATGACATTGGGCTTCTCAACAAAAATAAATCCAGGAATAATGTCACCTGAGTTTGTCAATCTAGAATTTCTATGCTCAGCCAAGCAATTAAGCATAGGGCAGAATAAAGACATCTTCAAATACAAAGATGCAGAAATTATATCCCAAACACCTTTTTTTAAATGAAATTACTAGAGGATGTGCTCTAGCAAAACAAGGCAATAAAACAAGAAAGAAAAAGGCATGGGATTGAGAAAAAAAGAGTTTTAACCCCAGGAAAGCAACAAAGGCAAATACTTCAGTGTTTAAGAGTTTGGCAGCTGACCCTCCCTGTAACATGGGACATGACATCCAGGAGTGTCATGTCCCCTAGTGGCGTGAGAGATGACTCCCAGGGATGAGCCTGGCCCCCGGAACTGTGGGATCAACCATGCCATCCTGACAAAAAGGGGGAAAAGACTGTAACAAATAAGGTCTAAGTGACTGAGAGAGTTCAAATAGAGTTGAGAGGCTATATTGGAGGTCACTCTTATGCAAGTTTCAGTTAGAGATTGCTACCTACCATAATTTGCCAAACCTCAACCAAAACCATTCCTGCCAATCCTAAAGAATACCTAGGGCATTATATAAGATTCTATAAAGGTTCCATGCACTAGGTTAACTTTCCAGTGACCTACAACCTCCAGATGTGTCCCTAGACCAGATAAGTCCTGAAATGCAGAGGGGCCACCCTCTCCAAAATATCAACTAGCTCCATTCCCCTACCTCATGTTATCAACATTCCTATTAATATGAAAAAGTTAGAATGGGCATAGCCCAAATACCCCTAAAGAGTGGGAGAAAGATCGAAGGTGATGGAGTTATACAGAGAAGGTAGGGTTTAACAAATGAGTATGACTGCTGAATCATTATTTCGATGTTTTAGACTCCAGTATCTTAGAGCAGCTAGAAGTAAAAACATAAAATTGTGGAATTATAACCTACACTGTGCTGGTTTGAAAGGATGTATGTCCCCTAGAAAAGTCATGTTTTAATCAAGATCCCATTTTGTAAAGGCAGAATAGTCTCTATTTAATAATTAGATAATTAGATCATCTTCCTGGAGATGTAACCCAATCAAGAGTAGTTGTTAAGCTGGATTAGGTACAGGTGTGTCTCCACCCATTTGGGTGGGTCTTGATTAGTTTCTGAAGTCCTATAAAAGAGGAAACATTTTAGAGAATGAGAGATTCAGGGAGATTCGGAGAGAGCAGAGAATGCTGTAACACCACGAAGCAGAGTCCACCAGCCAGCGACCTTTAGAGATAAAGAAGGAAAACGCCTCCTGGGGAGCTTCATGAAACAGGAAGCCAGAAGAAGCTAGCAGATGATGCCATGTTTGTCATGTGCCCTTCGAGATGAGAGAGAAACCCTAACCGTGTTCACCATGTGCCCTTCCACTTGGGAGAGAAACCCTGAACTTCATCGGCCTTCTTGAATCAAGGTATCTTTTCCTGGATGCCTTTGGCTGGACATTTCTATAGACTTGTTTTAATTGGGACACTTTCTCGGCCTTAGAACTGTAAACTTGCAACTTATTAAATTCCCCTTTTTAAAAGCCATTCCGTTTCTGGTATACTGCATTCTGGCAGCTAGCAAACTAGAACATATACCAAACCTTAAAATCTGTTTTACAACTAATTGCTGTGATGTGCTTTGAAATTCTTTGCCTTTTTATATATGTTATTTTTCACACACACACACAAAGGTTGTGATGATAAAAAAAAAAAATGTTAGAATGGGCATAACTTGAATATGTCTAAAAATTAGGAGAAGGACCAAAGGAGAAGGTGGAGTTTTAGCAGAGAAGTTAGGATTTAACAAATGATTATGACTACTGAATCATAATGATATTTCTTTTAGTCCCCAGAATCTTGGAACAGTTAGAAGGAAAAACCTGAAATTGTGGGACTGTAACCCATATCAAGTTTTGAAATTTGTTCTATAACTACTTGTTAAAAATGTATTTTGAAATTTATTGCTTTTTTGTATATATGCTATATTTCACAATAAAAATATTAAATTAAAAAAAAATAAAAAATAAAAACTTAGGCAGCTGAGACAGAGAGGAGAGAGTACTCACTGAGGCAGAAGCCTGATGGCCCCAAGAAAAAAATCATGACTTAGTATATGGATGGGTTTTTTTTTTTTTAATAAAACTACACACATATATAAAAATAAAGCAAGGTAAAAAGTGGAAGAAAAATAACTCAGTGGTTGCTAGGTAGGGGCAAGGGGAGAGGCTGCTCAAGAAAGTTAAACAGAATTGATGTATCATTATATTGGGATGATAGGAAGTCCATCAGTAAGGCCTAAACTAGATAAAATAAACAGCAGCAGATTGAACACATCAGGAACTATGGATGGGGTGGTGGGACGAGATGGCAGTGTAGGGATGTGTGGAATTTAGTTTGTCCTTTAGAGCAACTAGTAATAGGCAGAAATTCTCTGGAACACCTGTGGCAGGATATACATAGTACAACAGCCTGGAACAGATAGAAGGGCAGAGATCACACGACAAAACTGTGAGTAAAGCCCCCCAAATCCCAAGGCTGGTGCCCCTCCCCCACTGACATGGCAGGCTCAGTTGGAAACACTTCCTGTGGGAAAAAGCAGCAATCTCCACTGGGAGCAAGGGAAGGCAGCCCAATTCCAACTGCAGTTTTAATTAACAACACTGGACTGCTGAATATAAACTCCAAGCTCAGATAAAACTGACAGTAAGCAGGAACGGAATTCTGAGGTTTCTCCTGGCAGATAGGAGGCAGGGCTGATGGAGGGGGGAAAAAAAACAACTCTTAGACTTTTGGAATCCACTGAGCTCAGAATACTAGAAAAGGGCTCTGTGCCAGGGCACATAGCACAAAGTATCAACTCTGGCTCTTGACAGATGAACCCTGGGGTGTGGAAACTGGCTCTGAAAAATGATTTTTTTTAAAAAATAACAATTCTAAGTAGCCATTAGAGAAAGCCTTGGGCATTTTCTATTGTCAGCCCTGATCCAAGCAAGGGTGGGGTTAAGACTCAAAGCAACAAGTCAAGTGAAGGAGATAATTCCTTAAGGGCTTATGTTCCCCAGGAAAAGGAGGGTCAGGGCCCAGAACAAGTGATAGACTCAATGAAAGAATTCAGACTGCAGGGGCTAAGGCCCCCTGCCTTCTACCTCAGCCTCTGTTTTAACCACATTCCTGTCAGCTACAGGGTCTGCCTAGAATTAAAGGCACCACACTACTTTATGCCACTGGGAAGCAACAAGCTGACAAGCTCAACATCCTGGGAAGGATAAGAAAAGCACAGAGTCTAGAGGCTTCACAGGAATCTCTAACAACCTGCTAGGTCTCATCCCCAAGATAACTTGATACTGACTAAACTCTCCTTCCTGAGACTTTGGCCTTTCTTGTCTGGGAAAAATGACTGGGGTTGATGATACCTGGGGAGACCATCCTAAGAAAGGATCCATTAAGGTAGGGCAAGAACCAGAAAAATAAGAGCTGAAAACCTCTGAACAATTAATGAAACCTACAATAGAGGTTTAGAATAAGTGGAACTGAATGCCAAAAAGCCCAGATACAGAACAAAGCCATCCAACAAGAAAACCCTACGTAAGAGAGTGAAAACGACCTCTAGAATAAGGTCTAGAATAAACTAATTAAGGAAATCAGATGTTAAGACATCAATAAAAATTATAAGTCACCACAGGAAAAATGAAGATATGGCCCAAAGGAACAAACTAACAATTTAAATGAGATACAAAAAGTTGAAACTACTAATTAATGTTCAATTAAACATGCTAAATTAAGTAAAAATCAAATCAACAAGTTGAGGGAAGATATGGCAAAAAGAGATGAAGGATATAAAGAAGACATTGGGTAACCATAAAGAAGAACTCGAAAACTTGAAAAAACATATGGCAGAACTTATGGGAATGAAAGGGACAATACAAGAGATGAAAAAAACCAATAGAGACTTAAAACTGCGGATTTGAAGAGGCAGAAGAAAGGATTATGAACTAGAAGACAGGGCATTTGAAATGTCCTACACACAAAAGAACAGATAAGGAAAAGAATGGAAAAATATGAGCAGGGTCTCAGGGAATTAAATGATAACAAGAAGCTCACGAATATATATGTTTGCGGGTGTCCCAGAAGTGAAGGGAAAAGGGTCAGAAAGAATAATGGAGAAAATAACCATTGAAAATTTCCCATCTCTTAACATAAAATGACAGAGTCAAGAAGTGCAGCGTAACCCAAACAGAATAGGTCTGCACAGACCTACTCTAAGACATTTAACTAATCAGATTAAATGTCAAAGACAAAGAGAGTATTCTGAAAGTGGCACGAGAAAAGCAATCCATCATATACAATGGGAAGCCTGATAAAACTATATGTAGATTTCTCAGGGGGAATCAAGGAGGCAAGAAATCAGTGGTATGAACTCTTGAGTACGAAGAAACCAGAAATTGATGGTCTGGAAAAATCTGAGCTTCCAGGAAAGGAGATCTGAGAGAATAGTGCCCCACATGAGGATTTAACAAAACACGGAACCAGACAGCCATTTCAGATGAAGGCAGAATTGGAAATGGAGTTATCCAGAAAGGATTTATGGAAGCCATTATCTGATGGGTGTGATTAGTGTATACTGCATAGAAAAGCGGTAAGTCTCTTGGAAGACCTGTATAAATGGAACCACTGCCAGTCTGGACTAAAAGGGACAGAAAAGGGACAAACTGAAGGAAAAATTAATTCAAAGGCAGAACAATGGAAGTTAAGGTCAGAAGTGAAGAAATTCTGGGCCAGGAAGGCAGACCCAACCATCCACATGAAAAGGGTGAGTTTACCTTGGAGGCAGAGGGCAGGCAGAAGAGTGTTGAGGGTGGAACACATTGCCTGAGGGTTGGGGGGAAGCTTCCTGCCAACTCATTGTTCTGAAGAGGCTGAGCAAGTGCTGCAGAGATGGCAGAGAACCCAGGTGCTGCCCTGATCCTTGGAGAAGGTAGGGCCAAGAAAAAGGTGGTTTCTCCAATGGCTCCCAACTTTGCAATGCTCAGTGTTTGGAGAGAACAGGGCTGCTACATAAGCACTTGTAGAGGGTGGGAGTGAAGTTCTATGAAGCCCCAAGGATAACTGACTCTAAAACTATGACATCTAATAGATTTTGCCCTGCTGGTTTTAGAAACTGTTTGGGTCCAGTGAACGGAAACAATTCTCCTATGACTTTCTCTCTTTTGTATATAGGCAGCAGATAACTTGTTCTGAGTTTCATTGGCCCAGAGCCAGAGGAGAACTCTGACTTAGGACAGACCATGCCTGTAACTGACTTTGATGCGATTTTGTACGGTTCCTGACTTTATATTGTTACTGAAATGATTCAAGGCTTTTGTGATAATGAGATGGAATGAATCTATTTTGTATGTGGAAAGAACATGCTTTTTGGGGTCCAGAGAGTAGAATGAGCTAGTATGAAATTGTAATATACCTTCCTTATCCTTTTCTTTAAAATAAAGAAAAGTCAAGTTCTGAATCCAAATCCAATCTTGTGGAGGCAGGCCTATTGTTTAGAGTAGGACCTTTTGATTAGGTTGTTTCCATGGAGATATGACCCACCCAATTGTGGGAGGGACCTTTTGAATAGGTGGTTTCCAAGGAGATGTATCTCTGCCCATTCAAGGGATGGGTCTCTTAGCCCACTTACTAAAGTCCTTTAAGAAGGAAACATTTTTGAAAAAGCTGAGTGCTGATTTAGAGATGCAGAAAGAAAACATCCCCAGGGAAGCTATTTGAAGCCAAAGGACTACCAGATGCCAGCCACGTCAACAGAGGTGTTCCAGACATCATCAGACTTTCTTGAGTCAAGATGTTTTTTAATTTTTTTTATTAATTACAAAAAAATTGCAAGAAACACAAACATTCCCAACACATACACTCAGCAATTCACAATATCATCACATCATTGCATATTCATCATCATGATCATTTCCCAGAACATTGGCATCAATTCAGAAAAAAGAAATAAAAAGACAACAGAAAAATAAAACAAACAAAAAATTTTGCATACCATACCCCTTACCCCTCCCTTTCATTGATCTCTATCATTTCAAACTAAATTTATTTTAACATTTGTTCCCCCTATTATTTATTTTTATTCCATATGTTCTACTCGTCTGTTGACAAGGTAGATAAAAGGAGCATCAGACACAAGGTTTTCACAATCACACAGTCACACTGTGAAAGCTATATCATTATACAATCATCATCAAGAAACATGGCTACTGGAACACAGCTCTACATTCTCAGGCAGTTCCCTCCAGCCTCTCCATTACATCTTGACTAAAGGTGAAATCTACTTAATGCGTAAGAATAACCTCCAGGATAACCTCTCGACTGTGGAATCTCTCAGCCATTGACGCTTTGTCTCCTTTCTCTCTTCCCTGTTTTGGTCGAGAAGGTTTTCTCAATCCCTTGATGCTGGGTCTCAGCTCATTCTAGAGTTTTTCTCCATCCCTTGATGCTGAATCTCAGCTTATTTTGGGATTTCTGTCCCACGTTGCCAGGAAGGTCCACACCCCTGGGAGTCATGTTCCAAGTAGACAGGGGGAGGGTGGTGAGTTTGCTTGCTGTGTTGGCTGGAGAGAGAGGCCACATCTGAGCAACAAAAGAGGTTCTCTTGGGGGTGACTCTTAGGCCTAATTTTAAGTAGGCTTGACCTATCCCCTGTGGGCTTAAGTTTCATATGAACAAACCCCAAGACTGGGGGCTCAGCCTATAGCTTTCGTTGCCCACACTGCTTGTGAGACTATCAAGAATTCAACTTGGGGAAGCTGAGTTTTCCCCGTTCTCACCATTCCCCGAAGGGGATTTTGCAAATACTTTCCCACTCACTGATCAAATCACTCTGGGATTCATCAGGGCATCACCTGGACAAACCAACAAAATCTCACGTCCTATACAAAGTTCCATGTACTTAAGGTGTTCAATCAACTATCTACATAAGTTATATTAGGAGATGTACTAGTCAAAGCATAAATTTGTACCAAATAAACATTTTTTGCTTTAGTCTCACACCTAAGTTGAAATTTTAAAATATTAATTACCATCTATTTTCAGCACACTGCAGTAATGACATTCCTTTATTCTTCCTCATGCTAAAACATTTTTTAAATTTGTACATTTAGTCACTATCATTATACACTCTAGGCATTCCTAGATTATACCATCTCAATCTTTATTGTCTATCTTTCTTTGTGATTTCATTTATGCCCCCAGCCCTCCTCCATCTATCATTCTCATATGCAGCTTCATTCAGTGTTTTAACATGATTGTATTACAGTTAGGTAATATTGTGCTGTCCATTTCTGAGTTTTTATACTCAGTCCGGTTGTACAATCTGTATCCCTTCAGCTCCAATTAATTACCCAATGTCTTACCCTATTTCTATCTCCTGATGGTCTCTGTTACCAACGAAATATTCCAAGTTTATTCACTAATGTCAGTTTATATCAGTGAGACCATACAGTATTTGTCCTTTTGTTTCTGACTAATCACACTCAGCATAATGTCCTTAAGGTCCATTCATGTTGTTACATACTTCATAACTTTATTCTGTCTTACAGCTGCATAATATTCCATCTTATGTAAATGCTACAGTTTGTTTAGCCAACTGTCTGTTGATGGACATTTTGGCTGCTTCCATCTCTTGGTAATTGTAAATAATGCTGCTATAAATATTGGTGTGTAAATGTCCATTTGTGTCCTTGCCCTCCTGTACTTTGAGTAGAGACAGCATATAGATGGGTCCTGTTTTTTAATCCATTCTGCCAGACTATGTCTTTTGATTGGAGAGTTTAATACATTAACATTCAGTGTTATTACTGCATGGGTAGTACTTTCTTCTACTATTTTGCCTTCTGGATTTTATATGTCATATCTAATTTTCCTTCTTTTTACCTTTATTCATAGTCTTCCTTTCTACACTCTTCTCCACACCTCTCTCTTCTGTCTTTTTATCTGTCTCTAGTGCTCCCTTTAGTATTTCTTGAAGAGCTGGTCTCTTGGTCACAAATTCTCTCAGTGATTTTTTTGTCTGAAAATGTTTTAATTTCTCCCTCATTTTTGAAGGACAGTTTTGCTGGATATAGAATTCTTGGTTGGCAGTTTTTCTCTTTTAATAATTTAAATATATTATCCTACTGTCTTCTCGCCTCCATGGCTTCTGCTGAGAGATCTGCGCATAGTCTTATTGGGCTTCCCTTGTATGTGATGGATTGCTTTTCTCTTGCTGCTTTCAAGATTCTGTCTTTCTCTTTGACCTCTGACATTCTGATTAGTAAATTTCTTGGAGTATGTCTATTTGGATCTATTCTCTTTGGGGTATGCTGCACTTCTTGGATCTGTAATTTTAAGTCTTTCATAAGAGTTGGGAAATTTTCAGTGATAATTTCCTCCATTAGCTTTTCTCCTCCTTTTCCCTTCTCTTCTCTTTCTTGAGACACCCACAACACGCATATTCGTGCGCTTCATATTGTCTTTCAATTCCCTGAGTCCCTGCTCATATTTTTCCATTTTTCCCCTGTATTTTCTGTTTTTGCTGGATTTCAGATGTTCCATCCTCCAGTTTACTAATCCTATGTTCTGTCTCTTGAAATCTACCATTGTAGGTTTCCATTGTTTTTTTCATCTCTTCTACCATGCCTTTCATTCCTATAAGTTCTGTGATTTGTTTTTTCAGACTTTTGGTTTCTTCTTTTTGTTCATTCCTTGCCTTCTTTATATCCTCCCTCAATTCATTGATTTGGTTTTTGATGAGGTTTTCCATGTCTGTTCGTATATTCTGAATTAACTGTTTCAGATCCTGTATGTCATTTGAATTATTGGTTTGTTCCTTTGACAGGGCCATATGTTCAATTTTCCTAGTGTGATTTGTTATTTTTTGCTGGCGTCTAGGCATTTAATTACCTTAGTTAGTTTATTCTGGAGATTGCTTTCACTTCTTTTACCTATGGTTTTCTTGCTGGATGAATTTGTTGTCTATCTGTTCTTTGACATTCAGCTCAGCTTTATCTAGACCTCTAGCTTAAGTTTTGTTTAACAGAGGAGAACTTTTCAGTTCTTGCTTTCTTGTTTCTTGCCCTGCTTGTGTGGTGCCTTCCCCCCCCCCCCCCAACTTAGGAGGGCCTACTTAGATATTACAGACCCCAGCCAGATTTTCCCAGACCAAACTGGCCTCCTATCAGGAGGAAAGAGTCACCTGCATCGGTTTTCCCTGAGGGTGAGACCCAGTAGGTTGAAAGACTTTCCTGTGAAGTCTCTGGGCTCTGTTTTTCTTATCCTGCCCAGTACTGGTGCTTGTCTGCCTGCAGGTCCCACCAGTGTAAGATGATGCGGTACCTTTAACTTTGGCAGACTCTCCCTGCTGGGGACATGGTGGAGACAGAGGAGAGGTTGTGGGCTGGTTTTAATGGCTTCAAATTACCAAGCCCTGGTATCTGAATTCCTTGAGGGAGGGACTCCACCTGAGTTGGGCTTCACCCCTCCCCTGGGCAAGGCACAGGCCCCAGACAAGCCCCCAAAAGAGCTCACTTCTGCCTATGCCTGGGGCAGTTGCAGCCTGAGAAGTCCTGCCGCTATATCCAAAGGCAATCAAGCCTTTGTAGATACACAGCCACAAACCTCTGTTTCCTTCTTTTTCTTTTCCCATTTTTCTGTCAGCCCTGCCCCCTTGGTGCCAGGGCAAAAATGAGCAACCTCTGCTTTGATCAGGTTCACCTAAGCTGGAGGCCTATTTTTAGTAGTCAGAATTTGTTAATTAATTCCACAATTGGCGTTTGATTGTGCTCAGTCCCTGCTGCTGGTAAAGTCCTTTCCTTTCCCCTCTGGGAAGCAGCCTGTGGGGGAGGGGCGCCACCCACTGCAGCTTTGGGAACTCACAGTTCTGCGGGGGCCACAGCTGGTCCAGCTGGTCCAGACTGGGGTACACTGTGTGTCTGGTCACTGATGTGGCCCCAGGAGCTGCTCTGTTCTGTTTCTGGTTATTTAGTAGTTGTTCTGGAGGACGAACTAAAATGTGCGCATTGTTAAGCTGCCATCTTGACCTGGAAGTATTTCAAGATGTCTTTCTCTTGATGCCTTAATTTGGACATTTTTATGGCCTTAGAATTGTAAACTTGTAACTTAAAAAATCCCTTTTATTAAAACCAACCTATTTCTGGTATAGTGCATTCTGGCAGCATTAGCAAACTAAAATACACTATTCATCAAAAATCCTGAAAAATCTACAGTAGAGCTACCAAAGCTAATACATGAGCACAGCAAAGTGGCAAGGGACATGATCAACATGAAAAAATATCAGTAGCATTTCTATATACTAGTAATAAGCAATCTGAGGAGAAAAATCAAGAAAAAAATTTCATTTGCAATAGCAACCAAAAGAACATCCTGTACTCCTTCAGCATTAAATCCCCAATCTCTACCCTCTTTCTATCTTCTATTAACCTTTGTTCCTAATTTTAACTCTAAAAGTTCATTCATTAATGTTAATTCATGTTAGTGAGACCCTCAGTATCTGTCCTTTTATTTCTGGCTAATTTCACTCAGCATTATGTCCTCAAGGTTTATCCACATTGTTACATCCTTTATTACTTTATTTTGTCTTACAGCTGTGTAATATTCCATCATTTGTATACACTACTGTTTGTGTGGTGTATCAAATATTTATGAATAACTTTAACCAAGGACACAAAAGATCTATACACAGAAACTACAAAAAGCTGCTAGAAGAAATGAAAAGACCTAAATAAATGGAAGGACATATAATGTTCCTGAATTGGAAGATTAAATATGGTTAAGATGTCAATTCTACCCAAATTGATTTAAGTTTAATGAAATTCCAATAAAAATCCTAATAACTTACTTTGCAGAAACAGAAAAACCAAGAACCAAAGTTATTTGAAAGGGGAGAGTACCCCAAATAGCTAAAAATAGCTCAAGAAAGAGGAATAAAATGGGAGCTTTCACACGACTTGACTTTAAAGCATATTACAATGATATAGTGGTGAAAACAATATGATACTGGCATAAAGATAACTATATTGATCAGTGGGAAGGAACTGAGCAGACCCTCTCATTTATGGATCATTGATCTCTGACAAGGCAGTCAAGCCAACTTAATTGGGACAGAGCAGCCTCTTCAATAAATGGTGTTTAGAGAACTGAATATCAATATGCCAAAGAAGGAAAGAGGACCCATATCCCAAACCTATACAAAAATTAAATCAAAATGGATTGAAGGCCTAAACATTAGAGCTAAGACCATAAAACTTTTAGAAGAAAATGTAAGGAAATATCTCATAAATCTTGTGATAGGTAGTTTCCTAGATTTTACATTCAAACTGAGACCAATGAAAAAAGAAATAAGATAAATGGGGTCTCCTAACATTTTTGTGCCTCAAAGGACTTTGTCAGGAAAGTAAAAATGCAGTCTACACAATGGGAGACAACATTTGATAAGGGTTTAATATCAGAATACATAAGGGTTTAATATCCATAATATATAAAGAGATTTACAACTAAACAACAAAAAGACAAACAGCCCTGTGCTGGTTTGAAAGGATGTATGTCCCCTAGAAAAGCCATGTTTTAATCTAAATTCCATTCTGTAAAGGCAGAATAATTCCTATTCAATACTATATGTTTGAACCTGTAATTAAATAATCTCCCTGGAGATGTGATTTAATCAAGAGTGGCTGTTAAACTGGATTAGGTGATAGCATGTCTCCACCCATTTGGGTGGGTCTTGATTTGTTTCTGAAGTCCTATAAAAGAGCAAACATTTTGGAGAAAAAGCGATTCGGAGAGAGCAGAGAATGCTGCAGCACCAAATAAGCAGAGTCCACAAGCCAGCAACCTTTGGCGATGAAGAAGGATAACGCTTCCTGGAGAGCTTCATGAAACCGGAACCAGGAGAGAAAGCTAGCAAATGAAGCCGTGTTTGCCATGTGCCCTTCCAGCAGAGAGAGACGCCCTGACTGTGTTCACCATGTGCCTCCTCACTTGAGAGAGAAACCCTGAACTTCATCGGCCTTCTTGAACCAAGGTATCTTTCCCTGGAAAGATCAATCAAATGCCTTTGATTGGACATTTCTATAGACTTGTTTTAATTGGGACATTTTCTCAGCCTTAGAACTTTGAACTAGCAACTTATTAAACTTCCCTTTTAAAAGCCATTCCGTTTCTGGTATATTGCATACTGGCAGCTAGCAAATTAGAATAAGCCCCATTTAAAAAATGGGCAAAAAGAAGGAAAAACCTAAAATTGTAGAACTATAACCTATATCAAATTCTGAAATCTGTTCTATAACTGTTGCAATGTGCTTTGAAATTTCTTGCTTTTTTGTAGATACATATATTTTTCAAAATAAAACATTTTTAAAAATGGGCAAATGATGTAGGCACTTTTCGGAAGAGGAAATACAAGTGGCTCAAAAACATATGAAAAGATGCTCTACCTCGGTGGATATTAGGGAAATGCAAATCAAAATCACAATGAGATATCATCTCGCATCTACCAGAATGCCCATTATCAAAAAACAAAAACAAAAACAAAAACAAAAAACTAAACTAAAAGGGCTAGAGAGGATGTAGAGAAAGAGACACACTTATTCACTGTGGGTGGGAATGTAAAATGGTACAACAGTTCTGGAAGGCAGTTTCCTGGTTGCTCACGAAGCTAAGCATAAAAATGCCATATTATCCAGCAATCCCATTACAAGGTATATATATTCAGGGGAACTAAAGGCAAGGACACAAATGAACTTTCTCACACCAGTATTTATTGTGGCATTATTCATGCTTGCCAAGAGATTAAAACAGCCCAAATGTCCATCAATGGATGAGTGGCTAAAAAAACGGTGGCGTATACATATGATGGAATCTTTATTTTGTCAGACAGAATAAAGTCATGAAGCATATAACAACATGGATGATCCGAGGACATGATGCTGAGTGAAATTAGCCAGAAACAAAAGGACATATACTGTAGGGTCTCACTAATATGAACTAACACTAATGACTGAACTTTGAGAGTTAAAGTTAGGAACAAAGGTTATCAGGAGATAGAAAGAAGGCAGAGATTGGGCATTTGATGCTGAAGGAGCACAGAATGTTAAAATGGATTGATTGTAAAGATACACAAATGAATGGCACAATACTATCTGATGGTAGCATAATCCTATAAGTACACTGAAAGAAGCTCGGTGTGAGAATGGTTGAGGGAGGAGGGCTGGAGAAAGACAGCCCAGATGGAAAGACAGAGGATAAGGACAGTACACCTTAGTGATGCTAAAAGAGGACAATGATAGTGATGAAATATGCAAATATAAGAATGTTTTTGCATGAGGGAGAACAAACGAATGTCAACACTGCAAGGTATTGAAAAGGGGACAGTAAATGGGGGAAAACCCCCACAAAACATGCAAACTAGGGTCTACAATTAACAGTAACATTGTAATATGCTTCCATTGAATGTAATAAAGGGAATATGCCAAAGCTAAATGTCAGTAAGAGGGGGACAAGAGGGAAGGATATGGGATTCTTTGTGGAAGAAATGGAAATGTCTTCACATAGATTGTGGTGGTAAAGGCATGGTATGTTAGCTTGCAATTGATATACCAGAACTAGATCAGCTTTCAAAAAGGGAATCTAATAAGTTACAAGTTTACAGTTCTAAGGAAGTGAAAGTGTCCAAATTAAGGCACCAACAAGAAGTTACCCTCACTTAAGAAAGGCCAATTTCTCTGAAAAAAACCTCAGTCAGTTGGGAAGTCACATGGCTGGCATCTATCTGCTGGTTCCTTGCTCCTGGGCTTTGTTGCTTTCAGCCTCTGTTCCTGTGGGGGTTCCTCCTTTTGCTTCTCTGGGGCTGGTTTTCATCTCTTGACTTCCCTTGCCTCTCTCCAGGTTCTGGCTTGCTTAATATCTCATGGCAATGTCTGCTGGGCTCCAAGCATCCCCAAACATCTGTGTCTCTGTTCTCCACATGTCGGTGTCTGTGTCAGCTCTGCTGTGAAGTTTCTGTGACTCTGAGGCTTCCGTCGTTTCTGATTCTTTCCAAAATGTCTCCTCTTTTAAAGGATTCCAATAAACTAATCAAAACCCATGTGGAATGGATAGAATCATATCTCCACCTAATTAGAAGTTAATACCCACAATTGGGCATGCCACATCTCCAAGAAGATTATCTAACTGACATATCCCAACCTACAGTATTGAATTAGGATTAAAAGAAACACCTGCTCCTACAAGATCAGATCAGGATTAAAACACGGCTTTTTGGGGGTACATAATAGATTCAAACCAGCACACAAGGCTCTGTGAGTATAAAGGGAACCGTTGATTTTTACTCAGGTTGGATTGTATGATGGGTGAACAAAACTTCAAAAATGAACAGCAAGCTACAAGTGCAGGAGAAAACGTAGAGAGAAAGATGTACCTATTTACTGCTGGTTAGGGAAGTAAAGTAGTGCATCTCTCTGGATGGCAGTGTGGTGGCTTCACAATGGGCTGGGGTGGGGATGCCATATGATCCTGCAACTCTGTAGTTAGGTGTACGATTGGAGGAACTGAGGTGGGGACACGAATAGACATTTGCACAGTGGTATTTATGGCAGCAGTGTTCCTGTTTTGCAACAGATGGAAGTGGCTGTTTTAATTCACTAAGGCTGCCCAAATGCAATACAGCAGAGATCAAGTGGCTTTTATAAAGGGGATTTATAGGTAATGCTGATTTTCATTAGCTGCAGAACTCTGAGTCTCGGGTGTCACACATATACCCAAAGTTTCAGGGAACGACCAGGTTATGCACAAAGAGCTCAGCATCTCAGAATTTAGAAATATCCATTATAACTCAGGGATAGATGTCAGTGCTGTAAGAACTTAAAATCAAGGCCTTTACAATAGGCCTCCCCCGATAACCTATGCTCTTAAGTTCTGAAAGATTTTGTTGGTCCATATTATTGAGGCACTATAATTGATTTTTTAGATCTGGCTTATGTCATTCAACATACCATCCTCAAGGTTCATTCACCTGGTTGTATGCCTCACAACTTCAGTCCTTCTTGCAGCTGCTCAACAGTCCAATGTATTTGTACACCACTGTCCCCACTTTCATTTCTCAGTTGACGTACCCTCAGGCCACTGTAGTAGTTAGGTTCAGGGGTCAGCTCAGCCAGATGATGATGCTCAGTTGTTCTACTTCATTCCTTCTTGCAGCTGCTCAATAGTCCATTATATTTATACACCACCATTCCCACTTCCATTCTTTAGTGGATGTACCCTTAGACCACTGTAATAGTTAGATTCAGGTATCAACTTGGCCAACTGATGGTGCCCAGCTGTTCTGTTACTGTGGACTTAAATCATCAGCATATGAAATTTATCTACAGCTGATTAGATCTGTGGTAGGCTAAGGGTTAGGGTTAGGGTTATCTCCTTCTGCAAGAGGTGATACTTAATTTGATTAGCTGGAGGCTTAAAAAGGAAAAGTCAGAAGAGAGAAACAGCTCAGCACAGCTCAAATCAGTACTCAAAGCCAACAAACCCAAGATATTTGAAGATGCAGAAAAGAAACACCCCAAGGGAAGCTGTTTGAACTCAGAAGCCAGAAGAGAAGGTGAGCAGATATCACCCTGTGCCTTCCCATGTGACAGAGAAATCCAGAGGAAAGCCAGCTGCCTTTTTTCCAAGGACCTATAAATTAAACTTCCCTACCTGGGAAATTCCTGATATTCTCACAAGTTTGGGAACTACCAATTTTAATAAGTCAAGCCCTTGATCTTGGCACTTGCCCTTATGAAACTTACTCTGGCAAAGGAGAAGCTAAACCTGTTTATAATTATGTCTAAGAGCCACTCACACCCAGCGAACCTGTTTTGTTGCTCAAATGTGGCCTCCCTTCCTAACCCAACTCCGCAGGTGAACTCACTGCCCTCCCCACTATGTGGGACATGACTCCTAGGAGAGTAAATCTCTCTAACAATGTGGGCCATGACATCAGTAGATGAACCTGGTCCTGCCATCATGGGAGTGAGAAAGCCTTCCTGACTAACAGGGGGAAGAAAAATAAAATGAAATAAAGTTTCAGCGGCTGAGATTTTCAAATATGAGTTGAGAGGTCATTCTGGAGGTTATTCTTATGCAGTGTATAGATATCCCTTTTCAATTTTCAGTGTCTTTGAATAGCTAGAGGGAAATGGCAGACACTGCAGAAATGTAATCTGAATACCCTTGACTTTTAAAGACAACTGAATAACTACAGAGCCTTTTTTAAGGTGTGACCATGTGGTTGTGAAAACCTTGTGACTGACACTCACTTTATCTAGTCTATGGACAGATGAGTAAGGATAAAAAAAGATTTAAATAAATAAATAAATAAATAAATCCTGGGTGGGGTGGGGAATATGATGTTTTGGGTGTTCTTTTCTACTTTTATTCTTATTTTTGTTTCTTTTCGAGTAATGAAAATGTTCAAAAATCAATTGTGATGATGAATGCACAGCTATATTATGATACTGTGAACCACTGACTGTATGTTTTAGATGATTATATGGAATATGAATATATAATATATCTCAATAAAACTGTATAAAAATAAAATGAAAAATAAAGAAATATGGATGACTAATAAAAGAGCAGAAAAAGACAGAGTAGGGGAAGATAGGGGATTTTTTTTCATTATATATCTTTACAAATTATTTGATTAAATATTGTGCATGTTAATTTCATAAAAATGAAAAAAATAACTTCATCCTTATTTAATGACAGCTGCTTTAAAATACTTGATCACAAAGAGATTTTTAACTACTTAGCTAGAATTTGTTTGAATTTAGTGATTTACAGTGCCTATAACAGGTTCTAAAGACTTACCCTGAAAAGAGTATCATTAGTACATACTGGGTGGGGTACAATGACAAGATTATACCTAAGAATTCTCAATAAGAACGAAATCTCAAAACTCACTGCACTAAAGCACAGAAACACTAAAATTCACCAGAAAGAGACAGAATGGCCTCAAGCTAGGATTTGATTCAAAACAGCTTATAGGGATTAATATATCTAAAAAAGTACCATGTTAACCAAAGGGGCTTGATCGGCAATAGAAGCATGGAAAAGAGAGCATTATAGAAACAAAATTAAATAGTCTTTTGCATTGTACAGGGGAGAGGGCATGTTGCTTACAAATCGAGGCACATACATTTCTAAAATAAAGGCAAATATGTATCAGTCCTTATAAGAAGCCAGTAATATCATCTAACTCCTTTCTCTAATTCCACATGTGATGGTTAGGTTCATGTGTCAACTTGGCCATGTGATGGTGCCCAGTTGTCTGGTCAGGGATGCACTATGAGGATATCTTGAGGACTTAAATTAATAGTCAGTTGATTGTATCCACGGCTGATTATATCTATGATCAGTTAAGGGGAGTGTCTTCTGGAATGAGACAATGAGCTGTATTCAATCCAATCAGCCAAATATAATCCAATCAGCTGAAGACTTTTAAGGGGAAGTTGACAATTTCAGCAGTTAGTAGAGAGAACCTTTGTTTCCACATCAGCCAGCCATTTTCTCCTGAAATTTATAGAAGACCTTCATCATTGTTGCCAGCTCATGGCCTGCCTGATGGAACCTGGACTAGCGCATCTCCACATTTGTGAGAGACACTTTTCTTTTTTTACATACATATGATTTATTTTAAGAAATTGGCTCACACAACTGTGGATGGTTGGAAACTCAGGCAAGAATTAATGCTGTTAACTGTGAGGAAGAATTTCTTCTCCAGCAGACTCTTCAGAGTTTGCTTTATTTTTTTTTAATTTTTTAATTAATTTTTAAATTTTTTCTAAAAACATGACAACAAACACAAACATTCTTAACATATGATCATTCCGTTCTACATATATAATCAGTAATTCACGATATCATCACATAGTTGCATATTCATCATGATTATTTCTTAGAACATTTGCATCAATTCAGAAAAAGAAAAAGACAACAGAAAAAAAATTCATATATACCATACCCCTTACCCCTCCCTTTTTAAAATTAATTCATTTTTAATTTATGATACATAACCACATACAAACACAAACATTCTAATCATATCATTCCGTTCTTTATATAATCAATAACTCACACTATCATCACATAGTTGTACATTCATCATCATGATTATTTCTTAGAACATTTGCATCAATTCAGAAAAAGAAATAGAAATCTCCCATTCACTGATCACCAGCATTTCAATCTACTAAATTTATTTTAACATTTGTTCCCCCTATTATTTATTCATTTTTAATCCATATGTTTTACTTGTCTGTCGATAAGGTAGACAAAAAGAGCATCAGACACAAGACTCTCACAACCACACAGTCACACTGCAACAGTCACATCATCATACAATTATCTTCAAGAAACATGGTCACAGGAGCACAGCTCCACATTTTCAGGCAGTTCCCTCCAGCCTCTCCATTACACCTTAACTAAACAGGTGATATCTATTTAATGCATAAGAATAAACTCCAGGATACTCTCAACTCTGGAATCTCTCAGCCAGCGACATTTTATTTTGTCTCATTTTGCTCTTCCCCCTTTTGGTTGAGAAGGTTTTCTCGATCCCTTGGTGTTCCAAGTACTATGGCGTTCGATTAAGCTGTCCACATAAGTTATATTAGGAAATGCACCACTCAAAATATAAATTATGTACCTAATAAACATTTTTTGCTTGTCTGACACATACATTAAAGTTTTAAAATATTAATTACCATCTATTTTCAACACCCTGCATTACTGACATTCCTCTTTTCTTCCTCATGTAGAAACATTTTAAATTTGCACATTTAAGTACTATTATTATACACTCTAGGCATTCCTAGATTATACCATCTCAGTCTTTATTGTCTACTTTTCCTTCTGATTTCATTTGTGCCCCAGGCCTCCTTCCTCTATCATTCTGTGTGAGACACTTTTATAAAATCTCATTTTTACAGCTATATTCTGTTGTTCTGCTTCCCTAGAGAACTCTGACTACTACAGCTTTGGGACCAGGAGTGGTTCTTGACAAACAGAATCTTAGAAATTGGTTTTTGCTATTGGTTTTCTACTCTGATTAGATTTAAAGGCACTAATTTCTCTATTTCCAATGATCAAGATGGCACTGACAGTACATGGCATGAGATGGCAATAAAGATACATAAAATATCATCATTTGATTCTCCTAATCATTCTATCAGGCAAGGCTTTGGGTGACAGTATTTTAAAGACACCTTTAACAGAGTTTTGTGAAGTTCAGAGGTATAATGATGTTGGCTGGTTGTTCTTAGGTATTCTGGACACAGTTATGGAAGAAAGGGATGAGCTGAAGGCTTTAATTCTAGAACTTACATGCCATATGAAAGATGTGAAAGTTTCTATGTGTGCCCTGAAAGGAAATCTTATTTCCTATGGTGATAGACTTGAGATCTCTGAAAACCAGACCCAGAGTTGCATTGCACAATAGCAGATTTACAAAGTAAACTAAATTCTCAATTCTGCAGGGTATCTGCTGTTCAAGTAAGGGCACTAATTGGGCAAGAATGGGATGATTCAGAAGATCCCTGAAACTTGGGATAGGGTCATATGGATTGATAATGATGGCAGTGAGGATACTGCTGAGTCTTTGCTAGATAAACTGGTAATGAAGGGTCTGCACTGAGGACACAGACGCCACACCTGCAGAATGCCCTGAGGAAACAGTCACCTACTCTCTAGCTTGCCCCGAGGAGATAGCTACCAGAACTTCAGCCTGCCTTGAGGAATGGATATGTGTGGGAATGTATATTAAGGGTGTGCTAGTTTGCCTGGAGGAGTCTGCCATCCAACATACACCTAAAGAGATTAACCCCTTAGTGTCTGGTTAACCTGTAACCACCCCCCCTAGGGAAACAACCCTTACTCCTGTGTCTGGAGAGATTAATCCTGTTTCATCAGATGAAACTGTAAGGGAATGCCCTGAGATAACTGGCTTGAGAGACACTTCTAATTCTTTTTATGTTCAACCCCCACCACCCTATTTATTTCAAGACCTATAACTAGTCCCAACAGGCCCCAAAAGGTGAGATACCAAGTGTGTGACCCATGAAGAGGTATGCTACAGTCCAAAAGAACTGCATGAGTTTTTCAATTTATATAGATAGAAATCAGGGAGCTATGTGTGGGAATGGATATTAAGGATGTGAAATAATGATGGAAGGATTATAAAGTTGGATCAGGCTGAATTTATTGATATAGGCCAACTAAGCAAAGATTCTGACTCAATTTTGTAAGGCATTAAAAATTTGTTTGGATGGTTGCGTGAAACATGGATCAAAAGATGGCCAACATTACCTGAGGTTGAAATGCCTGAACTTCCCTGGTATAATGTAGATGAGGGGATCCAAAGGCTTAGAGAGAATGAAATGTTACAGTAGATTATCATGAAAGACCTGCTCACAAACCCCAGCAAAGTCAAGAGAACACACCTTTTACTAGGATTTTGAGGAATAAATTTGTGAGACTAGCTCTACTGTCTTTGAAGAGCTCTGTAGTTGCCCTTCTCTGTAAGGCAGATATTACTATAGGAACTGCTGTCACAGAGCTGGAACCTTTAAACACAATGGGGATGACTGGATCCTGAGTTGGTAGAAGCCATGTGGCTATACTTAACTGCCGAAGACAAGGTGGATGTGGCTATGATAAAGGACAGCAGACTCAAAAGAGTGGTCAAAATAATCTGATTTGCAGAGACTTATGGCGTTGGCTAGCAGATCATGAGGTGCTTACCATGAGCTGGGTGTTATCTGACCCACCAAACCATAAAGTTGGGCATGCACAGCAGCACACAATCATAAAATCAAGATAGAGCTCAGAGTGGGTCCTGGAGGCACAAGCAAGTTATATAAGGAAATGCCCCAAAAGCTCGTGGTCCCCACTCCTGCCACATTACCTTCTCTTTCCTAGCCTAGAGTTACGGCCTCTTGGGGAGTTGTTTGCAATCAGTTGACTAAGGAAGAGAAAACTTGGGGCCTGGTTTATAGATGGTTTGGCATGATATGCAGGTACCACCTGAAAGTAGATGCTGCAGTACTGAAACCCCTTTCTGGGATGTCCCTGAAGGATAGTGGTGAGAAGAAATCCTCCCAGTGTGTGGAACTTCAAGCAGTGGACCAGTTGTTCATTTTGCTTGGAACAAGAAATGGCCAGAGGTGTATTTACATACTGACTCATAGGCTGTTGCTAATGGTTTGGCTGGATGGGCAGGGATTTGGAAGGAGCAGGATTGGAAAATTGGCGACAAAGAGGTCTGAGGAAGAGGTATGTGGATAGATCTTTCTGAGCGGGCAAAAAACATGAAAATATTTGTGTCCCTTGTGAATGCTCACCAGTGGGTGACTTTAGCAGAGGAAGGTTCTAATAATTAAGTAAATAAGATGACCTGTTCTGTGGATACCAACCAGTCAGCCTCTTTGCTCAGCCACCCCTACCATAGTCCAATGGGCTCATGAACAAAGTGGGCATGATGGTATGGATGGAGGTTATACAAGGTTTCAACAATATGGACGGACTTCCAGTCACCAAGGCTAACCTGGCTATGGCCACTGCTGAGTGCCCAAAGTGCCACAGGAAGAGACTCATATTCAGTCCCCAATATGGCACCATTCTCTGAGATGATCAGCTTGGTATCTGGTGACAGGTTGATTACATTGGACCAATTCCATAACGGAAGGGTCAGTGATTTGCTCTAAATGGAAAAGACACGTACTCCAGATATGGGTTTGCCTTCCCTATATGCAATGCTTCCACCAAAACTACCATCAGTGACTTATAGAATGCCTTAACTACTGTCAAAGTTTTCCATCCAGCATTGATTCTGATTAAGGAACCCAGTTCATAGCAAATGAAGTGTGGGAATAGGTACATGTTCATGGAATTCTCTGGTTTTACCATGACCCCCATCATCCAGAGGCAGCTGGGTTGACAGAAGGGTAGAAAGGCCTTTTGAAGACTCATCATGGCACCAATTAGGTGGCAATACCTTGCAGGGCTGGGGCAATGTCCTCCAGGAGGCTGTGTATGCTCTGAATCAGCATCTACCCTTATGGCGTTATTTTTCCCATAGCCTGGATTCACAGGTCCAGAAATCAAGGGATGGAAATGGGAGTGGCACCACTCACTATCATCCTAAACATTAATTAGAAAGATTTTTGCTTCCTGTCCCTGCAGCCTTAAGCTTTACTGGTCTACAGGTCTTAGTTCCAAAGGAAGGAATGTTCTCATCAGGATTAAAAACAATGATTCCACTGAATTGGAAGTTAAGACTGCCACCTGGCCACTTTGGGCTTCTTATGCTTCTGAATCAACAGGGAAGGAAGACGATTACTGTACTGGCTGGGGTCACTGATCCTATTAAGGGGAAATAGGACTGCTACTACACAATGAAGGTAAGGAAGAGTTTTCTTGTAATACAGGAGATCCCCTAGAGTGTCTCTCAAGTACTCCATGGTGTGCTGATTTTAATCTGTTGGGTACCCCTGGAAAAGCCATGTCCTTCAAATATCATTTAGTATTGCTGGGTGGGAACTTTTTGATTGTGTCCATGGAGATGTGACCCACCTAATTGTGGGTGGTAACTTTTGATTAGATGGTTTGCATGGAGATATGTCTCCACACCTTCAAGGTGTGGCTGCTTATGGAGCCCTTTAAGAGGGAAGCATTTTGGAAAAAGCTTTAGAGCCTGTGCAGCCAGAGACCTTTGGAGATGATGAAGGAAAAGGCTCTTGGGGGAGCTTCATAAACAAGAAGACTGGAGAGAAAGCTAGTAGACATCACCATGTTTGCCATGTGCCTTTCCAGTTGAGAGAGAAACCCTGAACATCACTGGCCTTCTTGAACCAAGGTATCTTCCTTGGATGCTTTAGGTTGGACTTTTCTATGGCCTTGCTTAAATTTGGACATTTTCTCAGCCTCAGAACATGTAAACTTGCAATTTAATAAATTCCCCTTTTTAAAAGCCATTCCATTTCTGATACATTGCATTTTAAGCGGCTTGCAAACTAGAACACATGCCCTGTGATTAAAGTCAATGGAAAACTGCAACAACCTAATCCAGGTAGGACTACCAATGGCCCAGAAACTTCAAAAATGAAGGTTTGGGTTACTCCAATAGGTAAAGAACCACGGTCAGCTGAAGTGACTGCTGAAGATAAAGGGAACATGGAATGGATAATGGAAGAAGTGATAAATATGAACTATGACTATGCAACCAGTTACAGAAATGAGGACTGTAATGGTATGAATATTTCTTCCTTGACTTCTTATATCTGTATTTGTACATAAAGGAAATATATTATTTTTCTTCTCTATCTTAGCCCTTTATTATATGACATTAGTTGTACTGTTCATGTCATAGTATTTTTTTTTTTTTTTTTTTACATAGGTAGGCACCGGGAATTGAATCCGGGTCTCCAGCATGGCAGGTGAGAACGCTGCCTGCTGAGCCACTGTGGCCCACCCAGAGTATCTATTTTAAGAATGAATGTCACTTAAGGACTGGCACCTTATTCTGGAGAGATTTACTGTGTTTCTTGTTGTATGCAGGACAGTTGAGTATTGCTAGGTAAGTGTGTTCTATTTAGAGATTAAGCATGGTTTAAAGTGATGTGTATTGCTGCCAAGTTGAGAAGGGGTGGACTGTGATAGATTCAGGTGCTAATTTGGATAGGTGATGGGGTCCAGTTGTCTGGTCAGTCAAGCACTGCCCTAACCATTACTCCCAGGACAGTTCCTAGACTTAAATCATCAATCAGTTGATTGTATCTATGGCTGATTACATCTACAATCAAGTGTCTTTTGCACAGAGAGAACCCAATCAGTTGGGTGAAATCCAGTCAGTTGAAGACTTAAGGGAGATGAGACCATTTCAGCAGTCAGAAGAAAGAACTTCTGTATCTACTTCACCTAGCCAGCTTTTTCTGTGAATTCATCAAAGACCTTCCTTCATTGTTGTTGCCAGCCTGCAGCCTCCCCTACAGAATTTGGACTTGTGCATCCCCACAATCTCCCACAGCTGTGTGAGACATTTTTATAAAATCCTATTTACAGATAACTCCTATTGATTCTGTTTCCTGAGAGAACCCTAATACACCATGCTTATCAAACAAATTTCTAACATTATTTGGCTTTTCATGTAAACATGTAAATAGGTAAAAAATGCAAAGGTCGAAAACGAGAGTCTGGTTCATTTAAAATTTATACTTCTTAGTATTCTGTTTTATTTTATACACCACTGTCTGTGACCTTAATGCTGCCTGTACTAGAAGATGAATTGCTTTTGAACGTGCTATCAAAAATCAGGTTTATGACTTTGCAGGATGGAGAGTTACACCCTGGACCACATAAATTCATAAAAGTATTGCCACATTGGGAGTGCCTGAAAAACTAGCTTGCTTTGCCCCATTTTTGAAATAGTAAAATGAGTGAAAAATATAAAACATCAGATAGACATCAGAAAATGCTAAATGTTGATTATGCTACAACTCTTAAATATTTGCATTTAACTGTAACATTTCTGGACTGAATAGTTTGGAGAAGCAATTGCCACTCAGCAGCAAGCTGAAGGGGGTATAGTACTCAGCTATAGTATTACTGAGGTTTTAATTTCTACTTGCTCACTTTTCACTGGCATAATAAAAAATTGATTTGAAATAACAATTAATTATAATAAAGTCTGCCCTGCCCCATATTCTTTTCTGCCAATTAAATAACAAATAGCAAATAAAGCACAGAAAACTTACATGGCACTGTAGTTCCAAATCTAGTGGGATTCAATACTATGAATCTATTTTTCAAGCTTCTTCGGCCCACCCCTTGGGCTCCTATCAGTACTAATGTCTTTCTCTGGAATGGAGGCATTTTGGCTACCTCTTCATATATTTGGATTTCATGACGATCAAACTCTAAATATAAAAGGAAATGAGAAAATGTAGTCAGCTAGCCTTTATATTTTATATATATGGAAAACCTTTGCTATTCTGTTCAGTAAGAACCTAGTTGTTCTGATAGTTATATATCACTTGAATTATATCTACTTATTACAGATATGGTTTTACAAATTCAGAAAAGTACAATTATTTCATATCTTAATTAACACCTATTTCCATTAGCCCTTAAAAATTTGTTTATCCAAGCTAGAAAAATTCCTGTGCTTTACCCTAATTAAATATTCTAGCCATTAAAAGTTCACTATCAAGTTTTCAGCAGAAATAATTCCATTACTATAAATAATCAAATTTCAGATTAGTTCATAAAATTTATTCAAATAAACAGTATATATCAAATACAGAGGACAACAGTATACTCAGTATGGCTTAAATAAGTTCCATAGAATGAGCATGTCCTTCCAAAAATATAAACACTGTGCAATGACTCTGCAAGTACTGATTTAACAAAAATGCATATAGACAATATGCTGACATTTAAATTCAAGATTCTGAAGTTTATATATAAAATAAAATGTTAGTTCCAAACTATTTTCAGTAGAAATATGTTCCAAAATATAATCCCAGTCAATGGGAAAATAAGTTTTCTATTTTGCAAGAAAGCATTAACTTTAAGGAATCATAATGACAAAATGTATTTGGAATATCATAATACATTTTATGACTCCTACAACTCTCAGTCTGTAGTAATAACACTTCTTCTTTACTTCTTCTTTCTTTTACAATTTCTCCCCAGTAGATTAAACCAATAGTAAGAGAGAACTCCCCCCTTCTGTATTATTTTCTTTGTACTGTGCTATTTAGTTTATTATTAGTATGGAGGTAGCTCTGAAATCAGGAAAGTATGTACTTTAAAAACTCTCTCAATTTCTTTTATTAAGCCTTCAGAGGCTTCTGAATCAAAGCCTTTGATTCAAAGCACTGCATTTCACTTCTATCAGCCTTTACAATTAAGAATAAATATGGTAGTTTTTATATTTATCTTTCATAAGACTAAAGGATTTAAGAAAGAATCCTACAAGATCAAACTAAGATTTACTTGGTTCAGCACTGTTTTTTTCTGAAAGTTCATGAAATGTTATGGCAGAATATAGTTACCCTTACTAGTAACTCTTTTAATATCTTCATAGAGGCTTTCTGACGTTTAAAAAAATGCATGTAAATTACTATTTCAAAGTTCTTTGAACAAATAGTTTTAATGATAACATCCTTCATTAATTATAGCATACATCCTAATCAGTTTATTTATTTGTAAATTATATTAATAAAATAAAGCACAGATAGTAGATAAGTGTATGTACATCAGAATCTGTAAGTAGATGTAACTGATCAGAATCAGTTCCATCGCTTGGACTTCTCAAAGAGTATCTGAAACCTACCTGCATTTCTGGTTGTGAGATACATCATCTTTTTTTTTTTTTACTACTTAGTGTTCCACAAAAAGGTCCTGAAGGATGACAAGAAAAATACAACGTAAATACTAAATGAGAATATGCTATAATTGTCCTATAGTATCATATAAAAGAGTGGGAAAATTATCTTTCCAATATTGTATCCTACAAAGTAGAAATGGGAAGGGGTGAGTTGAGCCACTGAATTTTTAAACTACACCAGCAGGTGGCAGATAGGGATTAAATACTGTACTTCTGAGAGAACATATAAAGCAGATAAGAGGAATTAATTATACATATATTTTAAATAAATTCATTTGCTTATTCAGATTGAAAAGGCAAAGAAAGGTGGCCACAAAGGACATTACTGTGTTGAGCTCATCACCTGAATTGTCCCAGTCTCTTCTAACAAATGCCTTTCTCTTCTCTTCCAGGAATTGGCTTGGAATGAGACCAGCGCTTCCTCCCTCTTTTACATGGCTAGCCTAGAATCAAATTAATGAATCACATATCTCAGTGGCCAAAACTTGTTCTAATACACAGGGCAAGCAGTAGTCAGTAAAAGAAATCACATTTGCTTTTAAAAACTAACCTTGAGATTTAAACCCATGATGTCGTCAGTTAAGATATTTAGTACTGAGAAATTAATTGATACCTAAGATTCTTAATATCTGCCACTTCATGGTAAAATTTGGGGACGAAAATACAAAAGTACACAAGCCCTTTAAATTACTAAAACTTTTTATTTATAATACTAAGATAGTCAAAGAATGGAAATATAGAAAAATAAATAAATGCTATACTATAGTAATGTGTTCATACGACATTGAATCTAGTACCCTCCAGTAATTAATTTACAATAATCCTTAACCCTCCTATGCTGATATTTCCTGAGGCCAAACCAATAAAAAAGAGACAATATTGGGAAAACAGAGCAGAGAGTTTAATTCCTCCTCCCAAAAATATGAATATCCTGAGGTAGAAATTTAAAATAGGTAAAATTTAGCTAATGTCAAAGAGCTAGCTTTTAAAATAAAACGCAAAGAAGTGATAATTTCAAATACTGGTTGGAGAACTGACTGCTAATGACTTATTCCACAGAGTTTATTGTTCTTATCCTCACAACTAGCATAGGAAAATCTGGTATCATTTTTAGCAATTAAGGTCCTGAAAAATAGAATTATAGTAATAGACCACTGAAATGCAGGAAGAGATTGAGATAATAGTGGCAGGATTAGAAGAGAGAACTAAAAAAGAGCATTCACTAGAAAGGGAAAAGACAAAAATTAGACAAATTCTATAAAGGGAATGACCACAGAAAGCAGATTTTTTTAAGATGAGAGTTCTAAGAGTTTCAGTACAATTCCTTTGAACTCATGGATTCTGTTTAATTTTCCCATTTCTTAGTTCTCTCACCACATAGTTCACCTCTTATATAACAATATTTTAATTTAAACTAAGGATATAATAGTAATATTGCTCTCATTCTATGATTCATTCCCCCCTCAGAAGAGAACAAATTAATTTGAGCTAATTTAAGTTACCAATATCTGAGTTAAATTCAGAGTTTAGCAACACTTCTTCTTTAATAGGACACTCACATTGTTGTAAGAGTTTAAGTGATTTCAGACTTTCTGACTTGGCAGTTTCTCCAGTGACTAGCTACTTTCATTGTTATATGATGTAAACAACTATGAAAATAGACTTATTACTGTTGCTAGAGAGTTCTGCAAAGTTGCTTTAGGGGGAAGGAAAAAGAGCATCAACACAAAGCCCTGTAAAATGGAGGAAGGGAAAAAGGACAGTGATAATACATACACTTTTCCAAATACAGGGATTTCAACCCAGGATCAAATGAAACTCACAGAGCAAACCTTCACTCCTTAATAACTGAAAAATGAACTGATGAATAGGTTTAAGAGATTAAAGAACTGAGTATAAGTTGCCATGAATGTATACAAAGGGAGACGACACAAAAGAAAAACCACTATATCCATAGTAACAGATTCCATTTAAAACAAACAAAAATAAGAAACAGCTAATCCCAAATGAATTCCTCATGCTTCAAAGTATATTTTACTACAATCATCCTTCAGGTGGCAAGATCAATTGATCTGATCTCTAAACCAATGGGACAGTACCACAGGCTGGTCAATTCTACATTTATTAACAGCTACTCACAAATTCTCCTTCAATTTGGTCTTTTTCCCACAAAATTAGTAGCTATGATGCAGAAGTTATTCATGTGGAAAAATCTCTGGAACAATATTTAACACCTAGTTCCTGAATATTCAGATATTGGCCAGATCTAAGACTGAAAACAGAAAAGCAGTAGAGGAAGTTCTGAGACTCATACTAACCTGCCACCAGTTTGGATCTTCTCTGTTTACGATCTGAAGAATTTCTCCTTTTGAAAATGTCAATCCTGCTTCCTTGCAGGGTATCAGGTTATCATTGTATGGACTATAATCAAAATGACATTTTACAAATACCTAAAACACATAACACAATAAAAAATGCTATACATATATCATTTACAACTGTTTTTGAAAATCTTGCTTCAAATCACTGTGATTTAACTGCAATTGACAATGAATTTGGTAATTCAGCTAAGGAAGCTGTTTCTCATTAATAAAAATCAGGTTACTAGAACATTAATGGAATAATTTGGTATCAGAAAAAAGAAATAAACATTAATTAAAGATTAATTTCTATTTTAAATTAAAATATCATTTCTATTTAACTTCAAATCCTAATTTAACAAATAATTCAGCAATCATTTTATTCCACCATCCTTCCACTTTCTCCCCAATCTTTTCATATGACTTTTCTAAGCAACACAATATACTATTTATGCAAGGAAATGCTACTTTCTGATATTTTAAAATAATATATATAGTTGGTTTAAAGCATATACATCATATGTATCAGGATTGACTTTGGGCCCCAAACCAAAATTAGGCAGTAAAGGTACATGTTGAAGTCAGGCCTGAAATATATTTGGTAACCTTAAAAAATCAGAACCCCAACTTTCATCCATGGTAATAATATTGTTTTAATCACATTAGTTTTATTAAAACTAGTGTGGAAAGTTTTTTTGGAATCATTTTGCTCTGATTAAATGATCACTGCATTAAATTAATTATAAGACAAATACTGAAAAAACCTTTAAACTATTTTCTAATTTGAATTCATTTAATAATATAAATTTCTTTTAGATTTGTTTTATTAATAAAATTATGTAAGTCACTCAGTACTGTTAGTTATGATATCCAATATTTGGAACAGTTTGCTTATTAACTTTAATTTTAATTCTAATTAAGTTAAGCCATTTCAGTATCTTATGGCAAGTTCAGACCAATTACTTCCTTACCTCAGATTTGTTTCAAACATATTTACAGAAACAAATTTTCTTATAGAGAATGTCTTTTTCATTAGCATTAATCAGCAGATAAATTCTTTAAACAGGAAAGCACATAATTAGTCAAATAACAATGTTACTTTTCTGTATGTTTATAATATTTCTATGACTTTAATGAAGCAAGATATTCAAATAACACAAGTAGATACACTATATTAATAGCATGGTAAAATGTAATGTGAATGATCCATATTGAAATAATTTATATATAACTAATTTGGGAACATTTAGTTATTTACTATTAGATAATTTTGATAAAAAGCATTCAGAACATTTTCCATAAATTTGCAAAGGCTAAATATTAATACTTAAAAAAATCAGTAAGCCAACAACTTTTTCCCTGATTTACAATTGCAGAAGTATCTAATAAGCAAGCACACAAAACAATATTAAGGTTGCAAAACTGTGGCAATTGACTAGCTTGACAAAGGCATGCAGTTCAATGTTTCTCGCAATAGAAAAAACAAAATGATTAAGTATAATCAAGGTAAATTTAGTTGGCTAAGACGGAGAAACAGAATACCAAAGAATGACCTAAAAGGGCATCATACCTGATGAGTGTGTGCTGGGTGCCTCTCCATATTGCTGCAACTCTAAAAATATATTTTTCAATTGCATAAATAAAGCTAGACTTAAAATTTATAATTTAACAAAATATAAACTACTAACCCATTTTATTACTTCACTTAATTATTAAAGCAATTGCCTCCCTAATTAACTGCCAAAGGATAAAATGTCTGAAAATTTATAAATGATAATAGCAAAATGTTAGAAGTATTTGAGATAAAGCAGACAGAAAGGATGGGTATGGAAAAGTTACAAAAATATCTGGATACTCCTCACTTTTAAAAAAGCTGCATTAAATAGACTAGCTCTCTGATTCTTGGTTCTGAAAACACAATCATGGGAACTTGTGTTGGTTTGAAGTTGTTATGTACCCCAGAAAAGCCATGTTTTTTTTTTTTAATTTTAAAATTGATATATTTTATATATTTACATATCATGCAATCAAAGTGTACAATGATGGTTCACAATATCATCATATAGCTGTGCATTTATCAAAACTGACTTTTTTGTGAAAAATAACATATAAAAAAAGGCAATATTTCAAAGCATATCATAACAGTTAGCTGTAGAACAAATTTCAGAGTTTGGTATGGGTTACAATTTCACAATTTTAGGTTTTTACTTCTAGCTGCTCTGAGAAGCCATGTTGTTTTGATCCAATCTTTTGGGTGCAGGCTTATTGTGGGTGAGATCTTTTGATTAGATTATTTCCATTTCCACGGAGATGTAGCCCTGCCCATTTAAGGTAGATCTTAATCCTTTCCTGGAGCCCTTTATGGGAAATAACTCAGAGTCAAAACAGAGAGCAGAGAGATGAAACCAAGTGAAACAGAAGTCTGGAGATGCTAAGCTAAGAGATGAAATCCAGAGTTTGCCCCAGAGAAGCTAAGTGAGGATCTACAGCCTCTTAGAGAGAAAGCCACTGTAATGAAAAGCTGAAAGCAACAAATTGGGAGCAAGGACCACTAGACGTCAGCCATGTGCCTTCCCAACTGACAGCAGTGTTTCAGATGCTGGCGGCCTGTCTTTAAAGTTAAGGTATCTTTCTCCGGATACCTTAGCACCTTAATTTGGACATTTTCATCGCCTTAGAACTGAAAATTTGTGACCTAATAAATTCCCTTTGTAAAAGCCAATCCATTTCTGGCATATTACATTTCAATAGCTTTAGCAAACTGAAACAGATTCGTTTTAAGGTGAGACAAAATTTAGACAAATTCTATAAAAATCGTGTAACATATTCTGAGATGCTTTTGTCAACTGTCATGTTTTCATATGGAGAAAATGTCTATCTTATAATTACTAAATTTGATTTAAAGGAAATTATTTTTCCAAAAATGAGGTTAAATATTAAATCCATAATACAGTAATATTCTATCTTAAAAAATGAAAGACTTCTATCTAGAACATCTAAGATTTAGCAGTGAAATGGCCAAATAAAAAACTACTTTAAAATGCTTTCCGATAACTCTCAGGGTAAGTATAACTTTCTAGGAAGTAAGATAAGCAAAGATGTTGGTTTCATTTGATCAAACTGAGTTTGTAGAACTATAAGCAGACTACGCCCACTGCTATGATTAAAAGAGGTAAAAGACATAATAGCCTTCTGGCCTAGCAAACTGTGGAGCTACAGAATCACTCAGTGTACTTTATTTTGCTCTAAGTCTTATTCTCTTTCAGAAGGTTTTTGAAAGTAAAACAACTCAGCAGATACTCTAGAACATTTTGAGGAAAAGTTATTCCATCTAAATCCTTTTGTAGCTTTCAATAGATAGCTTACAAAATTAGGGTAAACGATTTCTAGAAGGAAAATATGTTTACTTCTTTATCTGTTAAATTAATTTTGGAACATTACTGCCACACTCAAAATCTCAGACTAACCTGGTTTTACTCTGAACTTTGAAAATTTGTTTGAAAAATCAATTAACCCAAACTCTAAGCTTAAAATTGATAATGACTTTAAAATCATTAAAGATTTGACTGAATTTAGTTGAATTGTATTAGTGTTTCACTAACAGATTATGGATACTAACAGTTTATTCATTATTGAGAACTTATTGAACACTACCTGCAAAATATTTCAATTTCCTATCCTTAACAATAAAAATAAGAAATGACCAATAATCTAAAGTAAATAGAACACACAAAAAAGTACAAATGGCTTTTAAACATAGATGTTCAACCTCTATCAAAGTAGAAACACAAATTAAAACTATAACACTTTAAAGAAAGAAAAAAATGAAAACAAGACCATATTATATGGGGTGCACAGGTAGTTCAGTGGTTAGAATGCCTACCTTTCATGTGGAAGACCTGGGTTCGATTCCTGGATCATGTACCCAAAAAAACCCCCAAAACTGTATTATACCATTTTCGCAAATGACATTAGCAGAAATCTAAATAATTGATAATATTCTACAGATAGGACCATGGGGCCAAAAAGCATTTTCCTGAAAGGCTGCAGGGAGAATTGGTTCAATTCCATAGGAGGACAATTTGGCAGCAGCTATTAAAATTACAAATGCAAAAGCCCTCTGACCTAGTTATTTACTTCTGGAGGATGTATTTATTCAACGGTATATTACTCAAACCTATGCAAGCTATCTTATGTAAAAGACTATTACCTATTTAATTATTACTAGTAGCACAGGATTGAAAGCAACCTGTTTAATAATAGGGAAGTGATTAAAGAAATCACGGCAAGTCTATGTAATAGAATGTTATGCAGTGCTAAAAAAAACCACACAGAGGTACAGAAAACCATAAGAGAAGATCCTCCAGATACCTGGTCAGCTAAAAACATCAAGGTCAGAATAGTATGTATATTATGCAAACTGTTCATGAAAAAGGAGGTGGCAAAAGGAGAATACAAATATGTAATTTTATTTACATATGTATAAACGAATTCTGAAAAGATATATAACTAACAGCATGGTTTTCTGGGTGGGGCAGTGATGACTAGGTTGGTGGGAGACAAGATTTGGAAAGGAAAGCTGAATATTTATTAATATATTTAAATTTTTGAACCATGGGGCTGAATCACTTATTCAAAAATTAAATTTCTATGGTAACAAAAGTAAATATTTAAAAAAGGCAAATACAAAAAGACACTAGCTCATGATTATGATGAAGTGCAAGACTCTCCAACCTGAAGCAACCAAAAAAACTGGACAATGTGCATGAAACAGTGTTTTTCAAGACACTGAACAGTCATTCCTAAAAAAAGGCAACAATCAAGATGAGTTGTACAATTTCCCTAATTAACTGGAAAAACAAAGTTTGTAGGCCACAATTCAGGAAGCAGAACCTAGAACCTAAAGTCCAGAGTAGTTCAGGTTGTGGAAATGAGCTGTGAGACCAGGGAGAACAAGGTAGCTAAAAAAAGCATACAGAACAGAGTGCAAATGAAGGGAAAGAGTTGCACAGAGAAAACAGTTGAGAACTGCAAAGGGGTCCTTCAGTCTTTAACTGAGTACCTATCAGTGTAAATATATGAAGAAATTATCTGATGCCAGGTAAAGAAACACCCAAAAGCAATAAAGGAAACAATATCAGGAAGTAGGATCAAGAACAGTATCTGTTTACAACAGGCAGAGTGATAAAATCTCATAATTTATGAGGTGAATCTGAAGTTGTTCTCACGGAAATGATGGACAAAACAAAGCACCCAAATATAAGAATCATTGGTATCCCAGAAGGAGAAGAGAAGAGTAAAGGGCTAGGAAGATTAGTTGAGGATATAAAGGGGGAAAACGTCCCACCCCTTATAAAGGACATAAATATTCAAATCAAACAAGCTTAACAAACTCCAAATACAACAGAAACAAATACGCCTTCCCCAAGACACACACTAATTACTCTGTCAAATGTTGAAGAAAAGTAGAAAATCCCGAAAGCAGCAAGACAAAAACAATCTACTACATACAAGGGAAACCACATAAGACTGAGTTTGGACTACTCAACTGGCACTATGGAAGCAAGAAAGCAGAGGTATGATATATTTAAGATCCTGAAAGAGAAAGACTTCCAGCCAAGGATTCTGTACCGAGCCAAATTGTCCTTCAAAACTGAGGGAGAGATTAAACTTTTCACAAACAAACAAACCCTGAAAGAATTTGTCAAGAGACCAGCCCTACAAGAGATACTAAAGGGAGTTTTGCCAGTTGAAATAAAAAAAGACAGGATAAGAAGGTCTGGAGGAGGTCACAGAATTGAAGAGTACCAATAAGGGTAACCTAAAGGATAAAAAGGGAAAGAGGGAAAAGAATGTATAGATCTGACAAATAAAATCCAAAACATAAGCAGGTGGATTCAAGGAACGCCTTCTCAGTAATAACTTTGAATGTTAACAGACTAAACTTACCAATTAAAAGATATAGATTGGCAGAATGGATTAAGAAATATAAGCCAGCTATGTGCTGCTTACAAGGGATCATCTTAGGCACAAGGACACAAACAGATTGAAAGTGAAAGGATGGAAAGAGATGTTCCACACAGGTGGAATATTGTGCTGCTATAAAAACGAATGAAGTTATAGGCATGCAACGATGTGAATGAACCTATGGGACATTTGTTGAGGCAAAATAAGCCAGAAATGAATACATTAAACAGATAAAAAGTATTGGCAAAGTCCCTTGAGGAATAGGAGAGAAAATATGGAACTATTAAACTTTAACATCAGAGAATCATCTGCTACTGTGTCAAACATTAGGGGCACCCAGATCAATAGGCCAAGCCCTTGATCTCGAGGCTTACTCTTGTGAAGCTTATGTAGGTAGACAGAGAAGCTTAGCCCACCTATAGGTATGCCTAAGAGTTACTTCTGGAGGACCTCTTTTGTTGCTCAGATGTGGTCTTACTCACTAACCCTAACTCTGCAAGTAAAATCATTGCCCTCTCCAATATGTGGGACATGACATTCAGGGGTGAAAGTCTCCTTGGTGGTGTGGGAGATGACTCCCAGAGATGAGTCTGGCCCTGGCACTGTGGGATCAACAATGCCATCCCGACCAAAAGGGGGAAAAGAAGTGTAACAAAAAAGGGTAACAGGGGTTGAGAGAGTTCAAATAGTTGAGAGGCTACTCTGGAGGTCACTTTTTAGCAAGCTTCAGTTAGACAATGCTACCCATCATAACTTGCCAAACCCCAACCAAAACTGTTCCAGCCAATACTAAAGAATACCCAGTATGATACATAAGATTCTACAAAGGTTCCATACACTACAGTAACTTTTCAGAAACCTACAACCTCCAGATGGATCCCCAGACAAGTTCTGAAACTTAGACAGCCCAGCCTCTCCAGAACATTAGCTAGTTAGTTCCATTTCCCTACCTCACAATATTGACAGTCTCTTCCAATATGAAAAAGTTAGAATGGGCATAGCCCAAATACCCTCAAAGAGTGGGACAGAAAGATCAAAGGTGATGGTGGAGTTATACAGAGAAGGTAGGGTTTAACAAATGAGTGTGACTGTTGAATCATTATATTAATATTTCTTTTAGTCTCTAGTATCTTATATCTTAGAGTAGCTAGAAGTAAAAACCTAAAATTGTGGAACTGTAACCCATACCAAACTCTGAAATCTGTTCTACAACTAACTGCTGCCCTGTGCTCTGAAATTTATTATTTTTTTGTATACATGTTATTTTTCATATAAAAGAAAAAAACGCCAATTGTGATGATAAAAAAGTATATGTTCCAGCTGATGCAATGGGCTCAGTGGCAGAATTCTCGCCTGCCATGCCAGAAACCTGGGTTCCATTCCCAGAGACTGCCCATGCCAAAAAAAGAAAGTATATACTCCCTCTAGCCTCCAATGTTCTGGAGCAGCTAGAAGGAAAAATCGGAGATGATGGTATGGTGGTCCATGACAAACTCTGGGATCTGTTCTGAAACTACTTGCTGAAGAGTGCTTTGAAAACTACTGCTTTTTAAAAATTTCTTTGTTTTGTATATATGATATGCTATACAATAAAAAAAGTTGGAAAAAAAAAAACCACACACACGCAATGAGCTATCATCTGACACCCACTAGAATAGCCATTATCAAAAAAAAAAAAAAAAAGAAAAAGAAAACAACAAGTGGTGGAGAAGATATGGAGAAAGAGACACACTTATCGACTGTCTGTAGGAACATAAAATATTACAACCGTTCTGGAAGGCAGTTTGGTGGTTCCTCAGGAAGCTAAGTATAGAATTGCCATATGAACCAGCAATCCCATTATTAGGCATATATTCAGCAAACCTAAGGGCAAGGACACAGATGTTTGCACACCAATATTTACAGCAGCATTATTTACAATTGCTAAGAGATGGAAGCAATTGCTAAACGTCCATCAATGGAAGAGTGGCTAGACAAGCTGTGGTATATATATATATATATACACAATGGAATATTATGTAGCTGTAAGACAGAATAAAGTCATGAAGCATGTAACAAGGTGGATGAACCTTGAGGACATGATGCTGAGTAAAATTAGCCTGAAACAAAAGGATAAATACCGTATGGTCTCACTAATATGAACCAACACTAATGAGTGAACTTTGAGAGTTGAATTTATGAACACAGATTATCAGGAGATAGAAAGATAGTAGAAATTGGACATTTGGTGCTGTAGGAATACAATTGTGCGACAGGACTGTAATTCAGAAATGAATAGCACAACACTAACTGATTGTAGTGCAATAATATAAGTACACAGAATGAAGCTGAATGTATGACTGACAGAGAAGCACTGAGGACACGTATGAAACCAGAAGGAAAGATAAAGGATAAAGATGGAGATGGCATTACTTAGGGACATCTACAGTGGACAATGATGGTGATTAAATGTACAAAAAAAAGTTTTTGCATGAGGGAGAATGAATGCTGGCATTCCAAGGTGTTGAAAATGGGTGTCTACTGGAAAACGTACAATCAATGCAAGCTAGGGTCTACAGTCAACAGTAATGTTGTAAAATGCTTCCAGTGAATTTAACAAAGGCATTATGCCAAAATGTCAACAAGTGGGGAGTATGAGGGAAGGGTATGGATTCTTTGCAGAAGAAAAGGAAATGTCTTCATATAGGCTGTGGTGGCTAAAGCATCACTACGTGATTATACCAGGAACCTTTTGATTTTTTACTTAGGTTGGACTGCATAATATGTGACTAAAACTGTTTAAAAATGCACAGAGAGAAACAAGTGCTGGAGAAAATGTGGAAACAGAGATATACCTATTTACTGTGGACACGGAGCTGAGAGGTGAAGCCCCTCTGGAAGGCAGTGTGATTTTTTCACAGGAGGCTAGGGTGTTGGGGTTGCCATACGATCCTGTAACCCCGTTGCTAGGTATATACCTGGAGGAATTGAGTGTGGGGACACGAATGGACATTTGCACATTGGTGTTTATGATTCACAAGGTATAGAGGGGGCCTAAGGGTACAACGACTGAGGAATGAAAGGGGGAACTATGGTATATACACACAAAGGACTACTTGAGGGCTGCAAGAAGGAATGAAGTTGTATTGCATGCAAGTAGGTGAATGAACCTAGAAGACAGTATGTTGAATGAAATGTCAGAAACAGAAAGACAAATATTAGCATGTCTCACTCATATGAACTAACTATAACATACAAACTCTGAGAACTGAAATAGAGAGCATGGGTTATCAGGTTGGGGCTTACTGTAAAGGGTCCTAGATTGTAAGGTCTTACAGCAGTCACCATCTATTCTAGAGTTGTCACTGCTATTTCTAAATTCTGAGATACTGAGCTATTTGTATATAACCTGGTTGTTCCCTGAAACTTTGGGTGTTTATATGATACCTGAGACTCAGAGATCTAAAGCTAAGAAAGTCAGCACTACCCCATAAAGCAATTGTTAAAAAAGTTGAAAAAGGAATCAGACTTTGAGTAGAGATATGAATAAAGCTGATCTGGATAGGACTAAGGGAGATCACAATACATGGTGAAGGATGATATGGTCCATATTTTAAAACTTCAATTTCTGTGTAAGACCAAAGGAAGAGATGTTTATTTGCTGCAAAATTTTTATTTCGTGTAGCACATTAAGTAATTTAACTTGTATGGTAAGTTTATTCAAACACCATAATTACATGGAATCTTGAATAGGGCAGGAGATCTTGTTGGTTTGTACAAGTTAGGGTGATGCTTCAATACATCCCAGAGTAATTTGGGCACAGAATAAAAAAGTACTTGCAAAGTCCCCTTGGGGGACTGGGGAGAAAGGAGGAAATATCCAACTTCCACACCTGGGGAATTCCTGACATTCTTACAAGCAGTGGGAACAACCTATCCAATAGGCTGGGCCCTTGATATTGGGGCTTGTTTCTATGAAACATACACCTGCTAAAAGGAGAAGTTAAGCCTGCTTACAATTATGGCTAAGAGTCAGCCCTAGAGAACTTCCGTTGCTTAGATATGGCCTCTCTTTCTAAGCCAACTTAGCAGGTGAACTCACTGCCCCCACCCCCCGACCAGGGACATGACCTGGGAGGGTGTAAAATCTCCTTGGCAACATAGCACAGGACTCCTGGGGATGAGCCGGGACCCAGCATCATGGAATTGAGAAAGCCTTCTTGAACAAAAGGGAGAAGAGAGAAATGAGGCAAAATAAAATGTCAGTGGCTGAGAGATTTTAAACAGAGTTGAGAGTTATCCTGGAGGTTATTCTTATGCATTATTTAGATATCCCCTTTTTAGTTTACTGTGTATTGGAGTGGCTGGAAGGAAGTACCTGAAACTTTAAGCTGCGTTACAGTAGCTCTGATTTCTGAAGATGATTATAAAATGACATAGCTTTTACAATGTGACAGTGTGATGGTAAACACCTTGTATCTGATGTTCCTTTTATCCAGCATATGGACAGATGAGTAAAAACAGTAAGGATAAAAAATTAATAAGTAATGTGGGGGGTGGTAAAAAAATGGGTAGACTCAAGTACTAGTGATCAATGAGAGGGAGGAGTAAGAAGTACAGAAAATATGAGTTTTTAATTTTTATTTATTTTTTCTGGAATGATGCAAATGTTCTAAATATGAACATGGTGATGAATGTAGCCTTGACTCTTGAAGATGACTGTATAACTACATAGCTTTTATAATGTGACCATGTGATTGTGAAAACCTTGTTTTTGATACTTCATTTATCCAGAGCATGGATAAATGTATTTAAAAAATGTTTCTGATATTCCATTCATCCAGAGCATGGATAATGGATTAAAAAAATAATAATAATAGAGGGGGATAAAGTGTAAAAAAAAATTGGGTAGATTGAAATAGTTGTGGTCCATGAGAACGAGTAAGGAGCATGAGGTATATGAGTTTTTTTCTGTTTTCTTTTTATTTCTTTTTCTGGAGAGACACAAATGACCTAAAAATTATCATGGTGATGAATACACAACTATGTGATGATATTTTCTGTCACAAACAACTATATCCTGTAACTACTTGTTGAAGAGTGCTTTGAAAACGATTGCCTTTTTCTTTCTTTGCTTTGTATATATGTTATATTATACAATAAAGAAGTTAAAAAAATGAACAAAAACAGAAAAAAGAAAGGGGTCAGTCAGCTATATCATAACAGACCACCTATACAGAAAAGGAGATTACAATAATGGAAGAGAGACAAAAACAAGATATGACATATAAATACCAAAGGATAAAATGGCTGCAGTAAGCACTGCCTTTATAATAATAACACAATGTTAATGGATTAAACTTTCCAGTCAAAAGACACAGATGGGTAGAATGGATAAAAAAGCATTATCTATCCATATGCTGTCTTCAAGTGACTCAGCTTAGATCCAAAGACACAAATAGGTTGAAAGTGAAAGGCTGGAAAACATACTCCATGGAAACAGTAACCAAACAAGAGCTGGGGTAGCTATGCTAATATCAGACAAAACACACTTTAAATGCAAAACTGTTGCAAGAGATAGAGAACAGTATATATTAATAAAATCAGCAATTCAACAAAAAGAAATCAGTCATAAATATTTATGCACCTAACTACAGAGCCCCCAAATACCAAGACAAACACTGGCAAACTGAAAGGAGAAATAGATGTCTCTAAAATAATATTTGAAGACATCAATACACCACTCTCATCAACAGATATAAATTCTAGACAGATGATCAATAAGGAAAGAGAGAACTTGAATAATATGATAAGTGAACTAGACCTAACAAACATATATAGAACACTGCATCCAAAAGACAGCAGGACATAACATTCTTCTCAAGTGCTCATGGATCATTCTCCAGCATAGACTACACACTGGGTCACAAAACAGGTTTCAATAAATTTAACTAGGTTGAAATTATATAAACCACTTTCTCTGATCATAATGGAATGAAGGTAGAAATCAATAATAGGCAAAGAATGGAAAATTCACAACTACATGGAGGTTAAACAACATATTCTTACATAATCAGAGGGTTAAAGAAGAAATTGCAAAACAAATCAATAAATATCTCAAGTTCAATCAAAACAAGAACACAACATCAAAACTTAGGGGATCCAGTGATGGCAATGCTGAAAGGAAATTTACAGCCTTAAAGGCCTAATTAAACAAGAAGAAATAGCTAAAATTAGAGACCAAACTACATACCTGGAGGTCTCTGCCTTCATTTACACCAAAGCTCTACGAGCCTATTTATTTTCAGAAGTCCAATTTGCACACTAAAATTCATGACTAAATATTCTATCTTATCCTCCGAAGAACAGTATAAAACATATTCAACAATGATACTTGAATTGTATTGAAATATAACAAACAGGCTTTTTAATTCTTAAATAACAATATGAAAATAAGGTACACTGGCAGAATCTTACATAAGTGACTTATTTAACTCACATATCAATAAATTTCTAGAATAAATCTGAACATTAAAAGCATCAATCTAAAAAATGACAGTTCTCATTTTTACATTATCTAGGCCTAAAAACCCTCTCCTCATCAACATCACTCCTATCATAATTGTCATTTCTATTTTTTGCAATTACTTTATTACCTTTTCTTTTTTCACAATTCTACTAGACCATCACCTCCCCAGCATCACAACAGCTACTTCTGAGCACTTAATATGTGCCAGGCAGTGTTATGAGAGTCTTACATGAATTAATTCTCATGGGCAGCCTTTTGAGGAAACATACGTTATCCCTAAATATACAAATGATAGAAATGAAGCAGAAAGGATAAGTAACTTGCCCAGAGTTAAAAAGCTATTAAGTAGTAATGCTGGTATTTTAACCCAAGCTGTCCTCTTAACCATTCATCAGAGTTGTTGTTACAGATCACCTGATACCTTCAAAAATCTGCTACCTGGTTATATTACCTCATCTCTCTTCTTTTTGAAATTTATTCAACATGAGGCTAAATGAATCTTAATGAAGCACTGCTTTCATTAAAGAGTTCTTTATCCAGAAATATATATTTTACTTAAAAATTAAATTACAAAATACAGATCAAACATGTGCAAACCAGCTGTCTAAGATACTTTTCACTGTGATCCATCCTCTCTTTCTGGCCTCATTCTCCATTTAGTCCACCAAATGAACACTAAACTAGAGATAATCTGGATGACATTCTTGTTCTCTCACAGTACCTAATACAATGCCCTGAACATAACAGGTCTGAAAAGGTTTGCTAAATTAATGACTTAAAGGTTTGACTGGTTTTTGTTTTTTTCGATACCTAGCTGTAGAAGTTACTGTAATGGCAGGGTTCATAACTGTTGAGAAAGAAATTTCCTTACTGCTTCTTTCATAACAGTAAGATAGTGCTAGTTGTTAAAAAAAATTTCAAAATTTATCCATGACAAAGTAAGGCAGTTCAGAACATTTAATTCAGATATCTCTTACCCTCTCCTCTAGCAGAAGATTAGCAATTTGGTGGTTACATCCAACACATTGACTAAAGTATTCTTAACATTCCCCCCAATTTTATTACCAACCTGTTGAGGAGTAATGGTGTCTCTATAGCTTGGTAAAATTTTAAGGGTGACACTTCCACTAATGTTTTTCAGTAACTCTTGTAACTCCTTCGGATTGTTTCCAACCTCATGGCCATTGACTTCTTTAATGATATCTCCCACATGAAGGAGACCTTGTCGATCTATCATTCCTCCATGAAGGATTCGGGCAATTACCAGATCATTATTTTCAACCCTAAATGTTACACCCTAAAGAAAATAAGGAATGGCATTATAATTTATTTTAGATTATTAGAAAGAAATACTTACTATTAATGAAGATATATAAGAAAAGAATTCTAAAAGTAGGTGAGTGAATCATTCCTATCTTTCCTATATTCTTTCCAGTCTCAATATTTCAATCCCATGGAACTATGGTCAACTGTGATAATATATACCATCCCACAGAAAAATGATTTCCATGGTAAGGTTGAATTTAAAAACAAAATATACACTACTACCTGGGCTGTATTCCAGAAGATAAAAGGAAGCTGAAGGAAGCAAGAATAGGTATTCGTACATTCTGATGGTCATGCTCCTGGCTTTTCCTCTATTCCACTTCACTAGTCTTATAATCAGGTTCCAGAAATAATAATTTTAGCAGGAAATAGTGTCACTGCTTATAGAGTCCAATTATGGCTTCAAGTTTCAGTAACAACTTTTTTCCATGTTATGATGCTGTCATTAGCAAGCAACCTAATTCATTTCTTCAAAGGATAAGAAGAAATGGTATAGTTTTCTTCTGAAAATTTTCCTACCCACTGGCATACTTCTTCTGGCTTCTACTTCAGTTTATTGTTTTATTTTGGTTTAATTTGTATACTAAATCAAGTTAAGAGCATAAAATCTATTTATTTATACATAGGTCAAAGAAGACTGATAAATTATGAATGCAGCTTTCATAATATAAAGTTATCAAAAAGAAAAAAATGAGATAGTGATTGAGCTACAAATATGTCAGATTTCAGATTTAAGAAGGCACTGATTTATCTACTCACCAATGGCTCCCCAGCTCTTTTGTGAATACCGAGAATACGAATAGCATCTACTGGTAATAACTGATTATTGATAGAATTATTAATTTCTGGGCTTGATGGAGGTGAATCATAACACTTTGATGCCACAATATCATGAGCCTCCAAGAGCGACTATAAAGAGTTAAAACAGCCTGTGATTATTAACTATTGATGGAATAAATTAGTATATACTATACTAAAAATAACTTATTAGCCCATCATTCCAGTGGAGTACTAAAATTTTGAAGGGCACACATTATCAGATTCTTGAATATGAATTAAATCAAACACACATAACATCTTTTTAAGAGATATAAACTTAAAGCTTTATAATCATCAAACAATATCATATTTCTTGTTTTAGATTTGAAGAGACTAACAGAAGTTAGTGACTCTTAAGTTGCATATTTTATGTTCCAACTATAGTGCAATGAAGGCACTGGATTTCAACGCCACTATTGTCATCATCATCCAATATTTATCACTTAACCATATTTAGGAAGTATCACATGAATGCAAATGGCAAGAATCCTAACTTTTTATTAGAAATACTGCATGTTTTCATATGTATAAAATATCTGTTAAAAAGATGTCCAATGGAAAATGGATAAATATCAGCATCTTATATCAGTGATAAAAAAAAAAAACGTTATATTACCAGTGAAGGTTTTGGTCTATAAAAACACATTTTTTGGTGTAAAAAATGAGCCAGTAGTGGTCTTAAACATGATGTACTGTTTCACCTTTTACCTTTACTATGCATGTGCTAACATCAAGGATGGCCTAGTTTCTAGGAATTTCTGGCAAGGTTTTTTGTATATTTATTTCTATTTTTCATTCTTTACCTTAAAGGAATAATTCATACTGCAATTGTGCATACTCAACATAAAGTAAATTAAAAAAATTTTTGAGTGGATTTAATGCAAATCCACAAAATTATAAATCAAAATAGAAAGGAGCAAGTCAACAGGTTCAGAATAGAAGCTATTAGAATACTGGCTTAACTGGTAATTTCTGGTGACTTCTTGAAAATATGTATACAAGACGAGAGAAAAAAAGCACAAAAAGAAAAAAAGAAAAACCATCACCAATCAATATATAAGAATTCTCCTCATAAATGCTGAAAGTTACTCAAAGGTCTAACCTGGTTGCTTAGATTTTTTACCCCATACTCTCAGGCAACATTATCCTCAACCATGACTGAACCACTACATATGTACTGATAACTTCAAATTATGTATGTCCATTCCCAGGACTCTCATTAGCTTCAGATCCACATACTAAAAACCTGTCTACAACTAGCCAAAGTCATGACAATTTGAAAATCAAAAAAAGTAAGGATTCTAGAGGAGTGAAATACATTAATGAAAAGTCCGTAACAATATTTAAAAGATCTTATTTGTCATCATCTGAGACAGCTACCTTAAACAAATCTGTACTATGAAAATTTGTAAGGGGAAAAATTGCATTTATCCTGATGTTTTGGCAAGACTGCCTTTTAGCGTAACAAAATAGTCCCAATTGATGAGGATAAGTTCTACTTTATAGAAGAACTCTAGCTAATAAACCAAGAATAAAAGAATTTGAAAAATATTTTGCAAGCGCCACTAAAAATACGGACTCTGGCAACGATTATTGTGTTCCTCATTAGGCAAATGGTTGTTAGGTAACAGCATTTGTATAATAGTAGAATAATAATGTACAGATTACTTCCTAGTTACACAAAAAAAGATATCAAAGGAAACATCAAATTGTCATCACCCTTAATCAAAGGGGCTATCTCAGCATCAATAGTGGTAGGTCAGTGGGGGTATTATATATCCTTGAATGTAGTTAAATCATGTTGTATCACATATCTTAAGATGTATTTTGGTCACTTATGACAAGCCCAAACCCTATAAATTCTCTCTAACACCTTCCTACTGAGATTCCCTACGGTTTCCCACTGTGTATACTTTTCCCTGCTGTAACAAGTAATAAACTCAACTTGTTTAAAAAAAAAGTAATAGAAAGACTATGGATGCAAAAAATAGATGCATTTTGGTTCCAAATAATTAATTTAAATCACTGATCTTTTAGACAGAAGTTCTGTTTACAGAAATAAAAGGGATAACTTAATAACACAGTGAGGAACCAAGCATTCTGCAGGACAACTGGCCCAGTTTCTTCAATACATCAATATCACAAAAATAGCAGGGATTGGGTGGGGAATGATGCAACCAGATGCCTTGCATGGACCTAGATGGAAACTGGTATGGACAATGTTTGAGATCAAATGAAGAAATTTAAATAACATTTGTATATTATGGGAGATGAAGGTCTATTGAAATAGAAAAATGGACATCAATGACCGAAGCAAAAAAAAAAAAAAAAAGGCCAGTTACAAAATAGTTTATACAAAATGATCCCAAATTAGCTAAAAAAAAAAAGTACATTTTGTACACAGAAAAATTTTGGAAGAACACAAGCTAAGATATTACAGAAGTGATCTGGGTTGTAAAATTGCAATGCTTTAGTTTTTGTATTTTTGATTATCTGGATTATCTAATTTTATATATTTACTAAATTTTATATGTACTTTAAAAATCTATACATATAAAATTTTCTACATTTATATTTTGTATATTTATTAAAAATAAATAGTGTGCCTGAAAGTTCTACCCAGATGCTTCAGAGGCATCACAAGCTTAACGTGGCCAGTTAGCTCAAAATAAGTATGTCCAAAACAGTTTTTCCTGGGGAATTCTCCATCTCAGTAAATGGCCAACACTCATTTGTGTCAGAAATCTTGATTTTTATCAACTTCCCACATCCCTTTTCTGTGTCAGTAATATATAACAAATCACGAAGTCCTTTCGATTTTACAACTTAAAACTTGGAAATTCTCAGTTTCCACTATCTCTACCTTATTCACAATTTCTTACCTTAGTAGTGACCAACTTGCTGCTCCACAAATCTGCTCTCTCCCTGGTTAATATCTATCCACCTCCCCAAGTTTCAGAATAAAGTCCTAATATCTTACTAGCTTACAAAGCTTTAGTCATCTGGCCCCTGCATAAAGGGTGCCTCTGACATGTGCCCCTTTTTATACCTAACATTTATGTAGGGGCCATCTCACTATAAATCTTCATATTTTGCAGTAACATTATTGGAAGGTCACATAAAGTCTCTGGCTGAGAAAGAGCAAAGGGGTGCTTACATTTGATTTTCAATGCTAAGATCTTTAGTGGAAATAAGGTGACACTTTATTCTTCTATCTTAACACAATTTGTTGAATAGGAAATTTTTCTTACCAAAATGTAATGATTCAATCATAAACTGAGTTTCCATATAGGTATGGATATTTCGGGCTATCTGTCATGTTCAAGTAGTCTATTTGTCCAACACTGCCCCAATATAAGACTTTTTTTCCTGTCTTTCTATTTTGAAACGGATTCTTCTTTGTTAAATTGATTGACTCTTCACCAACAGTCAAATGCTTAAATCATGCTTATTTTTATACCTATGGGGAGTTTGTTATGTATTAGCTTCTATCCTTACACAGCTCTCTTTTGTTCCAAGGTCATCATCAATTGCACCCCAGCCTTAAGCAGCAATAACTGAAAAATGTATACTACCGGATATACAGCTGGAAAACTTAGTGGTAGCGGGGAAGAAAAAAAGTCCATTTTAACAGTGAGAAAAACATCTCTCACAGGTGGTTTAATGGTAAATCAGGGAATTTTATTCTTTTAATTATACAAAGGAAAATCCATTCTGATATATTTCTGTACATAGTAACCATTTATAGTTATGCATGTTTGTTAATGTATCCTCAGCATTATCAAGACATTTAAATACCTTAGCTGGAAATTACATATTTATAAACAATGGCCCTAAATAATCTTAAAAAAATACCTCTTTAAACTGGAACTTAACTAGTAAAGGAGAATGTTTTGGAAATAAATGGAACTTGGGAAGAAGAGTGATGATAGGGAAAGGTTACCTGGAAGTGAGGCTCTTTGAGTATACCAACCAGTTCTGCTACATTTTCATCCACATTTATTAGAGGAGTGATATCTTCAAGAATTTCATTGACTAATTCCAAGTTATTGTCACTGACAGCTTCTAGTTTTGAATCTTCTAGCCTCTCATGAGCCTGAAAAGACAATAATGCATTAAAGCAATAATACTATATTATCATTTCATACTGTAGTTTTCTTCTTGATTTACTTCTTTTGCATAAAGTTAAAAAAATATTACTTGGGAGTTTGATTCATTGAAACCAAATTCATTTTTCATCAGAAGCAATATATAGATGCTATAGTAAATACATCATGCATGCAATGTAATAAATATAGGCCTCTATTACTATCGTAAAAATCATGGAAAATTCATTTTTATAACCAAATTATGAAAGAGCTCAATGAGCCAAATGACCACCCAAAAGAATTTCCTAAAGACTTTATAGTCAAGGCTCAAAACTTATATGCTACTGTTTATGCTTTATTAAGATAAATGATCAAACAGAATAAAAATAAAGATAGGAATGCAATCACTATAAGGATTAGCATTTAAAAAAATAACAAAATCATCTTGGGAACCCTACCAGAATTCTAAAGCTAAGATTTTCCAATTTTGAAAACCAGCAAAAGAAAAGTCAATCAAGATCAGGTGGCCCTTGAACTGGCCCTTGAAGGACCGTATTAATGAAACTGTGACTGTAATTATATTTATAGATTTAATTAAGGGATGATCCCCTCATTTCTTACATCCTAGTTTTGTTTTTTTTAATCTCACAATTTTTTCCACAGAAAAAAGACTATGAATCACACTGTTAAATAAAATAAGTAGCCCTAGTTATCTTTCCATAGTACGAGTAAAGTAGACTTTCAAATTAAAACAAGATCAACATTAATCAGACTCCATCTTTTAAGTGTTCTTTTCTGATAAATAGTTGCTGTCTGATTTTGAAGACAAGCAAAGCATAATTATTGAGATTTAACTTGTAAATGAGACCAAATCTTATATATACTTTAAGATTTATTTCTGTAAGTGTTGAAGAAAAATCCAAATTTCAAGTGGTAACAGTATCAATTAATATTTCTCAGATACCCACAACTCTTTAGATACTGTTTCCACCATGCAGAGTAGATTTTTCAGAGTCTAGATATACATTTTAATTTTAAAAAGGTAATTTTTTCTTTTGAATGCATTTTCTAGGTGATTCACAAGAGAAATAATGTTTTAAGTGCAAGAGGGTGCTATATATTAAACAACATTTTTAAGAAACTCCTCAGAGGAAGAAATTTTAAAAATCATATGAAACAGACTGATTAAAGAGAAATTATAACTGACATTAGCAAAGAAAAAATGTCTAAAGATCAAATATAATTTAAATAGAGCAAGAATTTTCTATTAGATTTAGATAAGAAAAAAAAAAAATCAGGATGACCAGAAAATGCCACAAACAAAGAATATAAGTAAAATTGCAATTTTTTGAAAATATATTACAGGCCAGATAATGATAGGATGATGAGGACCCTCAATATATGATAATGCTGTAGTGGGAAAAACTGAAATAATCTAAAGAATCAGTTGACTCCTATAAGACAAGTAAGAATTGACAATTGTTTTAATGCAAATATTTGTTGTTAAGAAAAAATCCAACCCTGCATCTTAACCCTAAAAAATTCTAATAGTATTAAAGTAATATAAGAAAGCTTTTAAAAAAGATTAAAAAAAAAAGAAACCCCAACATTTATTGAGGCTTTTCTGGTACAGGGAATTACATTCTAAGTTGTGCATGTGTGCGTATTCAGCCAAGGTATCAGCATTGTCACTTCACAGCTGAAGATGCTGATCCAAAAAAAGGTCAAGTGGTTTGCTTGAATTCACACTACTGACAAATGGCAGAGCCTACTAGAGCTTATTTGACTTTAACACTATATAGCAAGCTACTCCAAAATTACCCTGCTGTTGATTATTCAATCTAATATATGATGTTACTCTGACACACTTATGAGGTATGCTCTCATTGATTGCTAGTTGACTTGTTGCTTCTTAGCATGGCTTATCCAGTCTAGATGTGGTAAATTAATTCTGGCCCATCAAAACTATTTCCACAGGTATTTATTTTATATTCCTATAGTTCAGAATACCACCCATTCCTCCTCCAATCTTAACCCCTTGATCTTAAGTTATAGAACAAACAGGAAAAAAGATGACTGGCTTACTATCTTCAAGAACTATTATCAACATATTGCCTCTAAACATCCTTAGAATCCTATGTTATGTGATCAGCATACTGTAACAATATTTTAGACACTGGCAGAGTTTGGTTCATTTCAGGACTTTGGAACAAGTAAAGGAACAGACATGATCAATGATTGGCAAACACTCTTTTCTGTGTTCATCTTCTCTTCTTGTTCTTAAACTGAGGTGAGAAAAAGTGGGAATTTGTCAAGTATAATGGCAAGAGAGAAACAGGAAGTCAAGTGGGGAGGCAGAATTAAGTTATAAAAACAGACATACCTGAAGGCTTTTCACATGAACCTCACAGACTGATTCTACGGTGGGAAAGACTCTTACTAGAAAATATAAAAACTCTTAGAGAAAAAAATGTTTTCAATGAAACTGTGACTGCAATTATGTTAACAAGGAAAGTCGATTTCTGAAACATATTTGGGTTCAATCAAAAGCAATTTTACTTTTAACAAAAATGCAAATGCAGGTCCTTATTTATAAACGTGTAACTCTTTAAGTTCCAAGATATTGTGAAAGAAGTAGGGACCTCTAATTTATTCTAAAATCAGAAATTACTTGGTCATTTTCAAGAGGCAGGTACCAACTTGAATTTAACTAATTAAGCTAAAAAAAACACACAAAGGAAACACTGAAAATTTACTATAGGAACAGATAAGCCATATATGATTTGAATAAACGGGATTGTTTTTCTTTAAGAGAAATGTATTAGAAAGTCAGTTTAACTCAATAAAAAGGTATTTTACCTGCCACAAGTAGTTGGATGGGCATGTCATGAATGGTTTTGTAAAACTTGGAAATGACATAAATATGACCTAACCCTCTTAAATGTCCAATTCTGAGAATCCTATTCGCCACTACACCTTAGAAAAATGAACTACAAAGAAGAAAATGTCTTTCAAGACTTCTAGGTATTTTACCCATGCGCAGTCAAAAAATTTTTAAGGAGACATGATATCCAGGGGTAAAAGTCTCTGGCAAAGTTGGAGATGACTCCCAGGGATGAATCCACACCTGCCACTGTGGGATCAACAATTTCACCCTGGCCAAAAGGGGGAAAAGAAGTGGCAGAGAGAGTTCAAACAGAGTCGAGAGGCTACTCTGGAGGTTGCTCCTACGTAAGCTTCAGTTAGACCTTGCTACCTATCATAACCTGACAACCCCCACCCAATCCAGGACCATTTCAGCCAATCCTAAAGAACACCTATGGCAATATATAAGATTGCACAAGGGTTCCATGCACTAGAGTAACTTGCCAGAAACCTACAACTTCCAGATGGGTTCCTAGTCCAGGTAAGTCCTGAAACTTAGCCTCTCCAGAACATCAGATAGTTCCTCTTCCTACCCCATATTAGTGAAAGACTCTTTCAACATGAAAAAGTTAGAATGGCCATAGCCCAAACACCCCTAAAGAGAGGGATGGAAAGATCAAAGGTGATGGTGGAGTTATACAGAGAAGATAGGATTTAACAAATGAATATGAATGCTGAATCATTTAATTGATATCTCTTGTAGTCTCCAGTATCTTAGAGCAGCTAGAAGTAAAAACCTAAAACTGTGAAATTGTAACCCATGTCAAACTCTGAAATATGTTTTACAACTAATTGTGGTGCTGTCTTTTGAAATTTATAGTTTTGTATATATGCTATTTTTCACAAAAAAAGAAGGAAAATAAGTCGATTGTGATGACAAAAAATTATTTAAGCCCTCTAGCCTCCTATATTCTGGAGCAGCTAGAAGGAAAAATATGAGAGGATTGTATGGTAGTCCATGATAAATTCTGGGATCTTTCCTGTAACTACTTATTGAAGAGTGCTTTGAAAACTATTACTTTTTTATTTCTTTGCTTTGTATATATGTTACACTACACAATAAAAAAAGTTAAATTTTTTTAGATGTAGGCTACATCTAAAATGACAAATGTTATTATCTAATAAGAATATTATTACTGTGATGTGTAATAACCTTGCCTTTTCCCCTTAAAAGTAAGAAACATATAAATTTTGTTTCTATCTTCTTACAACAGGACCATGTGTAGTAGATGTGCATTAAATATTTCTTAATAAAGCTAAATAAATGAGGAAAAAGTTTTGCTGTGGTCATGAGTCATCTTCTTGAATCCTAGAGACCTTAAAGTAAAAAAGATCAAACAAACCCTGAAATGCTTGAAAACAAACATGATTTTGAGTACAATGTAGAAATGAGGCAGAGAATGCAGAACTCAATTTCTGTTTTACTTCTGGATACATTATATCAAAGTGAATGAGCTTTGTTACGAGACAAAAAAAGATGAAATAGATGCAAATTAGGGCTTAAATCTTAATGAGTAAAGAACTTGTCAGAAGTTATCTAGTTAAAAGGAGTTCAAATTCCTAGATAAGACAAATTATATTCAGGGTACTAAGAGATCTCCCAAATTATACTACTGAGTCACTCTTAGAGGTATTTGTAAGATTATGGAGAACCACATGTCAGAAAACTAAGAAATGATAACCTGTTATGCTTTTTACAAAAGGAGAAAAAGGGTAGTTAAGTGGTAGAAATCTCGCTTGCCATGCGGGAGACCCGGGTTCAATTTCTGGCCCATGTACCTCCCCCTCCCCCCCAAAAAAACAAAAGCAAACAAACAAACACAAAACCAACTAAACAAAAATTCAACAAATGGTGCTGTAATAATGGGATACTCACATGGAAAAAGAATGAAATGTGACCCTGCCATACAGCATACAAAAAAACCCCCAGAGAAGTCAAAACAAAAATGACAAAATAGGGTTAAAACACTAGCATCTCATATCACAGACAAAGGCTAACTTCCCTATATATAAAGGACACTTACAAACCAATAAAAAAGAAAGACCAACAACTGAGTAATAGAAACTGGCAAAGAATCTGAACAAAAAGTTCTCAGAAAAGAAAATTGTAATAACTCTTATCCATATGAAAGGATATACAAGCTCACTAATGATAAGAGAAATGCTAACTAATACTATACAAAATATCTTTTTTCCTCTTATCAGACTGGCAAAGATAAAACTTCTGCTAACCATGATGTGGAGAACATAGGTACACGCATACATTTCTGGCAGAACATTCACTGGTGAGCAATATAACCATATCTACCAAAATTACAGCAATTTTTCTAAGAATTTATCCTATGCATATGCAACATATCAAAATGACATGTAACAAGATCATACATTACAATAGTTTATTAAAAAAAAATCTAAATGTCTCTCAGAAGACAGACTAAAAAAATTATGGTTTATCCTAACAATGGAATATCATGCAGTCTTCTCAAAGAATGAAGGTTCCAATATGGAACCAAATACAAAAAAATCAAAGCTAAAAACAGTTCGTACAGTAGTTACCTTATACACAAAAAAGGAGCAAAATAGGGCTGAGGCTGTTCGTCACAAGGTGGTACTACTTTGAAGTCTTCATCAAGGCCCAAAGTTCTGTGAGTTTTGAAACCTATAAGCACCTTAAAAATGTTTATATTTGTGCCCTATTTCTATCACCTGCCATCTCTTTTACTTTTTTTTTTTGCAGGGGAGGTGGGTATATGGTCCGGGAATTGAACCCTGGTCTCCTATGAAAGCTAAGCATTCTACCACTGAACCACCCAATGCATTCCCACCATCTCTTTTGATAATTATCCAGCCAACATCCTGATGACATCCACTATTTTCTTTTTTTGAGGTGACACACAACATACATAAAATGAAAAAAAGCTTAAGTGGACAATTTGATGCATTTTTATATTTAAATACATAAACACAGCAGGAAGCTATGTACCAAGAAGTAGATCAAGATATGGAACAATGCCATCCCCCAGGAGTTTCTTTTGTATCTCTCCTGAGTCACTATCTCCCTATTCTCCTCCCCAGGTAACCCTATTCCAATGATAACAGTCTTTGGTGTTTGGCTTCTTCACTCATCATTGTATCTGAGAAATTCATCCACATTGTTACATATAGGAGTGGTTTGTTCTTTTCAGTTGCTATATTTAGTGTTTCACTGTGTGCATGCATATATATATATATATATATTTTTTTTTTTTTTTTTTGTATGCAGTATGACAGGGTCACATTTCATTCTTTTTCCATGTGAGTATCCTGTTGTTATAGCACCATTTGTTGAATTTTTTCTTTGTTTTTTTGGGAAGTACATAGACTGGGAGTCGAACCCAGGTCTCCCGAATGGCAGGCGAGAATTCTACCACTTAACTACCCTTGTACTCCCTGACTTTGCTGATTTTGTTAAGAAATGTTAAATGTTCATGTAGTTAATTTTAACAGGCTTTGTTACTGTTTTCGTTATTGATTTTTTTCAAAGTTATAGCGATTTTCTATATTTGTGTGTTTTTTTTTCATGACCAGTTTATTTACCTCCTTCTGCTTATTTGGGGTTAATTTGTCCTTTTTCTAGTTTCTGAAGGTGAATATGAAGATCAATGACTTGAGATCTTCTTTTCTAATACAAGCATTTCATGCCATAAATTTCCCTCTAGGCACAGCTTTACTGCACTGTACAAGGTTTTACACGTTGTATTCTCATTTAGTTCAAGATACTTAATGTTTCTTTGACACAACAGTTATGTAGAAGTGTGTTGTGAGGGTTTCCCAGATAACTGTTACTGATCTTTAGTTTCATTCTACTGTGGTATCAGAATATACTTGATTAAATCATTCTTTTAACATTTTTTATATTTGCTTTATAGATGAGAAGATAGTCTGTTTTGGTGAATGTTCCATATATACTTGGAAAAGAGCATGTACTGTACTATTTATTGTTGAGTAGAGTGCTCTTTAACTATCAATTCGGTTGATAGTGCTATAGAAATTTTCTATGTCCTTACTGATCATCTGTCTACTTATTCTATCAATTACTGAGTCAGGACTATTGAAATCAAGCTATAATCATAGATTTGTTTATCTCTCTCCTTTAAATTCTACCAATTTTTATTTCATGTTTTGAAGCTCTATTATAAGGTACATCCACATTTAGCATGATATCTTCTTTTTTTAAGGGATGATTTTTTTTTTTATTAATTAAAAAAAGAATTAACAAAACAATTAAAAATCATTCCAATCTACATGTACAATCAGTAATTCTTAATAACATCACATAGTTGCATATTCATCATTTCTTAGTACATTTGCATCGATTTAGAAAAAGAAATAAAAAGACAACAGAATAAGAATTAAAACAATAATAGAAAGAAAAAAAAACAAAAAAAACAAAAACAAAAAACCTATACCTCACATGCAGCTTCATTCAGTGTTTTAACATAATTGCATTACAATTGGGTAGTATTGTGCTGTCCATTTCTGAGTTTTTATATCCAGTCCCGTTGTACAGTCTGTATCCCTTCATCTCCAATTATCCCTTCTCTTTTTTTTTTTTTTTTTAATTAACGGGAAAAAAAGAAATTAACCCAACATTTAGAGATCATACCATTCTACACATGCAATCATTAATTCTTAACATCATCACATAGATGCATGATCATCATTTCTTAGTACATTTGCATTGGTTTAGAAGAACTAGCAACATAACCGAAAAAGATATAGAATGTTAATATAGAGAAAAAAATAAAAGTAATAATAGTAAAATCAAAACAAAACAAAACAAAACAAAACAAAAACCTATAGCTCAGATGCAGCTTCATTCAGTGTTTTAACATGATTACTTTACAATTAGGTATTATTGTGCTGTCCATTTTTGAGTTTTTGTATCTAGTCCTGTTGCACAGTCTGTATCCCTTCAGCTTCAATTACCCATTGTCTTACCCTGTTTCTAACTCCTGCTGAACTCTGTTACCAATGACATATTTCAAGTTTATTCTCGAATGTCCGTTCACATCAGTGGGACCATACAGTATTTGTCCTTTAGTTTTTGGCTGGATTCACTCAGCATAATATTCTCTAGGTCCATCCATGTTATTACATGGTTCATAAGTTTATCTTGTCTTAAAGCTGCATAATATTCCATCGTATGTATATACCACAGTTTGTTTAGCCACTCTTCTGTTGATGGAGATTTTGGCTGTTTCCATCTCTTTGCAATTGTAAATAATGCTGCTATAAACATTGGTGTGCAAATGTCCGTTTGTGTCTTTGCCCTTAAGTCCTTTGAGTAGATACCTAGCAATGGTATTGCTGGGTCGTATGGCAATTCTATATTCAGCTTTTTGAGGAACTGCCAAACTGCCTTCCACAGTGGTTGCACCCTTTGACATTCCCACCAACAGTGGATAAGTGTGCCTCTTTCTCCGCATCCTCTCCAGCACTTGTCATTTTCTGTTTTGTTGATAATGGCCATTCTGGTGGGTGTGAGATGATATCTCATTGTGGTTTTGATTTGCATTTCTCTAATGGCCAGGGACATTGAGCATCTCTTCATGTGCCTCTTGGCCATCCGTATTTCCTCTTCTGAGAGGTGTCTGTTCAAGTCTTTTTCCCATTTTGTAATTGGGTTGGCTGTCTTTTTGTTGTTGAGATGAACAATCTCTTTATAAATTCTGGATACTAGACCTTTATCTGATATATCATTTCCAAATATTGTCTCCCATTGTGAAGGCTGTCTTTCTACTTTCTTGATGAAGTTCTTTGATGCACAAAAGTGTTTAATTTTGAGGAGTTCCCATTTATTTATTTCCTTCTTCAGTGCTCTTGCTTTAGGTTTAAGGTCCATAAAACCGCCTCCAGTTGTAAGATCCATAAGATATCTCCCTACATTTTCCTCTAACTGTTTTATGGTCTTAGACCTAATGTTTAGATATTTGATCCATTTTGAGTTAACTTTTGTATAGGGTGTGAGAGATGGGTCTTCTTTCATTCTTTTGCATATGGATATCCAGTTCTCTAGGCACCATTTATTGAAGAGACTGCTCTGTCCCAGGTGAGTTGGCTTGACTGCCTTATCAAAGATCAAATGTCCATAGATGAGAGGGTCTATATCTGAGCACTCTATTCGATTCCATTGGTCGATATATCTATCTTTATGCCAATACCATGCTGTTTTGACCACTGTGGCTTCATAATATGCCTTAAAGTCAGGCAGCGCGAGACCTCCAGCTTCGTTTTTTTTCCTCAAGATGTTTTTAGCAATTCGGGGCACCTTGCCCTTCCAGATAAATTTGCTTATTGGTTTTTCTATTTCTGAAAAATAAGTTGTTGGGATTTTGATTGGTATTGCATTGAATCTGTAAATCAATTTAGGTAGGATTGAGATCTTAACTATATTTAGTCTTCCAATCCATGAACACGGTATGCCCTTCCATCTATTTAGGTCTTCTGTGATTTCTTTTAGCAGTTTTTTGTAGTTTTCTTTATATAGGTTTTTTGTCTCTTTAGTTAAATTTATTCCTAGGTATTTTATTCTTTTAGTTGCAATTGTAAATGGGATTCGTTTCTTGATTTCCCCCTCAGCTTGTTCATTACTAGTGTATAGAAATGCTACAGATTTTTGAATGTTGATCTTGTAACCTGCTACTTTGCTGTACTCATTTATTAGCTCTAGTAGTTTTGTTGTGGATTTTTCCGGGTTTTCGACGTATAGTATCATATCGTCTGCAAACAGTGATAGTTTTACTTCTTCCTTTCCAATTTTGATGCCTTGTATTTCTTTTTCTTGTCTAATTGCTCTGGCTAGAACCTCCAACACAATGTTGAATAATAGTGGTGATAGTGGACATCCTTGTCTTGTTCCTGATCTTAGGGGGAAAGTTTTCAATTTTTCCCCATTGAGGATGATATTAGCTGTGGATTTTTCATATATTCCCTCTATCATTTTAAGGAAGTTCCCTTGTATTCCTATCCTTTGAAGTGTTTTCAACAGGAAAGGATGTTGAATCTTGTCGAATGCCTTCTCTGCATCAATTGAGATGATCATGTGATTTTTCTGCTTTGATTTGTTGATATGGTGTATTACATTAATTGATTTTCTTATGTTGAACCATCCTTGCATACCTGGGATGAATCCTACTTGGTCATGATGTATAATTCTTTTAATGTGTTGTTGGATACGATTTGCTAGAATTTTATTGAGGATTTTTGCATCTGTATTCATTAGAGAGATTGGTCTGTAGTTTTCTTTTTTTGTAATATCTTTGCCTGGTTTTGGTATGAGGGTGATGTTGGCTTCATAGAATGAATTAGGTAGTTTTCCCTCCACTTCGATTTTTTTGAAGAGTTTGAAGAGAATTGGTACTAATTCTTTCTGGAACGTTTGGTAGAATTCACATGTGAAGCCATCTGGTCCTGGACTTTTCTTTTTAGGAAGCTTTTGAATGACTAATTCAATTTCTTTACTTGTGATTGGTTTGTTGAGGTCATCTATGTCTTCTTGAGTCAAAGTTGGTTGTTCATGTCTTTCCAGGAACCCGTCCATTTCCTCTAAATTGTTGTATTTATTAGCGTAAAGTTGTTCATAGTATCCTGTTATTACCTCCTTTATTTCTGTGAGGTCAGTAGTTATGTCTCCTCTTCCATTTCTGATCTTATTTATTTGCATCCTCTCTCTTCTTCTTTTTGTCAATCTTGCTAAGGGCCCATCAATCTTATTGATTTTCTCATAGAACCAACTTCTGGCCTTATTGATTTTCTCTATTGTTTTCATGTTTTCAATTTCATTTATTTGTGCTCTAATCTTTGTTATTTCTTTCCTTTTGCTTGCTTTGGGGTTAGCTTGCTGTTCTTTCTCCAGTTCTTCCAAATGGATAGTTAATTCCTGAATTTTTGCCTTTTCTTCTTTTCTGATATAGGCATTTAGAGCAATAAATTTCCCTCTTAGCACTGCCTTTGCTGCGTCCCATAAGTTTTGATATGTTGTGTTTTCATTTTCATTCGCCTCGAGGTATTTGCTAATTTCTCTTGAAATTTCTTCTTTGACCCAGTCGTTGTTTAGGAGTGTGTTGTTGAGCCTCCACGTATTTGTGAATTTTCTGGCACTCTGCCTATTATTGATTTCCAACATCATTCCTTTATGGTCCGAGAAAGTGTTGTGTAAGATTTCAATCTTTTTAAATTTGTTAAGACTTGCTTTGTGACCCAGCATATGGTCTATCTTTGAGAATGATCCATGAGCACTTGAGAAAAAGGTGTATCCTGCTGTTGTGGGATGTAATGTCCTATAAATGTCTATTAAGTCTAGTTCATTTATAGTAATATTCAGATTCTCTATTTCTTTGTTGATCCTCTGTCTAGATGTTCTGTCCCTTGATGAGAGTGGTGAGTTGAAGTCTCCAACTATTATGGTATATGAGTCTATTTCCCTTTTCAATGTTTGCAGTATATTCCTCACGTATTTTGGGGCATTCTGATTCGGTGCGTAAATATTTATGATTGTTATGTCTTCTTGTTTAATTGTTCCTTTTATTAGTATATAGTGTCCTTCTTTGTCTCTTTTAACTGTTTTACATTTGACGTCTAATTTGTTGGATATTAGTATAGCCACTCCTGCTCTTTTCTGGTTGTTATTTGCATGAAATATCTTTTCCCAACCTTTCACTTTCAACCTATGTTTATCTTTGAGTCTAAGATGTGTTTCCTATAGACAGCATATAGAAGGATCCTGTTTTTTAATCCATTCTGCCAATCTATGTCTTTTGATTGGGGAATTCAGTCCGTTGACATTTAGTGTTATTACTGTTTGTATAATATTTTCCTCTAACATTTTGCCTTTTGTATTATATATATCATATCTGATTTTCCTTCTTTCTACACTCTTTTCCATATCTCTCTCTTCTGTCTTTTTGTATCTGACTCTAATGCTCCCTTTAGTATTTCTTGCAGAGCTGGTCTCTTGGTCACAAATTCTTTCAGTGACTTTTTGTCTGAGAATGTTTTAATTTCTCCCTCATTTTTGAAGGATAATTTTGCTGGATATAGGAGTCTTGGTTGGCAGTTTTTCTCTTTTAGTATTTTAAATATATCATCCCACTGTCTTCTAGCTTCCATGGTTTCTGCTGAGAAATCTACACAAAGTCTTATTGGGTTTCCCTTGTATGTAATGGATTGTTTTTCTCTTGCTGCTTTCAAGATCTTCTCTTTCTCTTTGACCTCTGACATTCTAACTAGTAAGTGTCTTGGAGAACGCCTATTTGGGTCTAATCTCTTTGGGGTGCGCTGCACTTCTTGGATCTGTAATTTTAGGTCTTTCATAAGAGTTGGGAAATTTTCAGTGATAATTTCTTCCATTAGTTTTTCTCCTCCTTTTCCCTTCTCTTCTCCTTCTGGGACACCCACAACACGTATATTTGTGCGGTTCATATTGTCCTTGAGTTCCCTGATACCCTGTTCAAATTTTTCCATTCTTTTCCCGATAGTTTCTGTTTCTTTTTGGAATTCAGATGTTCCATCCTCCAAATCACTAATTCTATCTTCTGTCTCTTTAAATCTATCATTGTAGCTATCCATTATTTTTTCTATGTTTGCTACTTTATCCTTCACTTCCATAAGTTCTGCGATTTGTTTTTTCAGTTTTTCTATTTCTTCTTTATGTTCAGCCCATGTCCTCTTCATGTCCTCCCTCAATTTATCGATTTCATTTTTGAAGAGGTTTTCCATTTCTGTTCGTATATTCAGCATTAGTTGTCTCAGCTCTTGTGTCTCATTTGAGCTATTGGTTTGTTCCTTTGACTGAGCCATATTCTCAATCTTTTGAGCGTGGACAGTTATCTTCTGCTGCTGGCGTCTGGGCATTTATTCAGATTTCTCTTGGTGTTGGACCCAGCAAGGTTGTAATATTTTTCTGTGAAATCTCTGGGTTCTGTTTTTCTTATCCTGCCCAGTAGGTGGCGCTCGTGGCACACGTTTGTCTGCGGGTCCCACCAGTAAAAGGTGCTGTGGGACCTTAAACTTTGGAAAACTCTCGCCGTCCTGGGGGTTTGCTAGCCGAAGCGGCTTGAGCCGGCCCGGGGTCCGAACGCAGGGAGGGTGTCCGAACGCAGGGAGGGTTGCTGGTCGCCGCAGCCAGGGAAAGAGCCCGTCCGAATTTCCTAGTCGGCCCTGGGCAACAAGCGTGGCGGGAGGGCGCCAGCGGCAGCGGCCCGCCCGAGAGAGTGCACGTTCCCCGGGAGTCACGGGGTCACTGTTCTCCGCGGCCTGGGGGTTTCCGATCCAATTCTCTCAGTTGGTCCGGGGGCTGCGCGTGGTGTGGGCGCTAGTCGCCTTGGTTTCAGGGGAGCACCTCTCCAATTCACCCAGCCTGCTCGGGAAGGGGGAAGGGAGTAACTCCGGCCGCTTGCCACCCCGCCTGGTAAGGCCCGCGCGCCTCGGCGATCTCACCCGAGCTGCTTCTCTCAGCCAGCCAGCCGTTCCAGGATGGGGTACGCTGTCTTTTTTATCTCTGTTGTGGCTTTGGGCGCTTTCTGTATCGTTTCTACTCCCCTAGTAGGTGTCCTGGAGAAGAAACTAAGATCCGCGCGTCTTACTAAGCCGCCATCTTCCAGGAAGTCTCGCATGATATCTTCTTGATGAACTGAATGCTTTGTCATGAGGCAATGCCCTTCCTTATCTTGATAATATTCCTTGTTCTAAAGTCTACTTTGATATCAATACAGCTACTTCAACTTATTTTTCCAATTAGTGCTTGCATGGAATCTCTTTTTCCATTCTTTTAATTTAAAATCATCTCTCTTTGTCCTTATGGTAGAAAGCGTATGTTAGGGCTATATTTTTAATCTCATTTGGCAGTTTTTACATTTCAGTTGGAATGTTTAGGCCATTTACATTTAATGCAATTATCTAACTGATTGGGTTTTAAACTACCATCTTGCTATTTGTTTTCCTGTCTTATCCTTTCTCTGCCCACCTCTCCCTTTTCCTTCCATCATTTGTTTTGAGTATTTTTACATTATTCTATTTTATCTCTATTAGTGGCTTACTAACTACATACTTATTCTTTTTACTGTTTTAGTTTTGGGGTTTACAATAAACATCTTTTAAGTTATCAGAATCTCCTTCCTATATCATAAGATTTACATATAAAAACCTTACAACAGTATACTTTTCTCTTTTCCTTATGCTATTATTGCTTCACATTTTATTTCTAACGTTATAAGCCCCATGATGAATTACTGTTACGTTTGTTTTAAATGTCAATTATCTTTTAAAAACTGAAAAATGAGAAAGGATGCCTTTTAATTTCTTCAATACTTTTTGATGTTCTTCATTACTCTGTGTAGATTCAAATTTCCATCTGCATAGTTTTATTTCTGCCTGCAAGGGCTTCTTTAATATTTTTTTGCAGGCAGGACAGTTGATAATAAATTCTCTCAGCTTTTACATGTATGAAGAAGTATTTTCTTTTCTTTCTTTCTTTTTTTTGCATGGGCAGGCTCTAGGAATAGAACCCGGGTCTCCAACATGGCAGGCAAGAATTCTGCCAAGCCACCATTGCACTGCCCCTTTACCTTCATTTTTGAAAGATATTTTTACTAGGTTGTAATCTTAGAAACAAATTTTTCTTTCGACACTTTTAAGATATTATTCCACTATCTTCTCATTTGTATAGTTTGTGCTGACAATTAAGCTGTCCTTTTAAAAAAAATTTTAATGCAATGTTGTTGAGATAGGTCACACACCATACTATCCATCCAAATCAATGGTTCACAGTGTCATCACATTGTCGTGAACATCAATTTGAGAACATTTTCATGACTCCAAAAAAAAGAAAAAAGGCAAACCCAAAACATCTCATAACCCTTATCCACTCCCTGTTAATGACCCCTAGTATTGGTGTGGTACATTTATTACTGTTGATGAAAGAATATTAAGATATTACTGTTAACTATAGCCCATAGTTTTGCAATAGGTAGATTTACCACTCTATTATTAACTCCTTGTAATATTGCCATACATTTCTATGTTCATGAAAGAACTTTCTAATACTTGCACAGTTAATCTCAGTTACCATCCACCACTGATTCACTGTATTCTAGTATGGTGTATGAATATATCTCAATAACATTGCTTCCTTCTGGTGACATACATAACTCTAAACTCTCCCTTCTTATCAGATTCACCCACAATGCAGCACTGTTAATCATACTCACAATGTGCTACCATCACCTCTATCCATTTCCAAAAGTTTAAGTTCCACCTAGATAAAAATTCTGTACATGTTAAGCAACCATTCCCCATTCTCTAGCCTCATTTAACCTATGTTTTGGATTTTAAATCTATGAGTTTACATATTATAATTAGTCCATAGTAGTGAGATCATACAATATTGGTCCTCTTGTGTCTGATTTATTTCACTCAATATAATGTTCTAAAGGTTCATCCATGTTGTCACATACTTCAGGATTTCATTCTTTCTTACTGTTGAATAATATTCCATTGTATGTATATACCACATTTTGCTTATCCATCAGCTGATGGACATTTGGGTTGTTTTCATCTTTTTGGCAATTGTGAATGATGTCACTATGAACACTATGTACAAATGTCTGTTTGCATCCCTGCTTTCAGATCTTCTGGGAATATCCAAGTAGCAGGACTGCCAAGTTGTAAGACAATGCTACACTTAGCTTTCTGAGAAACTGCCAAACTGTCTTTATCTATCTTCCTGTGTCCATAATATGCCCCTTCCTGTTTCTGAGTTGCTTTTAAATTTTATCTTATCACGGTTTTCAAATAGTTGATTATGATGTACCTTATGGAGGTGTTCTAGTTTGTTAGCTGCAAGAATGCAATATACCAGAAATGGAATGGCTTTTAAAAAGGGGAACTTAATAAGTTGTAAGTTAACAGTTTTTAGGACATGGAAATGTCCCAATTCAAACAAGTCTATGGAAATGTCCAATCTAAGGCATCCAGGGAAAGATACTTTGATTCAAGAAGGCTGATGAAGTTCAGGGTTTCTCTCTCTAGTGGAAAGGTACATGGCAAACACAGTCAGGGTTTCTCTCTTGGCTGGAAGGGCACATGACAAACATGGGGTCATCTGCTAGCTTCCTCTCCAGCTCCCCAGGAGGCATTTTCCTTCTTCATCTTCAAAAGTTGCTGGCTGGTGGACTCTCTGCTTCGTAGTTCTATGGCATTCTCTGATGTGGCTTTGTCGTGGTTCTGTCATTCTTTTCTGCTCTCTCTCTGAATCTTCAACTTTCTCCAAGATGTCTCCTCTTTTATAGGATTTCAGTAAACTAATCACGATCCACGTAGAATGGGTGGAGACGTCTCTATCTCATCAAATTTAATACCCACAATTCATTGTGCCACATCTCCTTGGAGAAAACTTAAGTTTCCAAACTATAGTGCTGAATAGGGATTAGAAGAAACTTGCTCCCACAAGATGGGATTAGAATTAAAGCATTAAATTTTCCTAGGATACATAAACCTTTTCAAACCGACACATGGGATTTATCTTGTTTCTTTTGCTTTGGGCTTCATAAGCTTTTCGAATGTGCGGGTTTTGGTTTGCATCAAATTTAGAACAATTTTGGTAAATACTTTTCCAACTCTTTTTCACACACATCAACTTCATTTTAGGGCTCCAATTTCACCTGTGACAGACTGCTTTATATTTTCCCACTGGTAACTCAGTAAAATAGAATAATGAAAAAAATTTACCATCACTCAGTTTTTGTGATAATATTAAAAATCTTATTTTCCTCAATGCTTCAGTTTGGATAGTCTTTATTGCCATGTCCTTCAAGTTCACCAATCCTTTCTTCTGCAGGATTAATCTCACCCAGGGTACTTTCCATTTCAAATACTGTATTTTTCATTTCTAGAAATTCCATATGGATCTTTAATTTTCCATTCCTATCCTGTTCTTTCCCTCTATATTCTTGAACATACATATGGAATTTATTTATAATAGCTATTTTACTGTCTTTATTTCTTAATTCCATCAGCCATAATTCCTGGGCCTGATTCTACTGATTTTTCCAATAGCTATGGATTACATTTTCTTGCTGCTTTGTATGCTTGGTATTTTTAATGGTAGTTGGATTGTGAATGTTGAGTGCTTGAAGTTGAGAACTTTTAAAAGTTCTTTACACATTTAAGTTAATTGAGAATAGGCATGATTTGTTCAAGGTTTGCTTTTAAACTCTGTTAGGATAGGTCCAAAGCAGCCTTTATTTCTGGACTAATTAAGGTGAAAACTTTAAGAATTCTATACCACATCCTAGGTATTATGAGGACTATCCACTTAGTATGATAGAAATACAAACTATTCCCAGACCTTTAAAAGCTCTGGAAATTGCTTAGTCTGCTGCTTTCCAGTGGATCTTTCCTTGGACTCCATAGAGGCTTATCCCACATATCTGCAAATCTGTATGTGTTCAAAGACTTGAGGGGTTCCCTCTACAGATCTACAGAGCTCTTCCTCTGTGCAGCTTCCTTCTCTTTGGTATTGTGCCCTACAAATTCTATTCACCTTGGTCTCTCCACATTCCAAGCTCTTTCTCTTCAAATTAGCAAAACTGCTTGGTTCGGTCTGGGCTTCCTCTTACTGAACTCAAGCCAAGAAAGTGCCCCCAGACAATTTTAGTGCTCACCCTATTTGCTTCCCTTATCAGGGATCACAGTTTTTGTTGCCAAATATTTAGGCATAGTTTTCCCTCTATATTTTCCCAATTTTTCTAATATTTCTGGAGGAAGGTCAGTTCTAGACTCTTTTTTTTTTCCATCTTATGGCTTGAAGTAAAAGTTAGTCCTCCTTGTATTTTCACTTTGGATAGAGATGTGGATTTTTAACAGTTTACATTATGCTATTACTCATACCGCTTCTTGAACAATGAAAGAATCTTACAATTTCTTAAGATACTAAATTGGATACTATTGGGTACTTCTGTTCTTTATTTCACTTTTATCATCAAAACAGTACAGTAGCATGCCACCTGATCAGAAGTCATCTAACCATTTTACCTGTTAGGAAACACAAACAAAAGGATCTTCTAAAAGGTCAACATTATTTAGTCATTCCTTCCTTTTGGGCTATCATTTATACATCTAATAGATGCCACAAAACTTTAAATTTCATTAATTTATTATATTAATAATAGACCATTTTCTCTGTCATACTGTCTCTCAGAATAATTAATTTTTGTATTTCTTGTTGAATAAATAGACAAATTTGCTCAGAAAAAAATTTATTTTTCCTTTTATTACTGAAAAACTGTTTTTGCTAGACATATTTTCCAGTTGACAGTCATTTTTCTTTTCAGCACTTTAAAGACTTCAATTTATTTTGTTATGGCACTCATAGCTGCTATTTAATTGCCAGCCATCAGTCTTACTGTTTTCTCGTTCTTTTTTCTGCTTCAGTTTGGATGGCTACTATTGACCTATTTTCCTCTGTACAGTCTTCTATTAAACCCACCAACTGAGCTCTTAATTTCAAATATTATATTTTTTAGTCCTAGAATATCCTGTGGACTCATTGTTTTGATTCTAAGTTTCTAGCAACATTTTACAAGACTTCATTAATTTTTTCCCATCTTTTCTCTCATTAAAAAAATATATTAATAAATTATTTCAAAATCCTATTTACTAATTCTAATAAAAGGACTCTATACGGGACTGCTTTTATTGTTTATTGTTCTCATGATTATTGGTCACATGTTCCTGTCTCTCCAGAAGTCAACGTATGCATGCGTCTTTGCTTCCTCAGCAATTTATTCATTCCTTCTCCTTGTTCTGGGAGTGTTAGCCTGCTGTGACTCTTTCTTGCAAGCAGAAACCCCACTCTATTCCTCTGAATTATTTACCTAAATTGTAGGAGTACTGAACTACGTTTCTTCTATTTATAAACCAACTTGAATGTTGGATACTACTGAGTGCTTACGTTATTTATCTCACTTTATCATCAAAAGAGTACAGTAGCACCTGCTCAGAAGTCATTTTACTTGTTAAATATGAACAAGAAATATGGCCTTGTTCATCCAAAAGGCCAACATCAATGGCACAAAAGTCAGTAAATTTTTACCCGCAGAGAAGTTTTTAAGATTCCTCTAAAAATTTATCATTATTTTATACATATTCGAGTCCTGTGCTATGGTAGAAAGAGCTGACCTAACCCCTACTTTTGTCATTTACTAGCCAAGTGACTGCAGGAAAATCATTTATGTGCTGAGTTTTAGTTTTCCACTGAGGTGTTTCAAAGGCAAAACAGTATATTTTAAAGACTTTCTAATCTAAAAGCACTGCATAAAATGACATATCCTATCATCATCTAGTTTCTACATCTACAAAAGGTGTAATAGATACATTCACAATAAAAACTGACTACCAAAAATATGATATCAAGGGAAGAGTTGAAAAACTATTTTTAAAATACAAATAAGAATTCAGTGAGTCATTAATGGAGGATCAAATAGCCTCTATTATTTGAATGGACCCTGAAACCATTATTTTATCACTATAGAGAATGGCAACTGGTATTTATGATAAAAAGCTTGAATGTGAAAATAAATCATATCTTGTATATTTTTATGAAAGTAAAGGAATATTTAATAAACTCTGAAAAGACTACAATAAAAAAAATGATTAAAATGAAAATTCCAGGTGGGCAATCTGAAAACAGATTAGTTTCTACTTAGGAGCTGTGGTAGTTAGATTCAGTTGTCAACTTGGCCAGGTGAAGGCACCTAGTTGTGTTGCTGTAGACATGAGCCAATGGTACATGAACCTCATCTGTTGCTGATTACATCTGCAGTCGGCTAGGAGGCATGCCTGCTGCAATGAATGACCTTTAACTTAATTGGCTGGTGCTTAAATGAGAGAGCACAATGTAGCACAGCCTAAGCAGCTCAGCATTCCTCATCTCAGCACTTGCAGCTCAGCCCAGGCCTTTGGAGATGCAGAAAGAAGTCACCCCGGGGAAAGTTGTTGGAACCCAGGAGCCTGGAGAGAAGGCCAGCAGAGACCATCCTGTGCCTTCCCACGTAAGAAAGAACCTCAGTGGGAAGTTAGCTGCCTTTCCTCTGAAGAACTAACAAAATAAATCCCCTTTTATTGAAGGCTAATCTGTCTCTGGTGTGTTGCATTCTGGTAGCTAGCAAACTAGAACAGGAGCCAAAACCTTTATTGCATCTGATCATAATATCAGTAAGTGATGAATAAATTAAAACAAATAAAATGAAGATTCTGTAACATTAGTTCACTTTTCTTTCTTTTTTTTTTTTTTTTTTTGCATGGGCAGGCACATGGAATCGAACCTGGGTCTCCAGCATGGCAGGCAAGAGTTCTGCCACCGAGCCACCATTATACTGCCCATTAAATGTTCACTTTTGTAAAAGGAAAACTGATTTCCAAAATTCTTAGATGAAATCAAGTGAAAGGTTGTGTTAGTAAAGATCACAGCAGAGGGAGAAACCAACATTCTAGGGAAGGCAAAAGGCAAAGGGAATGACAAGGTAGCCATGTGAGGAGACGATCATAGAGGGCGTGTGGCACAGATTTCTGAAAGCAGGGATCATTTAGTAAACTCTAAAGTATGGGATAGCAAGATTGTGATACAGTAGGCTTTAGTGATATTTATGAAAATTACTATCTGGAAGCAATATAAGTATAATACAGCAGAAATGAGTTTATGGAGAATTAACAAGAAACTACAGTGTTGACTATAACAGAAAAAGGTTTTAAAAAATGGGAGACTACATGAAAAAAATTAAGATCTGGAAAAACACTAGACATAGGAAGTTGAGAATTTAAATGAAAAAACAGGTGCACATTCTAATATAAAAGAAGAAAATCAATACCTTGCTATTGTTGAGAGTAGACTTAGTACCAGGATCTTTGTCACAGGCTCCATTATAACAGGACAATGCAGTTGAGTTCCCTAAACTTTAAAGGTGTTAGGTAAAAACTAAGAATCATTTCATCCTGCATTTAAAGTCAGCAAAGAAAAGGGAAAAGTGGTCTAATTTGGGGGTATGTTAAGATTTCATTATGTGATAATTTTTGCCAATTAAGCCTATGTTATATCAAGCAAATTCTAAATAGTAGAACTTGAGAAAGAGCTCAGCAAAAAAAATCAATTTTTTAAAATAACTCAGTAAAACTACAAATATATCAATATACCTTAGCAAGTGATTTCACAATAGGATTCTCCATAATCCCCTTGAGGAAAATTAGATCAATTTCTTCTGCTCCCGTGGATGAGGGCAGCTCCGTAAGGTTATCCAACACTTGCTGCATTGCTGCTGAGATAAAAGCAATATTTAAAAAAAAATCAAATTCGAATCCACTATCTAGAATACTATAAAATAATTCAAAAAAGGAGAAATTAAGGTTCTTTTAAAAATTACATTAAAACATTATCAAATAGTATAGGTTTCAAACTGACTTCCTACGAATTAGGAATACATCAAGATTTTATATGCAATTTGGGCTTTGTTTGACAATCATATACACGCTGACAATCTTATACTTAAGTTTATATTTTTCAAATAAAAAAAAAATTACTCAAGAAGAAATAGGAAACCTGAATAGACTTAAAACAAGTAAAGAAATTGGATGAGTAATTAAAAAAAAACCTAACCACAAGCCTGGCCCAAATGGCTTCAAGGGTGAATTTTATCAAACAATTAAAGAAAAATTAACACCAATTGTTCACAAACTCTTCCAAAAAACAGGAGGAACTATTTCCCAACCCATTCTATAAGTCCAGTATCATCCTGGTATCAAACCCAGTCAAACCCAATATAAGAAAACTACTGCCAATATCCCTCTTAAGAATACAGTTGCAAAACTCCTTACCAAAATACTAGCAAACGGAATCCACCAACACATGAAAAGTATTACACATCATAATCAAGTGGAATTTATCCTAGGAATAAAAGATGGTTTAACACATGAAAATCGAGCAATATAATCCACTGTATTCATAACAAAAGAATGAAAATCACATGACATTTCAATAGTCAGAGAAATAAACATTTGATAAATCCACCTTTCATGATAAAAACACTCAACAAACTAAGAGCAGGAAAGTTACTCAACATAATAAAGGGCATCTATGAAAAACTGACAGTCAACATGATACCTAAAAGTGAAAGACTGAAAGTTTTTCCCCTAAGGTCAGAAGCAAGAGACGGATGTCTGCTCATGCTAATTCTATTCTACCATATACTGAAGGTTCGAGCCAGGGAAATTGATCAAAAAAAAGGTAATAAAAGGAATCTAGAATGGAAAAGAAGAGGTAAAACTATATTTATTGGCAGATGACATCATTCTGTATACAGAAAATCCTAAAGAATCCACAAAAAGCTTATCAGTACTATTACATAAGCTCAGCAGGGCTGTAAGAAACAAGATCAATATAAAGAAAGTAATTATATTTTTATATACTAATAATAACAATCTGAAAATTAAATTAAGAAATCATTCCTTTAAAATAGCATCAAAAAGAATAAGATACTTAGGGTAAATTTAACAAAAGGGGTAAAAGATTTGTATATACTCAAACTACAAAAACATCAATGAAATAAAGACCTAAACAAATGGAAAGATATCTTATGTTCATGGAATATAAGAATTAATACAGTTAAGATGTCAATATTATGAAAATTTATCTACAGATTCAAAGCCAATCCTATCAAAATCCAGTTCCCTTTTGCAGAAATTGACAAGCTGATCCTAAAATTCATATGGACATGCAAGGAACCCAGAATAGCTAAAACCTTAAAAAAGAAAAACAAAGTTTGAGGACAAGGAGTTCCTGATTTCAGAAATTTACTACAATGCTATAGTGATCATGACAATGTGGTGCTGGCATAAGGATAGACATACAGATCAATGGAACAGAATTGAGAGTCCAGAAATAAACCCATAAATTAATGGTCAGTTACTTTTTGATAACTGTGCTAAGATAATTAGAGGAAGTATAGTCTTTTTAACAAACGATGCTAGGAAAACTGAATACCATATACAAAAGAATAAAGTTAGACCGCTTCTTCATTTAATATTATAATCCTAGTAAGATTAGGACTAATCTCATCAGTTTTATCCCCTCTTGATGTTCCCAAAGAATAAATCTACTAATTCTACAGTTGTTTGCTTTTAATAATAATTTTTATGTTTACCAAAATAAAGCATACACATTATTAAAAGTCAGATTATACTACTACATGGCATAATAAAATAAAGGAGTTCTCTGGTCCAGGCAGACCAACCCTTCCAACCTTTCCCAATTTATTCTATAATCCAAAAGTAACTATTTTCAATTTGTTAATTGCTTTTAAAATAATATTTCTGGCTAATATACTAATATTGCTACTTTTCATCACCCATTTTAAACATTATCTATGTATTTTGTGAATTTGAGGATTAAGTTTTCATATTCTATTATCCCCTGGCACTTAATTTTTTAAATAAAACCAACTGTTAAAAAAAACTCAAGTTTTTCCCCCAAACATGCCAACAAGCTTTTCCCAGTTCTATCGATAATCTTTCCAAATACTCAAATATTGTTCTAATATCTGCTCAGACTTTTTCTCTACTACCTACCTCTGATTTCCCTCCCAAAGCATTCTTTCCTCCTATTTTAATCGGACAGGTCAATCTCTAGGTCTCCTAGTAAGAATGGATAAGTGAATGGACAATTTGTCAGTAGTAAAGAAGTGAAGAGAAGAACATCGTGCTCTTCAAACAAGGAGAAGGAAAACCAGTACTGGAATTAGATAAAGGAAGAAGGGGTTAGGAAATAAAGGATAAATAAACAAAGTCTACTTCATGATTTTGCTTAATGCCTAAGGTTTCCCGTTAAGTGGACAGAGAACAAAACTCAATCTTTAGAAGTATTTGTGCCCTGTGGCTGTCAATGTAGCTAGCTTTTTGTTTATTTTTCTTTTTTTTTGACATTTTTAATTTTTATTTTTAAGCTTTACTATGGAAAATTTCCAATACATTAAAAATGAGACAGAAAAGTATACTGAACCTAACAATTATCACCTCCAACAATTATTAACTCATGGCCAGTTTTGTTTCATACTCCTATATACTTCTGACATTATATAACTTTGAAGTAAATTCCAGATATCATACTGGAAGGTATATGTCTAAAACACAAGAACTCTTTTTAAATAATGGAACCAAAATATTGGTAGCACAACTAATAATTCCTCATGCCATCAAATATTTACAGCCAGTATTCAAAGTTCCAATGATACTGAACATTTCTTAATTTTTTATTATTAGAAAAGTTGTAGGTTTACAGAAAAATATGTAGAAAAACCAGAGTTCCCATACATCTGCCCTCACATACACACAGATTGCCGTTATGATCACTTTGCATTAGTGAGGTAACTTTGTTACAATTGATGAAAACAATATTATTATAATTATACTATTAATTATAGTCCATGGCAGATTACATCAGGGTTCATTTTTTGAGTTATACAGTCCTATTTTTTTTTAAATACTCTTAATGTTCTCTGCCAAGATTTCACATTAACTTAATATTCAATTCAGTCTTTCCATTTCTCTACTGAGGTCTCCACTTCAATGTATGACATAACACCTTCTCCAGCAATCAGCGTTTCCAGCAACGACATGGTGAGCCCCAGGGTCAGCCTCTCTGTTCCCTAGCTGAAGGAACTAGCTGTTAATACTGCTCTGCTGCAAGGTAAAAGCTCCTAATTCATTCTTAATGGAAATGGAGCGAAACTTTTGCAAAGTGCACTTTTTAAGAAGAGGCATTTTTTCTTTTTTTTGCTTATGAAAAGAAACCAATGGGTCCTTTAATAATAATAAAAGAGAGTATTTTACATTTAAGCATGTGTTTGGAGTAAAGAATTTAGACTGGCTTTGCTGGTCCAAGTTGTTAATACTCTTCTTGTTCCTCCTGTGGGGCCCCTTCATCAGGTATCACAAAGCTTTCATCTGTGCATAAAGAATGTTCACAAATCCTCTGCAATACAGGGGCATTTCCCCCCTCATTCTACTGACAAATCAATTCAATGTTCCTTAGCTTTCCAAAGTAGAAATCTCTCTCCTTCTCCAAGTCTTCCACAGTAAGCTTCAATACATTGACCTGCAGCATCAATTCAGTTGCTTCATCATCCCTATTGCCCACACCAGGATTCTTTCTCACACCTGGACTAGCTTTAGGAGTTGCAGTATTTTTCTATGTTGAAATGGGCCTCTGTGGAGCTGCCCTGCTAGAACTGAGAGGTTTCTTTGGTTTATTCAGAGCTGGAGCAACAAGGGAGGAAGCCACTGTCATCTCTTGACCTTGTCTAGCAGCCACAGGATGACAGTCTTTTCCATCATAGTTTGCTTCAAAAAACTTCTTGAACCACTGAACAAACTCAAAATTGTCCTGAAACTTTCCTTTCACTAATTAGTACACAACTGTTTTGTCAGCCCCCATTCTCTCAAAACCTGCTTGTAGTATTTTGAAGTTCTGGGATGTATTCATGTTCTAACCAAGCTTGGAACTTCACCTTCTTCAAGGCAATGGAGCCAGGGAATAGCATGTCCATAAACTGACAACAGTCAGCCCCTGAGCACAACTGTTCAATCTTTGCCAAATTCAACTGCAGAGACTCACTGATCCATGCCAGCATATCATGTTGACTTAAATTATCATTGGTCACTGATGTCAAATATACATTCACTGCCATCTTTGGCTCTTGGCAGGGCTGCAACCGCTGCCTAATACCCAAATCCTACTGTGTCTCCGTCTCATTTAAACCACCCCACCCTGCCCCTGTTTTGTTTTGTTTTTAATTTTTAAATTACAGTAACATATATATAACCTAATATTTCCCCCTTACCTTCTTGGTTAGATTTATTCCTAGATATCAGATTCTTTTAGTTGTTATTGTAAGTGGAATTTTTTCTTGATTTGCTCTTTAAATTGTTTATTGTTAGTGTACAGAAACACTACTTTCAATGCACGTTGATCTTGTACCCCACCACTTCGCTGCATCTGTTTATTAGCTGTTGCAGTTTTGTTGTGAAATCCTCAGGATTTTCTATATAGGCATACTCTGAGATATTGTGGGTCCAGTTCCAGATCACTCCAATAAAGCGACTATCACAATAAGGTGAGTCACACAATTTTTTTGGTTTCCCAGTGCATATAAAAGTTATGTTTACACTATACTGTGTGTATTACGTGTGCAGTACTATCATGTCTTTTAAAAACAATGTACATATCTTAATCAAAATGTGACACACACAGAAGTGAGCATAAGCTGTTGGAAAAATGGCACCAACAGACTTGCCTGAAGCAGGGTTTTCAATTTGTAAAAAATGCAACATTTGCAAAGAACATTAAAGTGAAGTGCAATAAAACAAGAAATGCCTGTATACAGGAGAATGCCATCTGCAAATACAGAAAGTTTTACTACTTCCTTTTCAATTTGAATGCCTTCTAGTTCTTTTTCTTACCTAACTGCACTGGCTAGAATTTCTAGTACAATGTTGAATAATAGAAGTGACAGTGGGAAACCTCATCTAATTTCTGATCTTACAGGGAAATTTCAGTCTTTCATCATTGAGATTAATAAATTAGCTGTAGGTTTTTCATATACACCTTTTATTACGTTGAGGAAATTTCTTTCTGCTACTAGTTTTCTATGCGTTTTCATCAAGAAATGGTGATATATTTTGTTAAATGCCTTTTCTGAGAAGTCTGCTTGTTTTTTTCCCCCTTTATTTTATTAATGTATTTATTGCATTAATCAATTTTCTTATATTGAACCACCTTGTATAACTGGGAAACATCTCACCTGATTGTAATGTATAATTGTTTTGATGTGCTATTGGATTCAAGTTGCTAGTATTTTGTTAAGGAATTTTGCATCTTTTGTAAGGGATGAGAGACTGTAATTTTCTTTTCTTCTGGGATCCTTACCTAGCTTTGGTATTAAAGTGACAGCCTCATAGAATATGTTGAGAAGAGTTCCCTCATCTTCAATTTGTGGAAGAGTTTCAGCAGAACTGGTGTTAAGTTTTTCTTGGAATGTTTGGTAAGATTTGCCAGTGAAGCCATCTGTCCTGGACTTTTTTTATTGGGAGGGTTTTGATTACTGATTCAATCTCTATTGGTCTGTTGCAATCACTTATTTCTTCTCGAGTTAGTTTGGGTAATTTGTGTGTTTCTAGAAATGTGTCCATTTCATCTAGGTTATCTAATTTGTTGGGATACAGTTGCTCATAGTACCCTCTTATAATTCTATTTCTGTGGTGTCAATAGTAATGTCCCCCCTTTCATTTCTGAATTTAGTTACTTGCATCTTTTCTAGTTTTGTCAGTCTATCTAAAGTTTTGTTGATTTATTGATCTTTCCAAACAACCAACTTCTGGTTTCATTAATGCTATTGTTTTTTTTAACTATCTTTTTTTAAAAATTATCTAATTAATTCTTCTCTGTTCTAATCTTTATTTCTTTCCTTCTGTTTGCTCTGGGTTAAGTTTGCTCTTCTTTTTCTAGGTACTCCAGCTGTGACATTTGGTCTCTGATTGGAGATCTTTCTTCCTTTCCCTGTAAGCATTTAGAGCTTTAAATTTCCCCTCTCTGCACTGCCTTTGCTGCATTCCATATGTTTTATGTTGTATTTTCATTCTCATTCTCCTGAAGATATTTCCTAAATCCCTTATGATTTCCTCTTTCACCCACTGTTTTTTTCAGTGTGTTGTTTAATTTTCACACAAATGTGAAGTTTCCAATTCTCCTCTTATTGATTTCTAACTTCACTCCATGGTGGTAGAAGATACATCATATGATTTCAATCTTTTTAAATTTATTGAGACTTTTTTTGTGACTTACTATGGTGTATCCTGGAGAATGACCCATGTACACTAGAGAAGAATGTATATTCTGCTGTTTAGTGAAGTGTTCTCTATATGTCTGTTGGGTCAAGTTGGTTAACTGCATGATTCAAGTCTTCCATTTCCTTATTAATCTTCTATCCAATATCAAAAGCAGTGTTTTGAATTCTCCTATTAATGTGAAACTACCGGTTTCTTCCTTTAAATCTGCCAATATTTACTTCATATATTTTGAGGCTCTGCCTTTAGATGCATGTATATTTATAATTGCTGTGTCTTCTTGTTGAAATGACTTCTATATTAGTATATCCTATGTTCTTTTTCCCTATTAACAGCTTTTTAATTTTTATTTATTTTTTTTACTTAAAGCCAACATATTAGTTTGTTAAGCTGCCGGAATGCAATATATCAGAAATGGAATGGCTTTAAAAAGGGAATTTAATAAGTTTTAAGTTTACAGTTCTAACCCCATAAAAATGTTGAAACTAAGGCATCCAGGGAAAGATACCTCACTTCAAGAAAGGCCAATGGGTCTGGAACGCCTCTGTTAACTGGGAAGTCACATGGCTGGCCTCTGCTGGTCCCTTGCTCCTGGGCTCCATGCGTCCAGCCTCTGTTCCTGGGGGGTTCCTCACTTTGCTTCTCTGGGGCTAGCTTTCCTGTCTTGGCTTCCCTTGGCTCTCTCCAGGCTCTGTCTTGCTTAACATCTCATGGAAATGTATGTTGAGCTCCAAGTGTCTCAAAACATCTCTGTTCTCCAAGTGTCAGCATCTCTGGCAGCTCTGCTCTGAAGTTTCCGTCAGCTCTGCACTCTCTCCAAAATGTTATCTTTTTTAATGGATTCCAATAAACTAATCAAGACCTACCTGGAATGGGCTGAGTCACATCTCCATCTAATCAAAAGGTCACACCCACAAATGGGCATACCACATTTCTGTGCAGCTACTCTAGTCAAAAGTTTCTGTCCTACAATACTGAGTTAGGATTAAAAGAAATGCCTGTCCCACAATATAGGATCAGCATTAAAACATGGCTTTTCTGGGATACAAAGGAGATTCAAACCAGCACAGTCTATTTTATCTGATATTAGTATAGCTATCCCAGGTCTCTTTTGGTTATTATTGTGTATGTTATATGTGTTTTCTATCCTTTGGCTATCAACCTTTGACCTACTGGTTTCTTTGAATTTATGGGGAGTGTCTTGTAAACAGCATAAGAATAATGCTTGTTTTTTATTCATGCTGCCAATCCCTGCCTTTTGCCTGGAGTGTTTAATCCATTTATATTAAAAGTAGCTACTGATAATGGCAGGACTTTCTTTTGCCATTTTTCTATTTGGTTTTTGTAATTCTTATTCCTTTTTTGTCCAATTGTCTCATTATTGTCTATTTTCATATTTATTTGATTTTTTGTAGTTTATCATTTTGAGTCTCTTCTCATTTCTTTCTTAATATATTTGTGGTTAGCAGAGGTTTAAATTTAACATCCTAAATCTACAAGAAATAGATTTTATTTGATACCAACTTGACTTCAATAGCAAACACATACTACTTTTATACCTCTCTATCCCTCCAACTTTTGGTTCCACTTGTTACAATTTATATCTTTATACATTTTTGTCCCAAACTATAGACATATCATTATTTTTTTACATGTTTGCATTTTAGAGCCTATGAAAAGTAAAAAGTGGAGTTATGCAGAAAAAAATACGATAAAATAGTAATGGCATTTAAAAATTATCCATATGGTTACTATTACTAGAGGTCTTTATTTCTTTATGCCACATCAATCCACCATCTAGTGCCCTTTCTTTATAGTCTGAAGAACTCCCTTTCAGCATTGCTTGTAGGGAAGGTCTAATTGTGATGAAATGCCCTCAGCTTTTGTTTATCTGGCGATGTTTTAACTTCTCTCTCATTTTTGAAAGACAGTCTTGTTGGGTATAACATTCTTGGTTGACAACTGTTTTTTTTTCTCCCCAGCACTTTAGATATTTCATCCCATTGCCTTCTTGCCTCCATGGTTTCTCATGCAAAATTGGCACTTAATCTATGTATTCCCTCGTACATAACACAACACATTGCTTTCTCTTGCACCATTCAGAACTCTCTTTGTCCTTGGCATCTGACAGTTTACTATGAGCCTAGGCATGGTTATCTTCAAGTTTATCCTGTTTGGGGTTCATTAGGTTCTTAAATGCATACATTCATGTCTTCATTAAATTCCAGAAATTGGTGTTATTATTTCTTTGAATATTTCTTCTGTCCCTTTCCCTCTTTTTTTCTCCTTCTGGGACTTCCATGATGTATATGTTGGTATGCTTGATGTTATCTAACAAGTCTCTTAGGATCTGTTCACTTTTCTTCATTACTGCTCCTCAGTCCAAATCATTTCAATTTTCTTTCACTGATTCATTCTTTCACTAGGTCCAATCTGCTACTGAAACACTATAGGGGATTGTTCATTTCAATAACTGCGGCCCTTAAGTCCAGAATATTGCTTGGTTCCTTTTTAAAATTTCGAACTCTTTTTGAGATTCTCATATTGCTCACACATCATTTTCCTGAAATCCTTTAGTCTCTGTTTTTTCCTTATCTCCTAGAGCATACTGAAGATCATTTTAAAAAAAGTCTGGTATGTGCAAGCCCTTGTTTTCTCTGACGAAAATTTTTGAATTTTTATCTTTTCCTTTGGATGCGTCACCATTTCCTACTTGTCTTTTAATTTTTTATTGCACACAGCATATTTTAAAATGTTAACTCTGGGATTTAGCCCCTTAGCTTTTTGTTTCTTAAATTTGCATACACCTAATGATGTGCCAGAGATTTCCTCAAATGCCGGGAGCTAACAAAACCAAAACAATGCAAAAGAAAAAAAAAACTTTTATAGTCTTAGCAATTGGAGCTCTGATGGCTGGTGCTCTCCTCAGAGTTAGCCCATATATAAAGATTAGCCTGAGGAGAGTGTGAAGTGAGGTTCTTCTTTCTTTTCTAATCTTCCATCTTACCCTGCTACACTTACTTGTGGACTTAAGAACTCCCCCATTTGGAAGAATATAAATGTCACTTCTACTCTCTCTGAGATAAACTTTTCCTCTCTTCTGTATGCTCTGTTGGATGTTGCAAAGCCAGTAATCCTTTGCCTCAGCTGCTTGGACTTAGTTGTTTCTTACATTGCTTTAGCTGTCTGCAAGATGCTTCTGATTATAGGACAAGTGTTGGGAGGATGAGCCAGAGAACAGTGCCCAGTCTTTCAGGATGCCACCTAATAGACTGGCACCAGGATACAGGTTCCTTAGTATGCCCATATGTTATTCTGCTTCCTCCAGAGGAGGACCTGGGTCCCACAATGACAATGCAGGCCAGCTCTACACCTCACCAGGGAAGGAGTAAAGGAGGGGCCAGCAGGGCACTAAAAACTATCCTTACCATTTTATTGGTTCATATTTGTAATTGAAGAACCTTGATTCAATATATTAGTTATTCTCTAGCTCAAATGAGAATTCTATTTATGTCAGTGAATCAATGCTCTGATTAAAGGGTTCATCCTTCAGTGACTACAGAGGAGTAGGACTTATAACATCTTGTGTGTTTTGGAACTTTCCTTTCTTTCTGGAATTTCTAAAGTGAGGACACTTTATTGCTTCTTTGGCTCCACTCCCAACTTTTCAAGGCTCTTGAATTATAATTTCTTGTTTTTAGTTGCCTAGCTCCTAAAACAAATCCATACAGTGGGTAGGCTTAAGCAGAGGAATTTATTGTCTTGATGTTTACCGACATCAAGGTTTCAGCAAAGTGATGCTTTCTAACCAAACGTTATGACTTTCTGGAGCTGGCTTCTCTCTCCTGACTTTCACTTTGCCTACAAAGGACTCCAGTATTACAGATTAAAGTCCCATCTGATTTAGAGGGGCCACAGTTTAACAGAAGTAACATCTTGAAGAGATCTTATCTGCCATAGTTCATACCCATCAGAACGCAGACCAAAACCAAAAACTGGGGTACACAATTCAATCCACCACACTCCTACCACATAGAACTTACTATTTTATATCAGTTCAAACTCAAAAAAAACTAGAAGCATGAATGAGACACCAAACTCAACAAACACAAGAACTGACTTCCAAAGAAACAAAATTAATAGGAGAAAGAAAAAGAGAAAGTCAGAGAGTCAGAAAGGCAGAGAGAGTGAAAGAAACAAAGCAACAAGTTATGTTGATCAAATATAATGAAGATCAAATTGAAGAATTCTACTACTACAAATGAACAAAGAGGAAAAATATGAGAAAACTGTTATGAATCATGAAAGATCTAATTTACAAGGTAATGGGAAATCCAGAGTTAATAAAAGGGAAGGTAGAAATGAAAAGAAAAAAAAACCACACATTTGATCAATATGTCAACAAATAGCTGATTAAGAAAAGAGAAGACACATAATATTAGGAAGGAGATAAGAAAACAACTTCAAGCTTAGAGATTAAAAAGAGAACATGAGGAAAAAACTTTAAATTCACTCTTTTTAAAAAAGCATCAGGTCTGGAAAGATTTAAGGGTAAATTCTATCAAACCTTCAAGAAAAGATAATTCATTCTTTTAAGAAAAACAGAAAAGATTGAAAGCTTCCAAATTTATTCTATGTAAAAAAAGAAAGGAAAGAAAATTACAAGCACACTCTTATGAGTGCACAGACAGAAATACTACAAGCAGAATAGCAAGTTGAGTCTAGCAATGTTGTAGAATAATAATGATTAATGATCAAGTATGGTTTATCCTAGTAATGTAAGGATGGTTCAACGTTAAGAAATAAATAAATTTAATTGCATCACATTATAAGAGAAAATCTACAAGCATTTCAAAGCTTAAAATACATCAGATAAAACTCAAAACTCAATCCTGATGGAAACTCTTACCTTAGTAAAAATAGAAGGAAACCAGAAATGTTTTATGCCAGAATCTAAGTGAAGCATCGCACTTTATGGGGAAATGTGAGAAGCTTTACCATTAAAGTCAGGGACCAGACAAAAATATACTCTAGGACCACTATTCTCCAAACATTTAATGAATGTTTTAACCAATGTAATGACATGGTAATGACAGATATAACTATCAACTTTTAAAAGTCCCAAGAAATAAGCTGAAAATTTATTAACGTTAGTTAATGAGATTTTGGCAAAATGACCAAACATAAAAAGAGTAATGTAGAAAAATATAGAATTTAAGACCATTATTTTAAAGTCATAAAAAAAGTGAAGCTGTATATAGCTATATAGAGATATAGAAGCTATAGATAGATAGATAGATAGATAGAAACAGAGAGAGAGAGAGAGATTTCTGGAGGAAATCCAAGAGGGAAAAGAACAGGTACAGTGGAGGAGGGGAGGCATTCCTAGAGGATATCCAAGAGGGAAATCCACAAAAGAAACGAACAGGCACAGTGGAGGAGGGGTAGTTATTCTGGACAATGAAAGAACTTCATGTACAGAGCACATTTTTTGACCTGGCAATATACCACAAACTTCTTTCCAAAGACAGTGGATGTTCTGTCTGGGATGGGTTCCTTATGTGGATGTTGGGGCCTGAAAAAACATATGGCTCTTTTTAACAAGCACTAAGGGAAGAGGTGATAGGGAAAAGGAGACTCTACATTAATATAGTGTTTCTCAAAGGCTATTGGCATTTGGGGAACAAAAATTCTTTTATGCACAGCATTCCTCTCAATCAAATGCCTATAGTGTACCATAATTATGACAATAACCCAAAACTCCCCTTACCACATTTTCCTAACTCTTCTAGGAATGACACCATCTTCTCCCCGTGTATTCTTCCAAATTACAACTTTATACTAATTTGTTTCATTTCCAGAGTAAATTCTTCCCTTTTAATTTAGCTATTTTGAGGGTGTACTCTTTGCCTACAAATCCCAAGGAGAAGCCTGCCTGGGGACAAGTCCCAACACTTACTCAGAGCCTGCTCAATATCTCCTCATTCAAGGAGAGAGCATTGGGGAAATAGGGAACAGCCTGCTCAACTACAGAGGAAGTCTTCATCAGATATAGAATCTGGATTAATCAAACTAGTCATTCATAAATATAAACCAACAATTACAGATGACTAGAGATTTGAGAAAAACATGAGTGATAGTGGACAAAGCTGAACTACATTAGGGGGCGGGAAACAGATGGTGCTGAGAATAGAAGAAAACAAAAAATTAAAAAAAAATTCTAAGCGATATGTGAGAGGCTATTGTATTTATAAAAGAACAGCCCACTAAGAGGGAGAAAATGGAACAATCCGAGAGTAAGACCAAGTTCCTAACAGTTAAAATATTCTTGTCAAAATAAAAAAGTTAAACAGCAGACTAAAAAGTAGAATAAGCCTGAAGATAACGAGGAAAATCAAGTCAAAATAACAGCTCAAACTCATAGCACAATGAGAAAAAAGTCTTATCTATATTCTGCAATTCATCTCTTCAAACATCTTTCATTGTGACTACATTACTAATTATTCAGTCAATGAAAATCTAATCTCAATAACAATGACAATTTTTCCAACTTAAAAACAATGTCTTTGTTTTATTAGTTAGTTGGCTTTTTTCCTATTTTAATCTTAACTACTTTGTACCTTGTCATCTTCTGATAAATTTATTTTTCATATTTCATATTTTCATATTTCTAAGGGATATAAGAACTCAGAAAGAAACAAATACAAATATTTTCAGGGTACTCAATACCGTGTTTCCTTGTTTAACAGACAACCATCAAATAACTATGTTGTCCTTAATTTCTGTCACTAACCCTTGTTAGGTTTCTGTACAAAGGTTTGACATCTTCTGATAAATTTATTCCAAGTTACTGAATGTTTTATGCTATTGTAAAAGGTATTTAATAAAGTTTTAGTTTCTATTGACCTTGAATGCAGTAACCTTAAATTCATTTACTAATATTAATTGTATACCTGTGGATTTTCTACATACACAAGCATGTACTTTTTGTTCTCCTTTACCAGTGAAACATTTTGGGCATGGGGTTTCCTTTACGGAAAAATTTTTAATTACAGATTTAATTGCTTTTAAAGGTATAAGCCTTGTCAGATTTTGTTTCTTCCTGGCAGTTTTTAAAAATTTTTTAATTAATTTTTTTTTTTTTTTTTTGCATAGGCAGACACCAGGAATTGAACCCAGGTCTCCCGCATGGCAGGTGAGAACTTTGCCCCCTGAGCCACCATGGCCCACCCAAAAATTAATTTATTTTTATGAGGCCCTCTGTCCAGTCTTGTCTAGTTTTGTGCTCAGTTTTGCAAAGCTGAGCTCTTCAAGGAACTTTTAAAATTTGTGGGGGGCTACGGTGGCTCAGCAGGCAAGAGTGCTCGCCTGCCATGCCAGAGGACCCAGGTTCGATTCCTGGTGCCTGTCCTTGTGAAAAAAAAAAAACAACAAGAAAGGTTAAAAAAAATAAATAAAATTTGTGGGAATAAAATTGTTTATATTTTCTTTAAACAAACTCCTGGAGACAAACCGAGTGTAGAACCATCAAGACATCACTGATTACAGTTTTACATCATGTAACTATTTTAATCACTGGTTTATTAACACTGTATACCTTACAAAAAGTCTAAACTCTTTTTTTGTAGATATGGCAAATAATTTAAACTTTATATAACATGACAGCACTTTAAAATTTCCACAATGAAACATGTATATTCACAAGTGGGATATACATTATCAACAGCCTCATGTCAGTTCAAGTCAGTTTTGCCACCAATGCATTATAAAAAAAATTCTCAGGACTTTTTGGATAGTGTAACTATGGATAAAAGACTGGACTTGTATTAATTTCTTTCACATATTCTTCAACTTTTCTCATAAAGAAGCAGATATTTTTCTATCACATATAGGTTTCTCTATGTTTATCCTGTGTATATGTGAGTTTACACATGTCAGGTATAACATCACTGCATACCTCCTCCCTCCACTACCACATTTCTTAGATGCCCTTTCACATCAGCACATAACTCAGTATTTTTAATAGTTGCTTAAGATTTTAATCTGTAGATGTGAAAAAAGTCTTCAATGTGCAGATATATCATTTAATTAGCGCACTGGAAATATTTAGGTTGTTTCCACTACGAATGACATGTAATTGTATGTGTGTCTGCCTAATGAATTTCTAGAAGTGGAATTTCTGCATTAGAGGTTATATGTACTGTGAATTTTTATAAATATGAACAAATTAGCATATTAAGGAAATACCACCAACTTAGAACATACTTCTACATTCATTTTTGGGGGAAGTTTTAAAAATTAAAGTATAATTGACATTCAATAAATATTTAAAGTACAGTGTTTTATAGGTTTTAACGTATGTATACACTTGTGAAACTATCACCAAAATAAGACAGTGAACATATTCATCAGCCTTAGAAGTGTTATTGTGATTCCTTACAATCTTTCCCTTCGATTTGTTCCTGTCCCCAGACCCTTAAATATAAGGGTCCCACCATACCCAGGCAACCACTAACCAATGTGCATTCTCTTTAATCAGGGTTTAATGTTTGATAAATATTTAATAAGCTCTACTCCGTTGCTTTTTTTTAGATCATCTATCTCCTTATTTTTACCTACTTTATCTTTTAATGAGTGGTGTATTAAAGTCTATTGTCAGTGTGATTTAATCTATACCTCCTTGCATCTCCTTCACTTTTTGAGTTACAAAAGTGTTTGCTATGTTACTTGGTACACTGATGTTCATAAATGTTATACCTTAAGTTTTATGAAAAGAAGTTTGTCCTCTTTTTTCATTTTTAATGCTCAGGGGCTTGAATTTTACTTTGATATCAGAGTCCCTATTTTTGCTCTTCAGTTTCATTTGCTGGTACACTTTTATCCATCCCTAAAACCTTTCTGAATCATTGTTTAAGGTGTAATTCCCATGTATACAGCATATCTTGTATATAGCATGGAGGTGAACATGTATGAACCAAACTGGAAAACTTTTCTTTCAAAAGGTGACAAATCTCATTCACATCTATTGTTATGACTGATAATGTTTGGTCTCAACTTCATTATAATATTTTATAATTTTGTGTATTTTGTGATTTTCTCTATGAAAAGTTTCTTATTTACTGGCCTCAAGCTGATAAAACTACAATTCTCACCAATGGACCTGGGGGATTAGGGGAGGTATATGGGAACTGGCAAGAAGGCCACAGACTCACACTGTTCTTAACCCAAAGTCTGGCAGTTTTGCAAAAATATATGCCCCTCCTTTTTTTTTTTTTTTAAATTGCTTTTGGTCAATTTCTGGTGCCCTAAATAATTGTTTTGACAATTTTGTCCAGTTTTACATTTGCTTTTACAGAGGGGAACTGTAACCTCTTCTACATCATCATTACTACAATCCAAGTGTGGCTTTTAATAAAAAGATCTTCAGTTTTAGCTTTACTAAACTTTCATAGAATTTTCATACCAAGACAAAGAGATCATCGTGATTTTGGTAATAAAGCATCTGATGAGGCATGTTCACTGCGGCACTATTTGAAAACATGAAAAAAATAGAAATAACTTCAATGTTCCTCTGCAGAGACATAGCCCAACGAACTATATCTGTGCTATGAATAATCTGCAACAGTTAAAAGAATCAGGTGGATCTATATGTTCAAACATAAAAAAAGTCTCCAAAACACATTTTCCAAAAGCAAGCTTCAGAAACAGTCCTGTGTAAAATCTGTATATATAAAGAACACAAAACTACAATTACTTTATATCTTCTATATGTATAATACATAAACACAAAGGAATAGGTATGGAAAGACATAAAACAAAATGATAATAGATATTGCCTCTGGGTAAGGGGCAAAGAGTCAAGGAAGGCATAGTTAAAAAAGATCTTGGCTCTAACTGGTAACATCTTAGGTTTTTTACAAAGCTAATATATCTATGTGTATTTGTGTAACAAAACTGCAACTTAGCAAATGGGTTTCCTATGCTATGAACTATATATTTGGAGAGACAATATCATGAGGTTCCTAGAGATTTCCTCACAGATTCATAAACCACTTTACCTAATGAAATGAAGTACTCTTACTGGAAGATTTTATTAATCAAAAAATACCTGGCATCCTCCACACTAAGTGGAACATGACATCCAGGGTTGAAAGCCTCCCTGGTGATGTGCGATCAACAATGCCATCCTGACAAAAAGGGGTAAAAGAAATGTAACAAATAAGATAACAGTGGCTGAGAGAGTTCAAATAGAGCCGAGACGCTACACTGGTGGTCACTGTTATGCATGCTTCAGTTAGACATTGCTACCTATCATAACTTGCCAAACCCCAACCAATACCATTCCTGCCAATACTAAAGAATACCTAAGGCATTATATAAGATTCTACAAAGGTTCCATGCACTAGGGTAACTTCCCAAAACCTACAACCTCCACATGGGTCTCTGGACCAGATAAATCCTGAAATGCAGAGGGGCTAGCTTTTCCAGAACATCAACTAGTTTCATCCCCTTATCCCATATTATCGACAGCCCCTTCCAACATGAAAAAGTTAGAATGGGCATAGTACAAACACCCCTAAAGAGTGGGAGAAAGATCAAAAGTGATGGAGTTATACGGAGAAGGTGAGGTTTAACAAATGAGTATGAGTGCTGAATCATTATGCTGATATTTCTTTTAGTCTCCAGTGCCTTAGATCTGCTAGAAATAAAAACCTAAAACTGCGGAACTGTAACCCATACCAACTCTGAAATCTGTTCTACAACTAATTGTGATCTACTTGGAAATTTGTTGCTTTTATGCATATATGTTATTTAAAGAGAAGAGGCGTATAACAGAGAAGATAGGATTTAATAAACGAGTATGACTGCTGAATCATTATATGGATATTTCTGTTGGTCTCCAGGGTCTTGGAACAGCTAGAAGAAAAAAACGAAAAATCGTGGCACTGTAACCCATACCAAACTTTAAAATTTGTTCTATAACTACTTGTTAAAACGTACGTGAAAATTTATTGTTTTGTACATGTTATATTTCACAATTAAAAAAAGTTAAAAAAAATTAGCATGTAGAGCACTCATAAAAAATACACATACATCTCTAAGTATTTTTAAAGCTTTCATATTTCTTTTACATTGTCTTTAAACATTATTTGCAATATATGACAAACTAGAAAAAGTGCCTAGAAAGTAAGTAAATATGACACTGAATGTTTTAAGAAGTTAAAAACTATTTGGCATCATTTTCCAAATCATGGATTTGTCTCTCCAAAGAGAACTTTTATGTAACACTTAACCCCTTAATTATTTCATACTTTATGTACTGATTTGTACTTTTTATCAATAGTCTCTTTCCTAGTAAGCCATTTCAGTCTATGTCGCATTAGATAATACTTTTTATAACCTTAACAGATGCACTTTAAGTTACAAGACTTCTTCAACACCTACAATTTAATTAAGAATTAAAATGAATGAATCTCATTAATAATTAACACTGAATCTATTTTTATTCTTCAAATCAGATTTTTTAACCAATATATTTTACCCTTATCATAAACTTTAAAGATTTCAAACAGAAAACAGAGCATTAAAAACACTATGGGAACAAATGAAAATAACTTCCACTTTTAGTCACAGATACACAAAATGAAAACTTTAACAACTACCCATAGCTCCAGGAGTCTAAGGATTAAGTTCTTGCTGATTCTCGATAAATATTTATCAAAAGATTTTTTCACTCTCCTGTAGTACTATTACTCTCCCATAGTTATAAAATGATAAAATAGACAATCTTTTCTGTTTATTTTAAGTGACTGAGAAGGAATTTCTTACTATAGTTACTTGAAGGGGATTTTCTATAAAAGCTCTTTTCGAGAATTCTCTGGTAATATAAACGCAAACCTTCACATACTAATTTAACCAAAGTCATCAAGTGGTACCAGTCATGGAAGTCTTCACAATCCCTTATTCTGTACAACTCTTCTATCACTGAATCATGCCTATACACCTCTTCAGACATACAAAATATTTTTATTTTTTATTTTTAACATTTTTGACATCTATACAAAGCAATGAAATAAAAAAGCAATAGTTTTCAAAGCACTCTGGCAAGCAGTTACAGGACAGATCCCAGAGGTTGTCATAGGCTACCACATGATCTTCTCATATTTTTCTTTTTAGCTGCTCCAGAATATAGGAGGCTAGAGGGCTTAAATATTTTTTACTCATCATAATGGACTTTTCCTTCTTTTTTTGTGTGAATAATATATATACAAAAAAGCAATAAATTTCAAAGCACAGCACCACAATTAGTTGTAGAACACATTTCAGACTTTGACATGGGTTACAATTCCACAATTTTAGGTTTTTACATCTAGCTGCTCTAAAATACTGGAGACTTAAAGAGATATCAATTTAATAATTCACTCTTAGAAACTATTTGCAATCAGGTGGGTCCAGACATGCTGGATGCTAAAAATAAATGGTGATTTAAGACACTTCTCACCACTCTATTTCATCTGTCTCTCTGACTTCAAAAGGTAAACAGAGACTGTTATAACTGGCTGAAGCTTCTTTTCCATTGAACTAAATTTACTTACCAAAATCTGAAAGCAAAGATAAGTATTAAATATAAAACTTCTTGATTTTTTAAAATAACTTCCCTTTTTTCTCCTATCATGTTCTTTGCTTAAAGTAATATTATAGGGTAAAAGTACTTATCAAGAATGGTGAGAAATGCTGAAGGATGATACAGATTTTAATTATTTCACTGTACATAATATAATTCTTGAAAAATACTATTGCAGTGGGGCCAAGATCCAAAAGAGTCCATTTATCTACATTTACCATTTCCTCAATTGTTTTAATGGTAAAACAAGAGGAAAGACTAGGCTTACAGCATCTTCTAGTTGTTTTAGGTATGCTTCCTTCTCCCTGTTAAATTACAAACTCTCAAAGCACAAGAGCTTTCTCTTCTATTATAGCTCTCAGTATACAGCTTTACATGCAAAGTTACTGAAGAAATGTTTTCTAACTGCACAACTGTGTGAAGGATGAATAATGCTCTAAATGATTTTTTCCTTTTTATTATCGAGCCTTCAATTTTTCTTTTTTGAGCCTCAATTTTAATTAGCACCAAAATTTTGTATAATCAAGAGCTAATACATATCAAGGTAAAACGCAATCTTTGGGATTACCTTGAGTTTGTAACAGCACCAGTAACTCAAAGGGGACAATTCAATTCCTAATGTTTTAACACTCAAGAGGTTTAAAGAAAAATTCAAATTGAAGCAAAGCATGAACGACTATTGTAACTCTTAGAAAAAATTATCTATTGGAAGAAAAAGCTGAAAAATGCTCACCACACATCCTTTCTTTTACCCAAGGCAAAATTAAAAATTAAAGTTAACAATGGTTTTCTAGGAGAAACTCTTCCCTTGAAGCACACCAAATTTTTTTTTCTTTTTTTTTTTTTTAACATGGGCAGGCACCGGGAATCGAACCCAGGTCCTCGGGCATGGCAGGCAAGCACTCTACCTGCTGAGCCACCATGGCCCGCCCACACACCAAATTTTTGATAGCTTGGATCTGACAAAATCAAGTATCAAGCTTGAAAGAAAAGTAAGCAGGAATAAATACAAAAGCAAAATGAATATATTTATTCAAGAAGACAAATATTTATATTTCCAGGTAAAGATAAACTGATTTCATCTAATTTGCTCTCATCTGAAAAAAAAAAACCACTAAAATGCAATAAAAATGCATGTGTCTATAATTTTATTTTATTTTCAAAACCATATGCTTACAAAGATGGGAAGAACCAGAGAAGAGTCAACTTTGGAAGCCGTCGAGTACATGGACAAAAGAGTAACTGACTTAGCAAATCCAAAGAAACCTAACTCAATAGTAGTGAGGAATGCAGAAACCACTCATTTACACACTATTTCCCAGTGGCTCAGGAATTAGCAGCTCAAGGTATCTGAGGTGAAAGGTACTACAGTAAGAACTTTAGAAAAATTGTTCCAAAAGTGTTTAGATCTCTAGATTCTATTTCTCACCCTCACTGCTGGGTAACTGTCTACTCCTCATTCCCTACAACCCAAGGCCCAAATTCTGGAAAGAATAAGGTAGGAGGTATCCGAAGCAAGAACAAGGACAGAGGGATTACAAACATATTTTTCAGGAAGACACTCCCTTTGTAGCATGAAACACAGGGGCAAATAGAAGAAGGGAAGATAGGAACTACAAGAACTAAAAGATTCAAGCAAGGAACAAGGCAAAGGTAATTCCCAAGAAAATGGCAAAGAAAAACAACAGGATGACGTGTGGGCTAGATGTAAGAAAGCTCATACTGCACATGCTAGAAGCGCCCAGGAGTGATACCTTCAAGAAAATGAAACTGATAAGTCTGACTAAACACACTGAAGGATGATTTAAAAATTCAGCAGAGATTCTGGGGTTGAATTATTGCTAAGTAGTATATACTGAAAATTAAACAAATTATTATTAACTCTAAGAAAATAAAAAAGTAATGCAGGAATGAAGAAAGCTAAAACTACAGTTTATTAATGGATCAGCTAATGAATATTGATCTAATCAAAATTATAAATACAATTATATTGGGAGGATTGAGGGATAGAAGTGTATAAGAAATGTTTTGTTTTGTATACATATATGTATATGTGATGGGGAAGAGGGAAAAAAAGCTAAGTCCTCATCTTTCATAATGGGAAGACGATAAATACTTAAAACTGAAAAATCAAGAATCAGCAACATATGCATGTCTTTTGTTGATATACTAAATGCCAAAAGAATCAGCTAAAAATGTTGTAAAAATATAGCCAGGCTCTGGAGAGCAGGAAATAGAGAAAAAGGGAGTTAGGGAGCAGAGCTGGCCTTCCATCTATGTACACTGACAACTGAAAAAAAAAAAAAAGGATATACCTATCACATACAGACAGTACCCAGTTTGAACACAGAAAAATTGTAGAATTGTAATACTTCTTCTTGAGTTAAAAAAAGACTTTTTCTTTGAAGAAGAAAGTCTGGGGAAGACAGAGATGTCCTTGGCTGAAGTATTTCATTAAATTTCTCTTCGTATATCTTATATATATTTTAACAAAATGCTATTAACATATAAATGGAAAAATTAATATTTAAAACCTACAAATATAAGCAGTATTTAAAAATTTTTAAAGATGGCTATCTTTTCTCTATTCATAAATGTAAAATTTCAGCTTACATAGAAAGAACTTTTTAGTCAACCTTATTTAAATCATAAAACGTTTACTACATGTTTATCTAGTATCAACCCAAATTATTTTTGACTGTCATACTGCCAATTCTACTCTAAAAAGGAACTGGGACACAAAAATTATTGACCCATAATCAAAGACAATTCAGATCATAATATTACGTCATATTAAAATGATAAGAAACCACTATATGTAAAAACATCTTATGAGTCAGATCATTACTTTGGAATATTTTATTCTTGCCCCACTCATTCAACACTCAGGTTTGTCCACTTTTGCTTACAAAACCATCCTTTAAAGTACTGAGCAAAACATAGAAAGTACAAAGCACTGGATTTAAAATAAGCATAAAAAGTATTTTAATGGCGAAAAAGAAGTGGGAAACAAACTTTCTTCTCCAAAGGTATAATGCCATGAGTCTTCCCATCTGGGCATGACCACTAAGACAACAAAACAGTAGAAAACAGGCAAACCACATAGGAAATCCTTGCATGGAGTGTCAAAGCACAATCTAAATATTTTAGAGGACTCCTATCCTTTGTGTCCAGATGAAAACTGCATAAAATTGCTTCCTAATTATTTCACAAAGGTTTAGAAATTTAGGAAGTCTAAAGAGGTACTACCTTAATGAAAGCAGCCAATTATACCCTTATCCAAAATGAATATACATTATTTTAGATTTTAACTTTACCTTTCTTATCTGAAAGGCTTTCTGGCCATAAGAAACTAAGTAATATATAATTTGTTCAAAGTGATGAAAGAGCACTCTAAATAGATCAAATTACAATTGAACTCTGGTGCTATTTTAATATCTTTATCTCACTGCAAATTTCTCTGTGGCAAGTACAAACACTAAGGACAACTGGACATCCTTTACAGCACACCCATCATTTCTAGCAATTAAGGACTGGTCTTGGTACCAAGGTTTGAGAATATTGGCAACCAAATGAACTAAAGACACGGTAATTTTTATCTTTGATAATTTTTTTTTAAAGATTACATTAAAATAATTTTGGAATAAAAGGGGAGAAGATGGCAGCTTAGTAAGACGCGCGGGTCTTAGTTCCTCCTCCAGAGCAGCTACTAGGGAAGTAGAAACGGTACAGAACAGCTCCCGGAGCCACAACAGAGAACCAAGAAGACAGCGTACCCCATTCTGGAACGGCTGACTGGCTGGAAGAACCCGCTGCGGTGAGATCACCAAGGGGTGCGCGCTTCCCCGGGCCAGGGCGGCAGGCGGCCGGAGTCCCTCCCTCCCTCCTTCCCAGGCTGGCTGGGAGAATTGGACAGGCGATACCCTCAAGCCGCGGCGGCTGGCGCCCCCCCCCACGCGCGGCCCTGCAGCACCAGCTGGGAGAATTGGATCGGAGATCCCCCAAGCTGCGGAGACCGGCGACAGGGGTCCCTACCAAACACATGGCTTCCTGGTCCGGCTGGGAAAGGTGGATAGGCGTTCCCCAAGCTGTGGCGGCCGGTGCCCCCCCGCCACGCTTGGTGCCCCGGGCCGGCTGGGAAATTTGGACAGGCGCTCCCCCAAGCCGCGGCAGCCGGCGCCCCCCCCCACTCTTGGCGCCCAGGGCCGGCTGGGAAATTTGGACAGGCGCTCCACCAAGCGGCAGAGGCCGACACCCCCCCCGCCACGCTTGGCGCCCCGGGCCGGCTGGGATATTTGGACAGGCGCTCCCCCAAGCCGCGGAGGCCGGCAACCCCCCGCCACGCTTCGCGCCCTGGGCCGGCTGGGAAATTTGGACAGGCGCTCCCCCACATCGCGGCGGCCGGCGACACCCCGCCACGCTTGGCGCCCCAGGCAGGCTGGGAAATTTGGACCGGTGCTCCCTCAAGCCGCGGAGGTCGGTGCCCCCCGCCACACTTGGCGCCCCGGGCCGACGGGGAAATACGGAAAGGCACTCCCCCAAGCCACGGAGGCCGGCGACCCTCCCCACGCACGGATCCCCGGGCTGGCTGGGAGATCCGGATCGGCACTCCCCCAAGCCACTTTGGCTGGCGGCCCTCCCCCACAGTGAGAGTTTTCCAAAGTTAAAGGAGCCACAGCATCTTTTACTGGTGGGACCCGCAGACAGACGAGCGCCACGAGCGCCACCTACTGGGCAGGATAAGAAAAACAGAGCCCAGAGATTTCACAGAAAAATCTTTCAACCTCCTGGGTCCCACACCCAGGGAAATCTGATTAAATGCCCAGACGCCAGCAGAAAATAATGGATCACACTCGGAAAATTGAAGATATGGCCCAGTCAAAGGAACAAACCAATAGTTCAAATGAGATACAGGAGCTGAGACAACTAAAGCTGAATATATGAACAGAAATGGAAAACCTCTTCAAAAACCAAATCAATAAATTGAGGGAGGACACGAAGAAGACACGGGCTGAACAAAAAGAAGAAATAGAAAAACTGAAAAAACAAATCGCAGAACTTATGGGAGTGAAGGACAAAGGAGAAAAGATGGAAAAAACAATGGATACCTACAATGGTAGATTTAAAGAGACAGAAGCTAGAATTAGTGAATGGGAGGATGGAACACCTGAATTCCAAAAAGAAACAGAAACTAGAGGGAAAAGAATGGAAAAACTTGAGCAGGGGTTCAGGGAACTGAATGACAATATGAAGCGCACAAATATACGTGTTGTGGGTGTCCCAGAAGGAGAAGAGAAGGGAAAAGGAGGAGAAAAACTAATGGAAGAAATTTTCAATGAAAATTTCCCAACTCTTATGAAAGACCTAAAATTACAGATCCAAGAAGTGCAGCGCACCCCAAAGAGAATAGACCCAAATAGGCGTTCTCCAAGACACTTGCTAGTTAGAACGTCAGACGCCAAAGAGAAAGAGAGGATCTTGAAAGCAGCAAGAGAAAAACAATCCATCACATACAAGGGAAATCCAATAAGACTATGTGTAGATTTCTCAGCAGAAACCATGGAAGCTAGAAGACAGTGGGATGATATATTTAAATTAGAAAAGAGAAAAACTGCCAACCAAGACTTCTATATCCAGCAAAATTGTCCTTCAAAAATGGGGGAGAAATTAAAACATTTTCAGACAAAAAGTCACTGAGAGAATTCGTGACCAAGAGACCAGCTCTGCAAGAAATACTAAAGGGAGCACTAGAGTCAGAAACGAAAAGACAGAAGAGAGAGGTATGGAGAAGAGTGTAGAAAGAAGGAAAATCAGATATGACATATATAATACAAAAGGCAAAATGGTAGAGGAAAATATTATCCAAACAGTAATAACACTAAATGTTAATGGACTGAATTCCCCAATCAAAAGACACAGATTGGCAGAATGGATTAAAAAACAGGATCCTTCTATATGCTGTCTACAGGAAACACATCTTAGACCCAAAGATAAACATAGGTTGAAAGTGAAAGGTTGGGAAAAGATATTTCATGCAAATAACAACCAGAAAAGAGCAGGAGTAGCTATACTAATATCCAACAAATTAGACTTCAAATGTAAAACAGTTAAAAGAGACAAAGAAAGACACTATATACTAATAAAAGGAACAATTAAACAAGAAGACATAACAATCATAAATATTTATGCACCGAACCAGAATGCCCCAAATACGTGAGGAACACACTGCAAACACTGAAAAGGGAAATAGAAACATATACCATAATAGTTGGAGACTTCAATTCACCACTCTCATCAATGGACAGAATATCTAGACAGAGGATCAATAAAGAAATAGAGAATCTGAATATTACTATAAATGAGCTAGACTTAACAGACATTTATAGGACATTACATCCCACAACAGCAGGATACACCTTTTTCTCAAGTGCTCATGGATCATTCTCAAAGATAGACCATATGCTGGGTCACAAAGCAAGTCTTAACAAATTTAAAAAGATTGAAATCATACACAACACTTTCTCAGATCATAAAGGAATGAAGTTGGAAATCAATAACAGGCGGAGTGCCAGAAAATTCACAAATACGTGGAGGCTCAACAACACACTCTTAAACAATGAGTGGGTCAAGGAAGAAATTGCAAGAGAAATTAGTAAATATCTCGAGGTGAATGAAAACGAAAACACAACATATCAAAACTTATGGGATGCAGCAAAGGCAGTGCTAAGAGGGAAATTTATTGCCCTAAATGCCTATATCAGAAAAGAAGAAAAAGCAAAAATTCAGGAATTAACTGTCCACTTGGAAGAACTGGAGAAAGAACAGCAAACTAACCCCAAAGCAAGCAAAAGGAAAGATATAACAAAGATTAGAGTAGAAATAAATGAAATAGAAAACATGAAAACAATAGAGAAAATCAATAAGACCAGAAGTTGGTTCTATGAGAAAATCAATAAGATTGATGGGCCCTTAGCAAGATTGACAAAAAGAAGAAGAGAGAGGATGCAAATAAATAAGATCAGAAATGGAAGAGGAGACATAACCACTGACCTCACAGAAATAAAGGAGGTAATAACAGGATACTATGAACAACTTTACGCTAATAAATACAACAATTTAGATGAAATGGACGGGTTCCTGGAAAGACATGAACAACCAACTTTGACTCAAGAAGAAATAGATGACCTCAACAAACCAATCACAAGTAAAGAAATTGAATTAGTCATTCAAAAGCTTCCTAAAAAGAAAATTCCAGGACCAGACGGCTTCACATGTAAATTCTACCAAACATTCCAGAAAGAATTAGTACCAACTCTCCTCAAACTCTTCAAAAAAATTGAAGTGGAGGGAAAACTACCTAATTCATTCTATGAAGCCAACATCACCCTCATACCAAAACCAGGCAAAGATATTGCAAAAGAAGAAAACTACAGACCAATTTTCTAATGAATATAGATGCAAAAATCCTCAACAAAATTCTAGCAAATCGAATCCAACAACACATTAAAACAATTATACATCATGACCAAGTAGGATTCATCCCAGGTATGCAAGGATGGTTCAACATAAGAAAACCAATTAATGTAATACACCATATCAACAAATCAAAGCAGAAAAATCACATGATCATCTCAACTGATGTAGAAAAAGCATTTGACAAGATTCAACATCCTTTCCTGTTGAAAACACTTCAAAAGATAGGAATACAAGGGAACTTCCTTAAAATGATAGAGGGAATATATGAAAAACCCACAGCTAATATCATCCTCAATGGGGAAAAATTGAAAACTTTCCCCCTAAGATCAGGAACAAGACAAGGATGTCCACTATCACCACTGTTATTCAACATCGTGTTGGAGGTTCTAGCCAGAGCAATCAGACAAGAAAAAGAAATACAAGGCATCAAAATTGGAAAGGAAGAAGTAAAACTATCACTGTTTGCAGACGATATGATACTATACGTCGAAAACCCGGAAAAATCCACAACAAAACTACTAGAGCTAATAAATGAGTACAGCAAAGTAGCAGGTTACAAGATCAACATTCAAAAATCTGTAGCATTTCTATACACTAGTAATGAACAAGCTGAGGGGGAAATCAAGAAACGAATCCCATTTACAATTGCAACTAAAAGAATAAAATACCTAGGAATAAATTTAACTAAAGAGACAAAAAACCTATATAAAGAAAACTACAAAAAACTGCTAAAAGAAATCACAGAAGACCTAAATAGATGGAAGGGCATACCGTGTTCATGGATTGGAAGACTAAATATAGTTAAGATCTCAATCCTACCTAAATTGATTTACAGATTCAATGCAATACCAATCAAAATCCCAACAACCTATTTTTCAGAAATAGAAAAACCAATAAGCAAATTTATCTGGAAGGGCAGGGTGCCCCGAATTGCTAAAAACATCTTGAGGAAAAAAAACGAAGCTGGAGGTCTCGCGCTGCCTGACTTTAAGGCATATTATGAAGCCACAGTGGTCAAAACAGCATGGTATTGGCATAAAGATAGATATATCGACCAATGGAATCGAATAGAGTGCTCAGATATAGACCCTCTCATCTATGGACATTTGATCTTTGATAAGGCAGTCAAGCCAACTAACCTGGGACAGAACAGTCTCTTCAATAAATGGTGCCTAGAGAACTGGATATCCATATGCAAAAGGATGAAAGAAGACCCATCTCTCACACCCTATACAAAAGTTAACTCAAAATGGATCAAAGATCTAAACATTAGGTCTAAGACCATAAAACAGTTAGAGGAAAATGTAGGGAGATATCTTATGAATCTTACAATTGGAGGTGGTTTTATGGACCTTAAACCTAAAGCAAGAGCACTGAAGAAGGAAATAAATAAATGGGAACTCCTCAAAATTAAACACTTTTGTGCATCAAAGAACTTCATCAAGAAAGTAGAAAGACAGCCTACACAATGGGAGACAATATTTGGAAACGACATATCAGATAAAGGTCTAGTATCCAGAATTTATAGAGATTGTTCAACTCAACAACAAAAAGACAGCCAACCCAATTACAAAATGGGAAAAAGACTTGAACAGACACCTATCAGAAGAGGAAATACGGATGGCCAAGAGGCACATGAAGAGATGCTCAATGTCCCTGGCCATTAGAGAAATGCAAATCAAAACCACAATGAGATATCATCTCACACCCACCAGAATGGCCATTATCAACAAAACAGAAAATGACAAGTGCTGGAGAGGATGCGGTGAAAGAGGCACACTTATCCACTGTTGGTGGGAATGTCAAACGGTGCAACCACTGTGGAAGGCAGTTTGGCGGTTCCTCAAAAAACTGAATATAGAATTGCCATACGACCCAGCAATAGCATTGCTAGGTATCTACTCAGAGGACTTAAGGGCAAATACACAAACAGACATTTGCACACCAATGTTTATAGCAGCATTATTTACAATTGCAAAGAGATGGAAACAGCCAAAATGTCCATCAACAGACGAGTGGCTAAACAAACTGTGGTATATACATACAATGGAATATTATGCAGCTTTAAGACAGAATAAATTTATGAAGCATGTATAACATGGATGGACCTAGAGAACATTATGCTGAGTGAGTCTAGCCAAAAACTAAAGGACAAATACTGTATGGTCCCACTGATGTGAACCAACATTCGAGAATAAACTTGGAATTTGTCATTGGTAACAGAGACCAGCAGGAGTTAGAAACAGGGTAAGATAATGGGTAATTGGAGCTGAAAGGATACAGACTGTGCAACAGGACTAGATACAAAAACTCAAAAATGGACAGCACAATAATACCTAATTGTAATGTAATTACGTTAAAACACTGAATGAAGCTGCATCTGAGCTATAGCTTTTTTTGTTTGTTTGTGTCTTTTGTTATTTTTTCTTTTTCCTTTTCTTTTTTTTATTATTATTATTTTTATTTTTTTCTATATTAACATTCTATATCTTTTTCTGTTGTTTTGCTAGTTCTTCTCCTAAATCGATGCAAATGTACTAAGAAATGATGATCATACATCTATGTGATGATGTTAAGAATTACTGATTGCATATGTAGAATGGAATGATTTCTAAATGTTGTGTTAATTTCTTTTTTTTCTTTAATTAATAAAAAAAATAATAATTTTGAATAGTACAGAATGGTTTATAATTCCTTCTCTATAGTGGTTGTTTCCTGCCTTAACAGAATTTCCTTTATATGCTTTGGTTTGATAAAATACTTTTAATGATGGACTTAGACTCAAGGAAAAGATTCACCCAGTGGCCTGGCTATAGCTTGCATGTACTTATTTCAATGTAGGGAACCCTAGACAAAGTCATGAGATAATCCAGTTTGTTTTTATCACCCTCACCTCTTTTATTTTATTTTAACATTTGTTCCCCCTATTATTTATTTTTATTCTGTATGTTCTACTCGTCTGTTGACAAGGTAGATAAAAGGAGCATCAGACACAAGGTTTTCACAATCACACAGTCACATTGTGAAAGCTATATCATTATTCAATCATCATCAAGAAACACGGCTGGGCGGGCCAAGGTGGCTCAGCAGGCAAGAATGCTTGCCTGCCATGCCAGAGGACCTGGGTTTGATTCCCGGTGCCTGCTCATGTAAAAAGAAAAAAAAAGAGAAATGGCTACTGGAATACAGCTCTACATTTTTAGGCAGTTCCCTCCAGCCTCTCCATTACATCTTGAATAACAAAGTGATATCTACTTAATGCATAAGAATAACCTCCAGGATAACCTCTCAACTATGTTTGGAAGCTCTTAGCCACTGACACTTTGTCTCACTCATTTCACTCTTCCCCCTTTTGGTCGAGAAGGTTTTCTCAATTCCTTGATGCTGAGTCTCAACTCATTCCAGGATTTCTGTCCCATGTTGCCAGGAAGGTCCACACCCCTGGGAGTCATGTCCCACATAGACAGGGGGAGGGTGGTGAGTTTGCTTGTTGTGTTGGCTGGAGAGAGAGGCCACATCTGAGCAACAAAAGAGGATCTCCTGGGGGTGACTCTCAGGCCTAAATTTCAAGTAGACTTGACCTATCCTTTGGCCCTCACCTCTTTTTATCCATAGCTCTTTCCTCCATCTCAGGGACCTCCATTCTAAACTTATACCCAAGTTTTTCAATACTCTCAAACTGCCCTGGTCCTCCAAAAATTAGCAAGTCCTCTAATACTAGCTTTACAACCCTATTACTTGCCCCACCTCAGCTTGCTCACACATTCCCTATTTCAAACATTTGCTACACTAAATTGCCAGCCCCCTTACATTCAGATCACTGTCAGAATGGAAGGGGGAAAAAACTTATCTTATATGATTTATTGAAACTCCCCTTCACTTGGAGACTCAAATACTATCAATACCATTCTAGACCTCTTCCTCAAATCTTGGAAGAAATTATGCCCCTCCTCCTCCCCACGGTTGCTTCCCAGGTGATGAACCAAGCCCCACTCACCCACTATAGAACCATGATCCATCAGTTATCCCTGTCCTGTAACCAGTATTTTTTCATTCGACCCTTCCACATCTCTATTTGTACTAAAATCTTCCCCATACTTAGATGATAATTTTAAAAAAACAATCGAAGTCTATTTCCCTTTTAAGTTGCAGCCTTACCTCCCTCCGTTTCTTCACTACCAAGCTTTCTCAAAGAGTAGTCTGCACTGTGTGTCATTTCTTCAGTTCTCCACCCCTCCTCCTCAGCGACCACTACCCTATTTCCCTAGCCACTGCTTTCTTCAAAATGCTCTGAAGATCAGGAATGACCTGACAAATCGTGTATTCTGTTCTCACTCTGGTAGAGGGAAGACTATCACTTGGTGTCTCTCAAGTTTTCTTTTTTCTTTTTTTCTTTTTGCATGATTTCATTCATTTTCAGGCTACAACTAATTTCTATATGATTTCCAAATCTTAATCATGGTACTCACTTTTCTCTAACTGCCTTCTTAACATATTTCCCCTGAGAACCCCAAAGAGGGTATCTTTACTTTAACATTTTTGAATCTGTAACCACTGTCCCTAACCAAACCTGCTCCTCCTAATAGACTCTACCTCTCATTTGTATTATGACATCACCATCTGTCCATTCTTCACAACTTAACACCTCAGAATCATACATTTTTTTCCTTCTCCCTAACCTCCAGATATTTAATTCTTCTCCAAATCTTTTCATTCTGCTTCAGTTCAAATTCATCCTGATCACAATTTCCATCTCCATCCTTAGGCTGTCTTTTGTTTTATCTTGTCTGGACAAGTCTCCAAACTGGTCTTCTAATCCCCAATCTTTCCCCACTATAATCCACTTCCCAATACTGTGTCCAGAAGTATCCTTGTGAAAGTGCAGTACTCAGAAAAAAAAAACTAGATCTATAGGGATTCTTTCTAAATAGAGCTCAAGTGAACAGTGTTCTTGTTAATCTGTTCTCACAAGGTAGTAGCCACAAAACAAATCAAAGCTTCATTACTTTATGTAGAATTAGCTGAGAGTGTTTTTTTACACATCTTATAAAATACTGATAAACATGAAACATGACTATAGGATCACCACACATTTTATTAAATATGCAAATTTGAAGCTTTTTTAGTTTCTCAAGACTAGATTGTCTTAGAATAATGAATTTCCCTGATGGTTTCTTTCCAGATAACACATTTCATACATACACTTCCAAAAACCTAGGGTGCATAACAGATTCAGTGAGAAAATGGCTCTTAATTTCAGCCACGATGGTAGTGACTAAAGAAAAGCAATCTTAAATAACTGACTAAAACCTGACTCTCACTCTTCCACTGTCATCACTCCAGTCTTAGCCACCATCATCACTTGCCTGTCTACTGCAGAAACCACTCAACTGGTTTCCCTACTTTTACTCTAGATGTCAACAACAACATTTACAGAGCAGCTATAGTCATCATTTTAAAACATAAATCAGATTTTGTTACTCATCTGTCTAAAAGCTTCCTACTGCACTTGGGAAAAAATCCAAACTCTCTCCCTGACCTACAAGAGCCTTCATGATTCGGCACCACTATGTGCTTCTCTGATTCCATCTTCTATAACTCTACCCCACTTTGTCCTCTCACCTCCAATCACAACGGCCTCCTTTCTGTTCTTCAAACATGCCTTGCTCATTTAGCATCTTTATCATTTTCTATTTTCTCTGCCTCAAATAACCACATGGATATCCTTATTCTCTTCATTTTTGTCTCAGTGTAAATGTTACCTCCTCTGAAAGTGAACCCAAACAACCAATCTAAAATAGCCACTCCCTTCCTCCCACACCCTCAGCCACTTTTCATCCTATTAATTTCATTCTCATCATAGGATATATCTAAATTATTTTCCTTTGTTTGTGGTCTGTTGCTCCCTACTAGAAATTCATTTATTGTTTAATCTCTTCTAGCACTAGGACAGTGTCTTGACAGGAGGAATTCAGATACATATTAATCAATTAATAGACATATGATAATGTCCTCAAAGTTAAATCTCCTGAGCGTCAATTCCTTGTCTAAATCTCCTTTAAGATGTCCCAGGGGCACTGTAAACTTAACATGTCCAAAGCTCATCACATTACTTCCTAAATCTGGTCTTCTTCCTGTATTCTCTATCTCTCTATCAATCTTCCTTATTTTCTCTATTCATCACCCTTATTCCCTCTCTCCATCACCAAGAACTTAAGATTTGACATCCTGCCTATCTCTCAAATACATCCCTTTTTCTCTATCCCCACTGTCACTACTTCAATTCATATCTCATCATCTCTCATCTTAATGTCTAAAACCTATTTTCTCTACTTCATTTAACCCCACTACATTTAACCATCAACGTGAGCCTTCCAAAATACAAATATGACCATATTTCTCCCTTTGGTATTCACTAGTTCCCCAGGACCATCACCTATAAAATTCAAATTCCTTAATGCAGGATATATGGGCCTTCACATCTGACCCATGTTTACTGTCCAAACACCTTTTCTTGTGCCTCCTTACAGCCCCATGCAGGACCATTCGCTGTTTCTGAAATTTATTGCTTCATATTGCTAGAACTTCATCTTAATTGTCCCAAATGAAAGCTTTTCCTGACCCACTCTAGCAGATTTGTAGTATATAGCACTTATCATACAGTACAATTTACATATCTGTCTGTCACCAAATTTGCGGGCTCTCTGAAGACAGAAATGGCATATTTTCTGGTCTCTCATTGCTGTAATGTGATTTGCCCTATATATTTAGAATTTATGGTAAGACCTCCATGTAAATCAAGTTACACACTGCCCTCAGTGAGGCCTGGTTCAATCACATAATTAATGATCTGAATTTCCTTCTCCACCTGTACCCCTTTACCTTTTTTATAGCCAAAGTTCAAAACTAAATATCATAGTTAAATGAAAAAGCATTTGTAGAGATTTACTTTTCATGTCAGTGTTAACTGGCTCAGAGCTAAATTTTTAGATATGTTTACAGCTTAAACTGGGAAACTGAGCACACATCTCTATTTCCTCTGAGGTATTACTGAAATGATGGAAAAGAAACTTTAAAAAGAATAAAACAGCAATAATACTGGAAGTGATGTGGGAGAAAAATTAAAGAAAAAGGGATTAGCAAACCAGAAATTTTAAGAAACCCGTAGAACGAAGAAAGCAGATAAATGAGGCTTTCATGTATAGTGAAAAGGTAGACTGCATAATCCAAAAATAATCTTCCTCACTTATAGAATGCCTGGAAATGCTAAAAAAAAATTCCAAAAACATTCTTTTAAATAATTACAAAACTAAGTTCACAAGAAAATCCCCATGGGTCAATATGACAGAGAAAATAAGCTGGTCAGCAAGTACTGAAGTCATAATTGGCCTGGAATGTCCATTTCAGTAACTAAATGCTTGAGACGGAGAACTGCAAATTAGAGTCCTCCAAATAGAGCTGGGAACTTGAAGGATTAAACCCCCTTTTGTAAAAGACAACAGGGAAATTTGCTTGCTTCAGTTGGGATTCCATATTAGAGGTGGAAATATCCCCTAAGAATCTGTAACCACCACCTGTTATCAAGTATATGGGGTTCAGATATACCTGCTCAGCTCAGAAGACTCCAAGCAGAGAAATTACAATGTGAGCTTAGTAGCTCCCACAGGTGTCAAAGAAAAACCTTAGCCAGATTTCTGGAATAACACACTTTCTAACCAGGCTGTACAGAATTCTCTTGAATGCTACCTAAGCAAGCATTTTAAGCTCACAATTCCAAATCACAAAACATTCAAACAAATAACAGGTAACTGAAAAATACAAGAAGGCAAGATTATCATAAAAAGAAAGCGAAGATTTATAAATGTTGTAGTCCAAGACATTGGAGGTAAGCACAGTTCTGCCCTTGAGCAGTATAAGTATGCTGCTCAAGTTTTCTTCTTTTATAGCAGAGTCATTAGTACTGTGGAAAATTGAAAACTCTTACATAAAGAGGAATGTTTTTGAAAATTGTAATATTCTCACCTAGGGTAAGCACCGATCCCTTATCTCAAAAGCATTTGGAAATGTGTGAAGGGATTTTGGTTCTCCCAATGACTGTGGTGGAGAACAGGGGCACTAAACATTAAGTTCAGAACAATCCCATAGAGCGAAGTATAATACTGCCAAAATGCCATTTATGGATTGCTCAGAAACACTTTGCTAAAGTAACCAAATCAGAAACTGTTAGCAATGTTAACTCCAAAACGTAAGACTTGGGACAGAAACTTTTACCTGTGAGTGTGCATATATTCTTCTGTACTAATTTAACTTTGTTTTACTATGTAACATTAATAGCTTTTAAAGGTAAAATAAATTTACCATAAATAAATAGCTGGAGGGGGAAGCTGTCCTGTTCTTTAGTCAACATAAATCTTTCCCTCTCGATAAACTGGTTTGTTCAGAGAACCAAGGATAAAGACAAGGCACTTGACTATGCTGGAATTCCTAGGCTCAGAAGAATCCTCTCTTCAAACATTAAAAAATTTTTTAGCTACAATATGTCCAAAACTGAAGCAGTCTTACTGATGCTGGTTCTGTGTTCATATAGTAAGGACCAAACAGCTCTTCTGAGGTAGGAGCTACACACCAATGCCTTTCAAGGCTGACAAAAAAATGAAGGAAGGAGCCAAAGTCAAAACAATGACCATGTAAATTTGAAGTGGTGTGGTATAATGGTTCTGCCGTGCAGTTCAAGAATATATCACATAGTAAACTAATGAAAATCTACTGTTAACAACTAATCTACCAATGTGGCAGATCTGTTTTGGATTTACAGGGAGGACAATTAATGAAACACTTGCACAGTTGAAAATGGAAAATAAAAGGATATAACTGATGTGTACTAAAAGCAAACAGGAAGTGCCTACTAAAAAAAAAACCTTCGTTTTACTCCAGAACTTTGTCTGACACAGATACCAAATTCTCAATACATTCACACACATGCAACACACAAACACATATATACAATTTGGATGCACCACATCTGCTCATGTACAGAACAGTTTTCTGTTTACTTCTGCTTTCTCTTCCTAACCCTTCATTGTAAGTAGAGCAGTTAGCATATAGAGGCATACGTTACTTATACTAAACCAAATGGCCAATAATATGTTTAGGACAACATCAAACTGATGGAGGGTAAAGGAAAAACATGAACTGGTTCTTTAAAGGCAAATGTCCCCTTTTCTTCACTAGGGACATGTTTACTCAACTTTTATCTTTATATGCCAGAAAGTTATTCTATTTAACAGTAACAAAAGAAAATCCTTGCTTACCTTGTTTAACTCTAGAATATCTGTATTTTTCATTTACCATTATAAAACTGTAATAAAACATTTTTATATGTAGCTGTTATATGTAGGGCAGTAAAGATCTATTTGTTTATTGACTTTATTCATTTACTCTTTATGGTGGGATAAAATTATTCTAAAAGAATAAGTCCTAGATATTTTTTCTATAAATTAACCATCTTATTTAAGCTTCTTGCACACTGAAGAAAATCAGAACAGGTTCAAACAGTGTCAGAAAAAAAACCTGGACTCAAGAACTAAACTGACCTAGACCTGTGCCAAGAGGCACCTTGAAACACATTTAAAAGCATCACAACAAAAGGAACAGACAGAGTACTTAGATTACATTAAGAGGTCCCCAGAGTTTGGAAGCAGGATCATCCTTCAAGAATTAAGTTATTAAAAGTGAATATAAGGAGACTTCCAGGAAGATAGCCAACTAGAGTAGCTCAAGATTAACCCTGCCCCACAGAAAAGCTAAAGAAGGGACAGGAGAGCAACCAAGTTGGCAATTCAGGAGTGCTGATGACCTGGGAGAGCCTTCCGCTCCACAACTGGCAGACCTGGTTGCAGAGGATGAGGAACTGAGAGGCAGGAAGCTAGAGCCTGGTGTGGAGGTGTGGAGCCTCAGAGCCCGCAGGAGTGCATAGATGGGAAGATGGGACTAGGAAGTAAGTCAGGCCACGTTCCTGGGGAGCGTTACCCTCATCAGTACAGCCCCATGACCAGTGACTCACCCCACACCCCACACAACTGAACCCCATCACCTCAGGTGCCCCCAACCCCATCAGTGCCCAGTGCACATACCTGCCCCACCCCCCCACCCCAAGTACAGCGCAATACACCTCTCCTGCACACCTTCCGAGTACTACCTCCCCTCCCTGTTCCCTGTAGGCTATTGCCAGCACTTAAAGGTTGTAGGCACTAATCTCCACACCTAGGCTACCCCTGCCCTCCGCTAATAGTGTCACACAGCCTCATACCATCCCCCACCCCCTGAACTCAGTGCATCCGTTTACGGCACTCCTAGGCCCACGCATGCGCACAGGCCCCCAATCACGTCATTTAGCTCTGGGAACCGCACTTTACAGTAGTGCTAGAACCGCACATGGCAACAGCCCTCAGCCTCACTTCCCAGCTTTGAGAAAGTGCCAACCTGCGCAGATGGGTCACAGCTGCTGCCAATCCACGAAGCAAAATGCTGACCTGCTCCTGCAGCTCTACACATGAGCAAAAAGAGCCCCATGACTTAGAACAGCGCACACCAGGGTTATGCCCCCCAAACCGGTGCACCCACACAGCTACATCCTCCCTGTCTGCTGGGCACCCATGTTCACAAGTATCAGCATTAACACCCCCAACCTGCGCCCACACGTGCCCTGAAACAAATCACTGTACTGAGTGCTCCACTCCGTGTCCTCCTCCCTACTGTACAACCATCCTGCAAACACAAGAACTCAGACTACTGAAAGAAACCAACTCCCAAAGTAAATCAATCAAGATATTTACATGCCACAAAGACAGTAGAAGATCACTAAGCATACCACAATGCAGACAGATATAGCCCTGCCTAATGACCAAATTAAGACCCCAGACGAGACCCAGACATTAGAACAACTAATCAAAGATGTTCATAAAACTCTAATTAATAAGCTAAGCGGGATAGCAAATGACATACAGGAGATCAAGAAGACTGTGGAAGAGCACAAGGAGGAATTTGAAAGTATAAATAGAGAAATAGCAAAAATCACAGAGATTAAAGACTCTGCTGACCAAACAAAAAGCATACTAGAGGCACACAACACCAGATTTGAAGTGACAGAAGAAAGAATAAGTGACATAGAGGACAGGATAATTGACTTTGAAGACTCAAAACAGAAAATGGCAAAAAAGATGGAGAAAACTCAATGGGCACACAGGGAAATGATAGAAAACACAAAACACACAAATATAAGAATCACTGGTATCCCAGGAGAAGAGAGGAGTAAAGGGCTAAGAACAGTAGCTGAGTATATAATGGGGAAAAACTTCCCAACCCTCATAAAGGACATAAATATACAAGTTAAAGAAGCCCAAAGAACTTCAAACAGAATAAATCCAAATACACTTTCCCCAAGGCACATACTAATTAGTCTGTCAAATGTTGACTAGAAGCAGAAAATCCTGAAAGTGACAAGAGAAAAACAATCTACTACATACAATGGAAACCCAATAAGACTGAGTTCAGACTACTCGACTAACACCCTGGAGGCGAGAAGGCAGTAGTACGATACAGTCAAGATCCTGAAAGAGAAAGACTTCTAGCCAAGAATTCTGTATTCAGCCAAACTGTCCTTCAAAATTGAGGGAGAGTTTAAAGTTTTCACAAAGAAGTGCTGAAAGAATGTGTCAACAAGAGACTGGGCCTACAAGAAATACTAAAAGGAATTCTCCCAGCTGAAAAAAAAAAAAAAAAGATAGGAGAGGGAGGTCTGGAGGAGGGCACAGAATTGAAGACTACCACTAAGGGTAATTTAAAGAATACAAAGAAAAAGCGGGAAAAGAATATATAGATCTGACAAATAAAATAAAAAAGATAAGATGGTGGAATCAACAAACACCTTTTCAGTAATAACTTTGAATGTTAAAGGACTAAACTTATCAATTAAAAGATACAGATTGGTAGAATGGATTAAGAAACATAATCCAGCTATATGATGCATACAAGAGACTCATCTTAGACACAAGGGTACAAATAGATTGAAATGAAAGGATGGAAAAAGATTTTACATGCAAGTTGTAACCAAAAGAAAGTAGGGGTAGCTATAGTAATATCGGACAAAATAGACTTTAAATGTAAAGACATCATAAGAGACAAAGAAGGACATTATATACTAATTAAGGGGTCAATTCACCAAGAAGATATAACAATCATAAAGGTTTATGCTCCCAATCATGGAGCTCCAAAGTACACAAGACAGACATTGGCAAAACTGAAGGGAGCAATAGATGTTTCAACAATAATAGTAGGAAACTTCAATACACTACGCTCCTCTATAGACAGAACAACCAGACAGAGAATCAACAAGGAAGCAGAGAAGTTAAATAACTTGATAAATGAATTTGACCCAACAGACATAGAAGGTCATTGCACCCCAAAGCACAAGGTTATACATTCTTCTTTAGCACTCATGGAGCACTCTCCAGGATAGGTCATATGCTGGAGCACAAACTATGTCTTCATAAATTTAAAAATACTGAAATTATTCAAAGCACTTTCTCTGATCACAATGGGATGAAGCTGGGTCTCAATAACCACCAAAGAACGAGAATATTCACAAATACATGGAGATTAAATAACACACTCTTAAACAACCAGTGGGTCAAAGAAGAAATTGCTGGAGAAATCAATAGCTATTTGGAGATGAATGAAAATGAGAACACAACTTATCAGAACGTATGGGATGTGGCAAAGGCTGTGCTGAGAGGGAAATTTATTGCCCTAAATGCCTATATCAAAAAACAAGAAAGAGCAAAAATTGAGGTCTTAACAGCAAACCTGGAGGAACTTGAGAAAGAACAGCAAACTAACCCCAAAGCAAATAGGAGAAGAGAAATAACAAAGATTAAAGCAGAGATAAGTGAACAGGAGAACAAAAGAATAATAGAAAGAATCAATAAAACTAAGAGTTGGTTCTTTGAGAAAATCAATAAAATTGAAGGGCCACTAGCAAGACTGACAAAGAAAAAAAAGAGAGAGGATGCAATTAACAAAATCAGAAATGAGAACAGGTACATTACAACAGAGCCTGAAGCAATAAAAGAAATCATACGTGGATACCTGAACAACTATACACCAACAAACTAGACAACTCTCCCCAAACTGATCTACAGATTCAACACAGTACCAATCAAAATTCCAACAACCTACTTTGAAGATGTGGAAAAGCTAACTACCAAACTCATCTGGAAGGGAAAGAGACCTCGAATAGCTAAAAGCATCCTAAAAAAGAACAAAGTGGGAGGATTAATACTCCCTGACTTTAAAACCTATTATAAAGCCACAGTGGTCAAAACAGCATGGTACTGGCATAATGATAGAAGCACTGACTAATGGAATCAAATCGAGAGTGCAGAAATAGCCACCAAACCTACAGTCACCTGATTTTTGACAAGGCCCCCAAATCCTCTGAACTGGGACAAAATAGTCTCTTCAATAATTGGGCATGGAAGAACTGGATAAAAATAGACAAGAGAATGAAAGAGGACACCTATCTTAGACCCAACACAAAAATTAACTCAAAGTGGATCAAACAACTAAATATAAGAACTAGCACCATAAAGTTTCTAGAAGAAAATGTAGGGAAGCATATTCAAGCCCTAGTAATAGGAGGTAGCTTCCTAAACTTTACATCCAAAGCACAAGCAACAAAAGAAAAATAGATATATGGGAACTCCTCAAAATCAAATGCTTCTGCACCTCAAAAGACTTTGTAAAAAAGGTAAAGAAGCAGTCCATTCAATGGGAGTAAATATTTGGAAATCACATATCAGACAAAGGTTTGATTTCCTGTATATACAAAGAAATCATACAACTCAATAAAATGGGGTGAAGATATGAAAACGTATTTTTCTGAAGAGCAAATATTGATGGCTCAAAAGCAAATGAAGAGATGCTCACTTTCATCAGCTATAAGGGAAATGCAGATCAAGACTACAATGAGATACCACCTTACATCTGTAAAAATAGCTGCTATTAAACAAATGATGGAGAGGATGTGGAAAAACTGGGACACTTTTGCACTGCTGGTGGGAATGTACAATGGTGTAGCAACTGTGGAAGACTGTTTGGCTGTTCCTTAGGAAACTAAATATTGAGTTGCCTTATGATTCAGCAATAGCACTACTTGTATACATCCAGAAGAACTGAAAGCAACGACACAAACAGACATTTGCACACGAGTGTTCATAGCAGCATTATTCACAATCACCAAAAGAGGGAAACTAACCAAATGCTCATAAACAGAGGAGTGGATCAAATCTGGTATATACATACAATGGAATATTATGTATATTAGATCAAATCTGGTACATACATACAATGGAATATTATGCAGCAAGTAAGACAAAATGACATCCTGAAGCACATAACAAGATAGATGAGGACATAATGCTGAGCAAAATCAGCTGGACACAAAAGGATAGATCCTGTATGATTCCACTTTTATGACCAACATAAAGGTATAATCAGAGGCTTATGACACAGAATACAAGGGACTTAGAGATATATAAGCTAGAGATGGGTGAACAGTTAACTAAGGAGGCTGAATTTCAGTGTAAGTGAATAGACAGGAAGGAAGGTGATTCTCTAGTGGGTCTGGAAGTAATATTACCATATTGTAGATGAACAAGATTGAAAGGGGTTGTATAGACCTACGTGCCCCACTGATTCACACTGGAAACATGAATGAGTTCTTGTAAGAATTACTTCAAAGATACAATTCTAGTATAAAGAGTGTTTAAGTTCAAGGTACAGGGGGAAAACTGCTATTACATGCTATGAGCTATATTCAAAAGTAAACCATCAGCACAATCACCGCAAAGCAGAGGTTAACAATGGGGAGAGGGACAAGAGTTATGAGGAGGTTTAGATTTCCTATTCGGTGAGGGTGTGTTTATTGGTTTTCTTTCTCTTGGGAACAATGAAATTATCTAAAATAAAGAATTTTGATTAACTGTGGACTTTGGGCCCTACACATTATGCCTGGTGAATGCAGTTGGCTGAAGGACGCACTGACGGAGAAGTAGATTGGCGAACGAAGGTGTATACTTATGAATGAGGGTTGTGCTGCTACAAAAAGGAACAATGTCATGAGGCCTGAAATGTAAATGAACATTTGGGAAATTTGGTGACACAAAATAAGTCAGAAACAAAAAAGCAACAATGGTATGGTCACCTTTAGAAAATGCTTATAAGAAAACAGGGGCCTATATTGTAAGCTTTTAGAGCGGACACATTAAGTCTGGAGTGGTGATTATTATTTCTGGATTTTGAGGGGCTGTTTTATATATGTAACCGGATATTTAGAGGTAAGAATGAAGCTGAACATTCTTCAGGGGTTAAAGTAATTCAGAACACAGGGGTAAGGAAAACAGTGTCCGTATTTTAGAACCACACATACTCTTCGAGACCAGTGGAAGAAAGGTTTATTTGATCTGGAACTGAAATTTTCTGTAGTGCATAATCTAATCCAACCTATCTGTATAGTTCATTTGAACAACTGAAACACAGGAAGCACAAAATAAGAGAGGTCTCTTAACCCTGTATAGATTATTGTAATGCCTAGAAACATCCTAGAGTTTATTAAGCAGATAATCAAAAAGTATTGGCAAAGTCCCAGGAGGGAGGGGAGAAAGACCATGGAACTATTAAACCTTACCATTAGGGAATCCCCTGATACTGTGTCAAACTTTAGGAACACATAATCCTGAAGCACATTAGGCCATGCCCTCAATCATGAGGCTTACTCTTGTGAAGCTTATTTAGGTAGTGGAGAAGCTTACACTACCTATAGGAATGCCTAAGAGTTACTTATGGAGGACCTCTGTTGTTGCTCAGATGTGGCCTCAGTCTCTCTAAGCCCAACTCTGCAAGTGAAATTATTGCCCTCCCTGCTACATGGGACATGACATCCAGGGGCGAAAGTCTCCCTGGAGACGTGGGAGATGACTTCCAGGGATGAATCCACATCTGCCACCGTCGGATCAACAATTTCATCCTGGCCAAAAGGGGGAAAAGAAGTATAATTAATAAAGTATCAGTGGCAGAGAGAGTCCAAATAGAGACAAGAGGCTACTTTGGAGGTTGCTCTTTTGCAAGCTACCTGTCATAACCTGCCAACTCCCAACCAGGACCATTCCGACCTATTCTAAAGAACACTTAGGGCAATATAAAAGATTCCACAAGGGTTCCAGGCACTAGAGTAACCTGCCAGAAACCTACAACCTCCAGACGGGTCCCTGGTCCAGGTAACTCCTGAAACCTAGCCCAGCCTCTCCAGAACATCAGATAGTTCCATCTCCCTACCCCTTATTAGTGATAGACCCTTCCAATATCAAAAATTTAGAACTGCCATAGTCCAAACACCCTTAAGGAGAGGGATGGAAAGATCAAAGGTTATGGTGGAATTATACATAGAAGATAGGACTTAACAAATGAATATGAATGCTGAATCATTAAACCGATATCTCTTTTAGTCTCCAGTATTTTAGAGCAGCTAGAAGTAAAAAACCTAAAATTGTGAAATTGTAACCCATGTGAAAGTCTGAAATATGTTCTACAACTAATTTGGTGATGTGTTTTGAAATTTATAGCTTTTTGGTACAGATGTTATTTTTCACAAAAAAAGAGGGGAAAAAAGTCAACTGTGATGATAAAAAACTATTTAAGCCCTCTAGCCTCCTACATTCTGGAACAGCTAGAAGGAAAATATGAGAGGGTCGTATGGTAGCCCATGACAAACTCTAGCACCTGTTCCGTAACCACTTGTTGAAGAGTGCCTTGAAAACTATTGCTTATTTATTTCTTTGCTTTGTATATATGTTATACTATACAACAAAAAAAAGTTAAAAGAAAAAGAAGTGAACATAAGTAATAAACTTAGGTGAAAAAAGCCACTATTAAGAGAAGATGATGAATCAAAGTATCTAAGATACACTCTCACGATAAGAAAATAATAATAATCAATTGTTGTTATAAGCTGTTGGAAGAAACATAAAAGAAGAAAGGTAACTAACCATAGAGTAAAAGAAGAAACTGACTAGGTGTCCAAAAGTGCCCAAGGGAGAACTTGCCTACTCTATATTCCAGAGTTTCTCAACCTTGGCACTACAGACATTTGGGGCCAGATTAATTCTTTTTGTGTGTGGGGACTGTCCTATGCATTGTTTAGCAGTGTCCCTGAGTTCTATTCACTAGATTCCAGTAATAATCCTCCTCCTAGTTGTGAAAATAATGACCAAATGTCCCTTGGGGTTCAAAACTGCTCCCTTCAAGTACCATCCTTATAGTCTAAATACAAAAGAATACACCAAGCTAATACAGTTATTTCTAGTAGCAAGATCACTCCACTTTTCTCCCTTGCAGAGTAAATGTTTCATAATAATTGGGCTTTTCAGTGACAGTACCTGAGCTCAAATTCCATCTCTGCCACTTAGTTGTGACTCTGAGTCCATTATTTTCCTCTCTGTGCCATATTTTCTTCATCTGTTAAGTGAAGATAACAACAGTGCCTCCTTCAATTAGTCATAGTGAAGAATAAATAAAATTAAATGACTTTTCATGCTTCTTAGCTTGACTGATCAGCACACAATAAGAACTCAATAAGTATTAACAAACTAAATATTATGAACTATAAATAAATATTAGCTGGATGTCCCAGAGGTCTTGAATAAAGTCAAAGAGCCCACCTCTTTGACATTTTTTTAAACCATCATTTACATTGGCTTTCTGATAAAAATCAAATCACACACTTGCCACATTTCCTCACAATATCTAACATTGCTCTGATTCTGTCAGGCATTTGAAATGCTTTTAAAATGTTTTAATACTTCTTGCTTAATATTCTTATCACTTTTCTATTGGTATCTTCATTTTCAAAGTTTCCCTTTTTCAACAGTTCTTTTCTCTCTCACCTCCCCTATACAGTATCTATACAGTTCATCCACCATCATTACTGCAAATACCTTTCCTTTGGTAGTTAATAGTTCATCACGCATGGATAAATAAAATGTGACTCCCAAATTAACATCTAGGTAAACAGTCTCAAAAGACTTTCTCATCCTTAAGTAATAGTAAAGGTGTCAAATATAGTTGAGAATAATCTGCTAAAATCCAGGGAATATAATAACTTAGTAAAATAAAATAACCTAAAAGAACCCTTAAAATAAGACCAGGACTTGTCTTGGGAAAAGAGTAGGATCTTGGGGAGACTCCTAACCCCTGAGGAACTACCTTTAGCCTAGGAATCCCTTGAAGACTTCTCAACACCTCTATATGTCATTTGGTTTGCCATTGGTGAATTCAAAGTTCCCTTACACTCATCTCTTATTCTCCATTTCCCATCATCACTGTCATTATGCTCTCGTTACCTCACCTTCAAATTATCACTACACACCTCTTTCTACTACTCTCTTCTTTACTGTAGTTCACTCAACATAAGGCTATCACACCCAATCATAATAAAATATTTTAATGACAAAACTGCATTAGAAAAAATTATGGTTCTCTCTCACCTGGAAATATTTAAACTTCTTTTCTTAAAATGTAGCTTTCCATCAGTTCAATCCAATTTACTTTTCTTATCCAATATAAACTCTCTCTTCTAACCAAATCGATCTTTTCTGTTTCCTGTATACACAACCACACACTTCATTCTCACCGAAATGCTTTTGTTCTTGTTACCCCATCTGGGAATACATTTTCCTTTGTCTTTTCAATTCTTAACCAATTTATGTCTCAACCTCTTGAATACGTGAAGTCATGATTTCAGAGCTAAAAGGGGATCTTAAAACTCATCTCAAAACTAATTTAGTTGAATGGCTAGCAGTCTCCCTCTACAAATGAGAATGTCTTTTCCTGAACTCTTACAGAATTCACGGCCTGTGGCACATGATAAAAGAAACAAAAAAACCTATAGGTTAGTTTGTGTGGTTTCCTAATCTATTCATAAATAAACAAATATTAAACATAGCCTAGATTTACAGGACAATGCTTGGCTGGGGAGATACAAAGACAGTTTGTTCCCCTCAAGTGAATTATATAAAGTAACCCTCTTATTGTGTGAAAGTGCAGTATACATAGATTTACTTT